>NW_017731592.1:2185797-2201210 GCF_001890085.2 Hipposideros armiger
GAAGAGCGCAATGATGGTGCCAACTTGGGCCAGTGAAGCAACGTCCTCCACAACTAGACTGAAGAACAAAACGACAGCAACTTGTCTTTCCCCCTGCCCCCAATTCCCCAGCACTGTTCAAACCCGAATTCTCCAATAAAAATCTTTTAAAAAAAAAGATCATAAGCAGGGTCATGCAACTAACATCAAATTGGGAAAAATATTTACACTATCTATGATGAAAGGTCCATTTCTGTATTAAAAACACTTATATGAAGCAGTGTGAAAACACAAATAATTCATTTGAAAACACAGCAAATGACATGAATAGATAATTCATACACACATAAAAATGAAAATAAATATATGAAAAACATACATCTTCCCATACCATGTTCATAGATAGGGAGACAATATAGTTAGGATAGTAATACTTCCCAAAGCATTCTACAGATTCAACGCAATTCCACCGACCTTTTTTTTCTTTCCAGAAATTGCAAAGCCAATCCTCAAATTCATATGGGATTGCAAGAGACCTAAATAGTCAAAACAGTATTGAAAAAGAAGAACAAAGTTGAAAGACTCACATTTCCCAATTTCAAAACTTACTACAAAGCTACAGTAATCAAAACAGTGTGTACTGGTATAAGAATAAACACATAGACCAAGACATAGAATTGAGAGTCAGAAAAAACCCATACATCCATGGCTAATTAATTCTTGACAAGGTGCTATGGGTAAATAATAGTGTCTTCAAATAATGGTGGTGTGAGAAGTGTATATCCACATGCAAATAATGAATTTGGACCCCCACCTCACACCATACACAAAAAATTAACTCAAAACAGAACCCTGACCAAAATTTAAAGCTAAAACTATAAAACTCTTTGAAGGAAATAGAGATAAATCTTTATGACATTGAATTTAGCAATGGATTCTTAGCTATGACACCAAAGCCACAAACAACAATAATAAAAATAGATAAAATGGACTTCATTGAAATTAAGGACTATTATGCATTAAAGGACATTATCAATAAAGTAAAATGACAACCTACAGAATGGAAGAAAATATTTTCAAACCATATATCTGACAAGGGTCTAGTAGCCAGAATATATAGAATATATATCCAATATAAAAAAAAACTTCTACAACTCAACAACAAAAAGACAAACAACCCAACTCAAAAATGAGCAAAGGACTTAAATAGACATTTCTCCAAAGAAGACATACAGATGGCCAACAAGCACATGAAAAGATGCTCAACATCATTAGTCATGAGGGAATGCAATTTAAAACCACAATGAGATACCACTTCACAACCACTAGGATAATTATAATAATGAATAATAATGGTAAGAAAACAGAAAATAACAAGTGTTGATTAGGATGTGGACAAATTAGAACTCTTGTATATTGCTGGTGAGAATGTAAAATGGTTTAGCCACTGTGGAAAACAGTTTGGCAGTTTCTCAAAAACTTAAGACTTAGAATTGTCATATGACCCAGCAATTCCACTCTTAGGTATGTAGCCAATAGAATTGACTTAGCCTAAAACATATATATGCATGTGCATAGTAGCACTCTTCATAATAGCCAAAAGATGGAAGCAGGAGCGGCCAGTTGGCTCAGGTGGCTAGAGCGTGGACTCATAACATCAAGGCTGCCAGTTTGATTCCCACATGAGCCAGTGGGCTGCACCCTCCACAACTAGATTGAAAACAACGACTTGACTTGGAGCTCAGCTGTGCCCTCCACAACTAGATTGAAAACAACAATTTGACTAGGAGCTGATGGGCCCTGGAAAAACACACTGTTCCCCAATAAAGTTAAAAAAAAAAAAGATGGGGCCGGCCGAGTGGCACGTTGGTTAAAAGTTGGCTTGGAACTCCAGCTCTGAGCAGCAGGACCTGGTTCAGATCCCACATGGGGGCCAGTGACGCTGCGCTCTCTACAGCTAAGATGGTGAACAACAGCTCGACCTGGAGCTGGGCTGCCGGGAGTCGCCATTGATGGTGTAGGCTGCAGGGGGGCTGGCCGGCAGCTGGCGTGGCTTTCTGTGAGCTGCCCTGAGCCGCCGTGAGAAGCCGTCCAATGGCTGGCGAGCGACTGCCTCAGCAGGGAAGAGCGCAATGATAATACCAACATGGACCAGTGAAGTGACATCCTCCACAACTAGACTAAAGAACAAAAAGGACAGCAACTTGTCTGTTCCCCTTCTCCGATTCCCCAACACTGTTCCCCTCCCCTAGTTCCCCAATAAAATCTTAAAAAAAAAAAGATGGAAACAATCCAGATGTCCATGAATGGATAAATGTATAAACAAATTGTGGTGTACACATACAATGGAATGGTATTCAATCATGAAAGGAAATAAATTACTGATACATTCTATAATGTAGATGATCCTCAAAAAAATTCTGGTAAGTGAAAGAAGGCACACACAAAAGATCATATATTGTATGATTCTATTTATATGAAATGTACAGAATAGGTAAATCCATAGAGACAGAAAGCAGATTAGATTGGTGGTTGCCAGAGGCTGGAAGGATTGGGGGAAGAGGAGAGAAACTGCTTAATGGGTATGGAGTTGCCTTTTGGAGTAATGAAGTGGTAGATGTACAATATTTTCAGTGTATCAAATGTCACTAAATCATTTGTTTTAAAATGGTTAATTTTTTAATGTGATTTTCACTCAATAATAGAAAAAAATATTCAACCTCACATAATAAAGTCATTAAAATCCAAGGATGATACAATGTTTTTGTCTATAACATTGGTAGAAAATTTAAAATTTAATAATACTCTGTGCTGATGAAGACATGTAGAAACAGGCATGTGTGCATAATGTTGAAACGGAGAGTAAGTTGGCATAATCATTTTACGGCAATTTGGCAACAGTTATCAAAAACTTAAAGGAACATATTCTTTGACCAGACAAGTCCATTGGTAGAATTTTTCCTTATAAATACATGAATGCATAACTATAATGTTGTTTATAATGGTAAAAATGAAAACTATATATATATATATATATATATATATATATATATATATATATACTCGTGTGTATGTATATATGCATATGTGTGTGTGTGTGTGTGTATGTATTTGGTTGTCGGAAAAATCATGACACATTTTTGCAACGAAAAACATAGAAAAAATACGTCATGTCTTTTCCGACAACCATATATATGTATATCTCCACATATACATCAAAACATCAATTAGGACTGGCTAGATAATTTATGTACATCCATAGAGTGGAGTTCTATATAGGCAATAAAAATGAGAAAAATCTGTATGTGACAACAGGATCTCTAAGATACATTATTCTGTGAAAATAGTAAGGTATAAATGATGTGATCTTATTTGTAAATTTAAGTGTGAATTAACTACCCGCCCCCCCAGGCCCCCAGACAGATAAACAATACTCTGTTAACAGTGGTTACTTTTGGGAAGAAGGACTAGAGGTAGAAGAAGGGAGAGGAAACATTTCATTTTATACTTTTCTGTACTGTTTAATTTACTTTCTACCACTACTGCATACAAGCACATCTAAACTTCTCTAATTCTCAAAATTGAGAACAAAATAATTTCTAATGTTCACTCCACACACAAAGATGTTAGAATTCTACATACCTTTGTTTTCCCTGACCCTCTGATGATTTCATGTGCAGAGACAACCCCACCTGGCGTGGGGTCAGCATCAGGTGACTGGTTATTCCCACAGCAGTTTCTTGGTGAGAAACTTGGAGCTGGTGAATGCTGATGCCCCTCCCTCAGTGAGCCTCTATACTTGGATTCAGCCTCTGACCCTTCAAGGAAGGAGTTAAAATCCAGCCAATGATTCTGACATCTGCTTGGTACAATTACACAGTCTTTTCCCTGCTTGGAGTTCTCATCAAGCTGGTCGTGTGGTACGTGGGGATCAGACTGCCTTGCTGGGCAAGTGCGATGGGTTTGTGCTGGCAGTAGGAGTGCTACGGACAGTTGGACCCATCATGCTGAGTTAATACTGGATTCCAAATCAGTTGCATATCTAAAAGCAATCATGTTCCCCCACACCCTCAGTGCCCAGGCTGCAGCTTTGTCAATCTCTTCTTCCCAAGGTCAGTCCCTCTGGAGCGCCACCTGCCCTGCCTGCCTCCTTCTTTCAGGACAGACATGTTCTGTTTAGATCTCACTTCCACGAACATTTGCACTCTGCTGAACTCTCCATAGCCAGGAGGATGCACAGCCCATCCTCACAGGTACACTTCTAATGGATTCTCTGCCCGTAGGAGATGAGTGTACATGCAGCTCAGAGTGTCGCGGGGGAACAGTTCTGTTTGAGCCTCTCACTGTCTCCACAAAGGGTAAGGGGGCTGTGTGGGCAGGCAGAAAAGTGGACAGTCAACAGATATTACGATGCTACACCTGTGCCAGAACTCCTACCAGGCACAGGGACGCTGAGGAGAGAGGCCATGTCACTTGCCCACAAAGAAATCCAAGCCTAGTGGAGAGAGGCAAGCAACTAGATTGTGAGCTCCTTCAGCACACGACCTAGAGAGTTGAGAGCCAGGCCAAAGGAGAGGAGGGTGCAGCCGAACCAGCGCCAAGGCAGAACAGAGTGGGTGGGGCCAGAGACGGCTTCAGGAGCTGTCAGGACTGGGCGGGGCCAGAGTGAGTTTTCGGGGAGGGGTGACGTCAGGATGGGTGATGAAGGATGAAGGACGGGTGGAGAGGTGGCAGGCAAAGCAGGGCACACCAGGGTCCCTCAGCCACAAGACAGGGGCAGATTCAGAGGCAATTTGCCAGGTTATGAAATCCTCAAACATCAGGTGTCCTGATGCCATTCTCCTCCCTCTGTGCAGATCCTCCTATTTACCCATTCATTCACTCGCTGAATACAGTAAATACTGAGCACCTACTATTTGCCAGGCATGGGATACAGAGAAGAGAATGAGCATCCTCATCTTGGAGAGGCTTACAGTCTAAGAGGGTCCCAGGGTGCTGAGGAGCTGGCTGCAGGGGGCTGAGTTGCCTGCTTCCATCCACTGGCTGACTGCTGGGGCTCAGCACCTGTCTCCTCCTTTGTGCCTGGATCAGATCTGCCATAGGGAAGGCCCTAGGGTGGCAATGCTGCTGGTCAGGAGGGGAGTGGGCTCAGGGAGGAGCAGTTGTCTGGATAATGTTACAGGATAATATAGTGGGTTAGAGAAAGATGGGTGCATTCCACATGTATATAGGAGGTAAAGTTAACCATAATGATGCCCATTTTTAAAGCTCTCAAGCCTCACAACTGGTGGTAGTATCATTTCCATTTTACATATAAGGGACTGAGGTTCAGAGAGATTAAATAACTTGTCCAAAGTCCCACAGCTAACTCGGTGATTAATGGGATCTGGAGTTGCTAGGATGGCCTGGGCATGTGGATGGGCAGGGGCTGAGAACTGAGGTGGGGGGCACAGGCTGAGGGGCTGACGGTGAGAGGAGAATGCCAACATCCAGGCCCATTACAGCCTGAGCCACAACCCGAGGTCTGGCCTCATGTCCTTCATCTCCCGTCCTTCCTGGAGGGGAGTCTTCCCCATCAGAGCAGGAGTTTTCAGAAGTAAGGGACTTCATGTGGTTAAGCACCAGCATGGAGCCTGCCGACAGATAGTGCTTGTTGATGAATCCCGACCCAACAAAAACATTCCTAACACGATATCAACAGCGTTTGGTCTCGAAATGAAGCTTGTGCTTACTAGAATTTGGGGCAAGGCAAAAAGAACCCTTCCTCCCTGATGGATGGCTCTTCTGGACACACACACAAACACACATGTGCACAAACATACACATACACATGCACCTGTACAACATAAGAACACATACGTGCACAAAACACTCACAGACATGCACACATCTAACTTTGGAGGCTTGATCCCGGGGATCGTTGCCTTCAGATTAAAGCCAGGGAATGCTCTGTCTTCCTTGCTGTGTGTACCTTTTAGTTATTGCCAATATTTTTACAGGTAAAGAATCTGACCTCTCTCCAGTAGCAGAACTTTGCTTCTAATCACTGCCCACAGCGGGAACCCAGGCCTGTAACATTCTGGATTCTCCGTCTGGGAGAAAACCACAACACTGCCTCCCCAGTCCATCCACATTCCCCCAGCGAGATATCATTATACAGCAGAAAACCACGGGGTCTGTATCAGAGGGAAATCCAACCCTCGACGATAAAGGGACATTTGAAAGAATGCCCAGGAAAACCAACATCTGATTAGATGGTTTTTATAGGTAGTTATGCCCCTGCCCCCTTGCTGCCCCCCTTCATCCAGGCCGAGGAGACTGGGTTCATTAACAGAACAGATGTGGCCTGTCTCTACCATTAGGATAAAGATCACAAAGTACCCACACAAACAAGGACATTCTGAACTGGGGCTGCAGCAATAACATCTGACTTGGGCCCAAAGAAAATTGCATTTTTTCCTTCAAGTTCAATTAACAAACATTTATTCAGGACCTGTTATTTATTCAGCTTCACATTTCAGTCCTGGACTTCTCTGTCAAGGCCTTCCTCTAATCCTGGGATCAGCCCCGATGAAGCAGCCAGTGGGTAGGGCTGCGGGAGTCAGGCCTTTCTGGAGGGCCCAGCACCCATGTGCTCACTGGGTTCAAATCCTAGCTCTGTAGCTTAGTAGCTGTGTGACCCTGGATAAGTTATTTAACCTCCTTGTGTCTTGGTATCACTGTTCATTTATAAATCGTGGGTAATGACAGCTCTTCTTTCAGGGTTGTGATGATTGAATTGAGATAGTACACATCGACCAGGAGACTTTCATGCATGCAGTAAGGGTTGGCTACTGTTCTTATCACTAACACCATGATAATTTTTATCAAGTTAGCTCAGCCCTCTTGTCTGGGCTCCCGCTTCAGTTTGCTTGCCCTGTCGTACTTAGACTTAAAGTTCCTTACGCCCTTACTTGATTTTAGCCCTCCTGGCCAAACCCTGATTCTATTGCCTGCAAAACAGAAAACTGGAGCCAGTCCCTGTGTGTCCATCTCAGCCATGTCTGGACACCTGACCCCAGCTTACTCAAGCTGCTTGTCCCTGGATGCCCCATCAGGCCTGCTACCCTCAGGCAGAGCCTCCTACTGGATACCAGGCAGCTGGTCAGCTCTTCAGCCAGTCCTCCTGCCCCACAGTGACCCGTGCTGCCCAGTCTCACCTCACACCCCACCCAAGCCCTTTGGAGGTGGCAGGATGGAGACGAGAAGGTCAGAGAGAGAAGATCTGAAAAGAAGCCTCAGGTACACATATCATCCTTTGCTTTTCTGGGTCCATTGGTGGCCTCGCCCTCAATCCTTGGTCAGGGATAGTAAACCACATTACCTCAGTTTATAGGACTGCAGATATCCAGGTATTGTGCAAAGATTAGATCATGTAATTACAGATTTACTGTCTACCCACCCTCACCCCCAGAATGTATGCCCCGGGAGAGCAAGGACTCTGCCTATTATATTCACAACTTAGTGCTTAGAATCATGTCAGACCCATAGTAGGTGCTCAGAAAACTCTCATAGTATGAGCGAGCACTCACCATTGCCCCATATTGCCTGCCCCCTGCCCCCTTCCGGAAATCCGGGCCTCAGCACTCATTTTTAAGGCAAGTGGCATTGCCCGCTGTGTCCAATTTAGTGGTGGCCACACCATGGGTCACTGCCTAAGAACTAAGGGAGAACAGCAGAGTTGGGCAGGCTTCCAACCCTTCAATGTCAGGGCTGCCGTCATGGACCATGACTAAATATTTCCTGAGAATCTGTTCTGTGCCAGACACCGGGCTGAGCACTGTTCCCTTGAATTATCTCCTCTACCTGCACAACCCAACAAGGTAGGTATTATTATCATCTCATTTTGTAGTGAAGCGGGCAGGCACTAGGAGATAAGCAACAGCCCAAGGTCACAGGCTTTAAGTGGCAGAGCTGGACATGAACCCAGGTGGCAGGGTTTGGACTCGGCTCTCCTTTCTGGTGCTCCGCTGTCCCCCACCCTGCTTGCAGCCTCAGGGGAGGCTGCGCAAAGAACCCTGCTGTCAGCAAGGCCCATCACGTATGACCTGAGGAATATCACATCTGGTTTCTCAGTTTCCTTCTCTATAAAATGGGGCCACAGAAGCACTTCTGTGGGGCTGCTGTGCAGGTTGAATGGGCAGCACAGGGCCTTGTACGAAACAGGTCCTAATTCCTTCCTCCCTGTCGTGAGATGTTACTTCACTTTTGACTACAGAACAAGGGGAAATGTGGACTTCGGTTCTTGAAAGGGCAAAAGATGTCCCAAATAATGGGACACACTGAGCTCTAAAGCCCCAGCTTTGGTGGTCATCATGCCCACCCTAGGGGGAGGGCTGACTTTGTGAGGGCCTTTCTTGTTTTCATTTTATTTGTAGACATGAAACACAGCTCCATTCCCAAGAAAACACCCCATGGAAGCAGGAATCAAAACAGAACGCCCCCTTCCCTGAAGAGGGTCACAGAACCCCAGCTCCAGGAGAGGATGACTGGTGTTCTTTGTCTACTGGGAAGCTTAAAGCACTATCTGCTCTCTTGTTACTATTTTCTCTTAATAAATAGATTAGGCTGGGAAAAAAAGGTTCTGGAAGTGTTAAAAATTCCCAGTGTAACCCAAACCATCTTTCAAGTTAATTAACAACAGTCGTGATCTTAGTTTTGGAGATACGTGTTGACCTAATGAGTGTGATCCAGAAAAGAAGTGTTTTTCTATGGAAGAAGAAACGTGTGGACACGCAGCTGCAGTGCTGAGCAGTGGGCTCTCCTGGAAGGGCCTGGGTTTCGACACAGAGTCTGCTCTTACTTGCTCTATGATTGCACTCAGGTCACTCAGCCTCTCTGAGCTCCATTTTCCTCGTCTGTAAGATGGGGATGTTTATACCTGTGTTGGGAGCTGAATTTGGTGATAGATTAAGGTCTAAGCACAAGGCAACCCCTCCTGTCGAGTCAACCTTTTTGCACAGGGACCCACCTGCTGTCATTTGTTAGTAGAATCTGAGGCTCACTGCATTAGGGGACAGACAGGAGGGGAGTGTGAGGCAGAGAGAGCACATGGATGGGGCAGGGGCCACCAGGGGTTGTCCTAGTGCTGATAGCTCCTCGCTGGTGACCATGGACTGGCCCCTTCCCTCTGGGCCTCTGTCTCCTCTTCTGTACAGTGAGAACTTGGCCTTGATCGCGGGACCCTCCATGCTCCTCAGTCCTGAGATCGTATTAAAAGCTGGCTAACCCCGGTGCCCACATCTCCAAACATGATTTATAAGCACGTGGCATTTAAATAACATGTGATTCCCTCATGCTCCATGGGAAACAGTCCCCAGCTCTGTGCCAGGAAAAGGCTGTCTGAAGGGAGTCGCCGAGCACTGGCTCGGCACCTTCCAGGTGCAAAGGTCCCCGCCTTGTTCTTGCTGGAATCCTGACACTCGCCACAGGCAGCTGCATTTGCCCCAAAGCCACTCCAAGTGGTGCTCCCACTGAAAATTTAGACTAAAAGCCAGGTTTGACAGAAACAGAGTTCTTGAGCAATTGGGAGCAAAAACCAAGACAGAGAATACGTTTGGCTCTGGGGACTGAGGGACGGAGGGTCAGTAGGCAGTGGCCCCGTGGATGACTCCCACAGAGGCAGGTCGTGACCAAACACGGCCCACTAGGGAGGCGCACTGTGTCACAGCTCCCTGGAGGTGGGTTGAGTGGGACCTGTCAGCCCCCCCCACCCCGGACCATCCTGAATCCATCATCTCCCCCCACCCTCAATGGTTACCGAGGATGCTGGAAATAGGGACATTCTGCATTTCTATGTCATGCTTTGTCCCTTGTCCTTCAGCAATAGAGTTGGAATAAATATATAATCATAATCGCATGAAATAGCACCTGTAGTGTTTATAATTAAATCGTGAATTTATATAAATGCAACCTGAACACACATACCAAGCCCCCAGCATGTTCCCTCTCGTCATCTAGTCCTCATTCCGACACAGTGGTGCCGGTCGTGCACTTATCATCCTGGTACCATGAGGAAACTGAGGCTCAGCTAAGGCTGCCACAGGGTGGGAACCTGACACTGTCCCACCATCATGCTCATCGTTAAGTGTCAGGATGCTCTGTCCCGTCCAGGCAGAGGTGCTGTGAGCTGCAGACACTGAGGCAGGAAAGGCATGTAGCTGTGCCCCTCGCCCTCCTGATCTAGCAGATAATCCAAGAGGGCTGAGGACTAAGAGGTGGAAATAGCCTGTTTCACAGATGAGGACACTAACGCTTGGCAGAATTAAATGACTTTCTTAATATCACATAACAATGAAACACCAGAACCAAGGCCTTCTGTCTCCTTGGGTGGCTGAGTTGGAGAAGGTTCTTGCTCAGTCACTGCCCTGAGGCGGCAGGAAGGGGCTAAATCGAGCAGCCTCACTTGCAGGCAAGCAAGCATTCATTCATTCAGGAATCATGCATTCCTTCACCCACTCACAGTGCCTTCCCCTGTGTTAGGTGTCGAGGCAGCTCTACAACCCTCTTCAGGACCAAGCCTTAGAAAATGCTTCTTTAAGCTGCTTCCCAGCACTGGACACAGAATGTCGTGGGGATTAGAAATCGGCCTGCCCACCAGGATCGTGAGTGAGCACTTGGCCCCTGGACGCAGACAGCGAGGCCTCAAAGAAAACCCTTTGATCCAGGTCCAGTTGTGTCCTCTGCTTTGCTGCTGCCCTGGGAGAGGCAGTAAAACAGGCACATCAATGGCAGAGAGAACATTTAAAGCTCTTCTCTGAAGTGGAACAAAAAAGGGGCAGTGCTAAGGCCAAGAAAAGACACCAACAACTCTGGAACTGGAATATCTGGGCGGCTGCAGCCACGTGGTGTTCTACAGGTCAGGATACAGGGTCTTTGACTCTCTTCCTCAAAGTAACTAACAATTGCTCAGTGTAACCTGCACGGTCACAGTTACGGCTCAGGCTCTGAAACTGCCATCTGGGCCACTCTGGCAGGTTGCTTACTCTCCGAGTTTCAGACACCGCATTCATAAAATGCAGACGTTATCTCTCTCCCTGACTCACCCAGGCCATCTCAGGATTCCATGAGATCATGGGTGTGAAAATGGCACAGCAGGGGAACTCGGTAAACAACCTAGGGCACCCCTCTAGTCTAGAAAACCAAAGAGGGTCCTGGCTCTCAGCCCCTTCTCAAGAGGCAGTGTCAGGGTAGAAAGGGGCAGAACTGGGATCCAGGAGGGAAGGTTGAGTCTCTCTCCACTTACTACTTACTGCCATGGCTCATCTTATTCTTTCCAATCGTCAATTCCTCCTCTGGAGACTGGAGATACCAATGAACACCTGGCAGGACTATTAAAACCAGAAGAGAAAAATGGGAAGCTACCTGCAAAACTTAAGCACGGTGGCAAGGGATTGCTGTTCCCCGGTCTCATTGCCTGCCTCAATTTCCTCATCTGCAAAATGGGCATATTTCTATCAATACCACTAGGCTGTTTTGAGATGGATGAAAATCAAATGTGATGACAGTTGTGGAAACAGCTAGCACATGTCTGGCATGCAGTGGGAGCTCAATTAATGTAGATTTGGATCTGCAGGCAGCCTGGGATGGGCTGAGATGAAACACGCTGAATTCCAGAGGGGCCATCTGCAGTGTCAGAGAACACTGAGCAAACTGCCAGAACCTGCCTCCAATTACAGTTTCCTTTGTTATCTGGCCTCAGCTTTTATTTGGAAAGATGCTTTGATATCAGCGAATTGGGAAAGCACGCTGGGTTTGTGTCCTGAAAGCATGATGACACAGTGGCCACAGGTAAGGGGGAGGGGGCAGGGAGACAGCCCTCCAGGAACTTCCCGCTTCTCCAACCCGTCCCTCCCCGCCAGAAGGCCCCACAGGGCCTGGAGTTCCACTCACAAGTGGGAACCCTGTCCTCTGATCTCTCCACAGCATGGGGGTGTGACCAGGGGCTCACAGTCCTGGCCCTCCCTGCCTCTGTAGAACTGTTTAGTGTGGTCAGGAATAGCAGCAGACACTTTAGGAATCGGTTGTTTTTAAATAAATAATTGTCTTTATAAACAAAGGTCTATAAGAACATTATCCATTCTTCAAAAAATGGAAAGGAGAAAAATCCACCCACAAGCCCATCAACCCAACAGAACTGTTTGTGCGTTCCTTTCTAGTCTGCGACCTTGTGCATTGGTAGGTACCCCTATAGCTGTCATCTGAGCCCGTGCCTCGCTGTGTCCTGCATTCTCCACCTCATCGTCTGGTGACTCACCTCATCTTCATAAATGCCATTTCTCAGGGCAGCCCCATGAGGCTGGCCAGGGCCCTGGGGTTCTCATGCATGGTCCCCCCACACCTGACTGCTGGACACAGGCCCTGAGGGCATCTGCTGTCACACTCAGTGCTGAGGTCAGGGGCAGGTCCTGGTCTTGCTCAAATGCATCCCTTGAGGGACTGTCAGAAGTGGTCGAAGCCACTTACCACCCCCTGCCGTGTGCGACTCTATCAGCTTCCCCACTGGTCAGGGTCTGGGTCAGCCACTTAAAAACGGACTGTCAGACAAGCCACAGACTGGGAGAAAATATTTGTGAAAGACACATCTGACAAAGGACTGGTACCCAAAATATTCAAAGAACTCTTAAAACTCAACGATAGAAAAACAAACAATCCAATTAAAAGATGGGCCAAAAATGGGAACAGATACCTCACTAAGATACACAGATGGTAAATAAGCACATAAAAAGATTTTCCACATCATATGTCATCAGGGAAATGCAAATTAAAACAACAAGATAGCACCACATACCACTATCAGAAAGGCAGAAATCCAGAACCCTGACACCACCAAATATGGGCGAGGATGTGAGGCAGCAGGAATTCTCGTTCATCGCTGGCGGGAATGTAAAATAAAAGGGTTTGGCAGTATCTTACAAAACTAAACATATTCTTACCATACACCCAGCTATCATGCTCCTTGGTATTTACACAAAGGAACTGAAAACTTATGTCCACACAAAAACCTGCTCATGGATGTTTACAGTAGCTTTATTCCTAATCGCCAAAACCTGGAAGCAGCCAACTACTGCCCTTCAATAGGTGATGGATAAGGAAACTGTGGTCCATCCGGACAGTGGAAAATCCTTCAGTGCTAAAAAGAAATGAACTCTCAAGATATGAAAAGACATGGAGGAAACTTAAATGCACGTGATTAAGTGAAAGTAGCCAACTTGAAAAGGCTGCGTGACACTCTGGAAAAGGCAGAACTATGGAGACGGTGAAGAGATAAGCGGCTGCCAGAGGCCTGGGGAGAGGGAGGGATGACTAGGCAGAGCACAGAGTATCTTTAGGGCAGTGAAACTACTCTGTATTGTAATGGTGGCTACATGTCCTTACACATTTGTTCAAACACATAGAATGTATGGCACCAAGAGTGAGCCCTAAGGTAAACCATGGACGGTGGGTGCTTATGACATGTCAATACAGGTTTATCCATTATAACAAATGCACCGCTCTGGTGGGAATGTTGATTTTGTTATGAACCCAAAACTGCTCTAAAAAATAAAATCTATTAAAAAATAGAACAACAGACTGATAGTTCAAGGAGGATGTGTCTTTTCCTTCCTGGGTCATGAACTATGATTTGATGGCACCTGCAGTGGTCACAAGGACTCCCGCAGTGTACGCCATCTCTGGGCGTCAGGGGGGTGCACAGCCGAGGGCAGTACCACAGCTCCAGCCAGCCTGGTGTCCTCAGAGTCGAGGCTTCTGGACGAGGCCTGCTTCCTTCCACTGCTCCCCAGTCAAGTCCACTGGTGTCCACCTGAGCTGTCTCAGTGTAGCGCCAGGCCACCTCTGCGCAGGTTGGAGAGTGAACCACAGCCCCGAGATGCTCAGAGGGAGGCCGCCCACCTGCGTCGCTGATGATGCCCCGAATCCTGCCTGCTCCTACATCACGGAGCGGCAGACCGGGAACCCTGGAGCAGTCTGACTTTCAGTTCCAACTCTGTCACCCACTTAACTGGCTGTGGCTCCAGTCAGAAGACCCACTCCTCTGGCCTCCTGTCCTGCATTGGAACTCCAGGGAGAAAATTTTGCTCATCTCAAAAGATGGAGCCCAGCGCTCACATCGTCCTGTGGTGGGCAGGCTCACCTGTGCCTTCTCTGCAGGAGTTGCTAATGGATGGGTCAAAATGACCTAAGTATAGCTCCCATGAGGGAAAGTGGGGCCAGACCCCACAGACAAGAGTGCACTCTTGCCTGCATGCTGGGAGGTGAATGTCCCAAAGCTCCCAATCTGTGGCATCAGCAGCCACAGATGAGTTTGTCCCAGGCTCGTCCCGCATGCCCCCATGACCTGTTTCCTCTGGAGTTTCCCTGGAACCGGAGCCAAAGTCACGAGTGGCACCTCTGCAATGGAAGCAAGGGTGGCAGGTGGATGAGGGGCGACCCGGCAGACGACCAGTACTGAGACAGGCTCCTACCTGCATGTCCATTAAATCATTTGCATCCTCCAGCTGCCCCATGGAGTCACACCATTGAGCCCATTTTTCAGGTAAAGAAACTGAGGGCTGGTGTACTGTAATGGCTTGCATCCGGTCAGACAGCAGATTAATGAGGAGAACTGAAGTCAGACCTTGTGACTGCATTCCAGAGCCCTTTCCTCTTGACCCCAGCATGGGGGAGAAAGAGGCATCGCCCCCATCAGAACCAGCCATCAGGGCATCCGCGGCTGAATGTCCTGTAGCCTGAGAGTCCCGGAGGAATGAATTCGGTGAGAAGGGGGAGGGTTACTGCAAAACCTGCAGAGAAGGCACATCTAGCTCCTCAGATGAGTAAGGCTGACCGGTTTTAGGCTATAGGGAGTGATGGGAACTGTGGCCGAGAGGACCTCGAGTCACATCAGAAGGCCACTGGGCCCTGGTTCCAGCCAGTGGCTGCCATGTGCAGACATGGCCCAGCGATGCCAGAGCTCCTATTTTTACACAAAAGCCAGAAATTCAGGTTTTGATGCAAAATTCGCCCAATTCGGAAAATGGGATTATAAGTGGGCCAAAGAATGTGTCTGTGTGTCAGGCAAAGGGTGAGGCAGAAGGTAAACATGATACCAATGGTTGCCGTTCCTGAATGTCAAACATGGTATGTCTGTCCACACAAAGACTTGCATTTCCTCATTTTCTCATCAGAACAAGGATGCCAAGTGGGTATCATTATCCCCATTTTATAGATGTGAAAACTAAAGTTCAGAGAGGTTAAGTAACTGGCCTGAGGTTCAACAGACATAAAATAGCAGACCTGAGATGTAAATTCATGTCAGTCAAGCAAAAGCTTTCTGCTTCTGCTTTTATTGCTTCTTATCAGATATGGAAACAACTTAAGTGTTCATCGGCAGATAACTGGATAAATAAATTGTA
>NW_017731592.1:2202010-2260232 GCF_001890085.2 Hipposideros armiger
CCTCTAATTTGTATTTTAAAGTTGCTAAGAGAATAGATCTGAAAAGTTCTCATCACAAGGAAAAAAAATTTGTAACTGTGTGTGGTGATGAATGTTAACTAAATTTATTGTGGCGATCACTTTGAAATATATACAAATATCAAATCATTATGTTGTACACCTGAAACTAATATAATGTTAGATGTCAATTATACCTCAGTTAAAAAGAAAAGTATCCTGAGCATTCACTGTGTGCCAGGGCCACGCAGGAAGACCCTTTTCTCTTCCTGCCCTTTTGCCTGCCTTGGCTCTGACCACAAGTTTTGGGAAGAAAACTGTCTGCCATCTGCTACCCCCTGGCTGGACCTTCCACGCAGTAGTGGGAATGATATGTGTGGCCATGGGCAGGACAGAATTTGACTACTGTTGCCCGTGTGTCCCCATCGCGTGGGCACAAGTGTCCTCACTCTCTCAGGCCCTCGAGGAGGCATGGGTAGGCCAGGCTTCGCCAGCAGCTGCCTAGGTGGGTGTATGGGAATCACCCACCAGGCCCTTCCCTCCAGCCCAGCCTCTCCAGCAAAGAAGCAGCATTTTGACCCATCACAAGCATGTTTCTATTCTCAGTTGCTTCAGATCTCAGAAAGCAGAGGAGTAAGGGGAACCAGAAGCCCTGGCATGAAGGCTCCTGAGGCAGCTTCTGCAGCCAGCTCTTCAAGGCATTTCCTGGAGGGAGGACTCTGGCATCCCAAACTGACTTCTGTCCAGGCAAGAAGGTGCCCAGGAAGCCTGAGGCTGGCCACCCCTGCCACACCCAAGGGACCACTGGGTCAGTTCTTTTGCTTTTTAAACTGAAGGGAGAGGATGTAAAGAGAAGCCACCCAGGATGACAAAACATTCAAGATACTTTTTGTTAAAAACCTCAGCCAGTTGGACACTGTGGGGCCAGGACATGATGAGCCCCACAGCCTATGTATTTCTCATTGTTTTTCCAAAACTTAAAGCAATTAAACCTAATTACATGGAGTCATAATATAAATGCTGAACACAAACTTCAGTAGTTTCTGGACAGAAACCATGAATACCAAGTTTCTCTTGGGAGGGACAAGTGGCTTTGGGTTAGACAGAGGCCTCATCACCTTGGCCCTGGGAGGCTGGCGAGACTGGCCCCCATCAAGCTGAGGGTGGGGCCTGCAGCCTCCACCACCCTGGCAGTGACAGGGAGCAGGGCAGCCCCTGGGAACTCTGCCTCATGCTATTCCTCGGAACTCTGTGTGAAGAGGACCCAATGAATGGCCGTGGACATACTGCCCAGCCTGGCCTAGAGAACGGCTTCTCAGGGCCGGCAGTTTCCGCCCAGCACCCAGGCCTTTCCAGTCCCTGGACCAGGGCAGCAGCCATTTCTCCTGACCTCATTCTGTCAGCGCCAGATTGTGAGTTGGGACTGGGCAGGGGACAACTTGTCTCCTGCTCCTCTGGAGGACACTATCACTCTCTTGGCCTGTGGCTATTTATTTCAGCGATTCATTTTGTTCCTGAATCAGGCCCAGCAGCTGATTTTAACCCTCCGCTGCCAGGATGGGGGCAGCAGACGCAGAGGCTGTGAGACCATCAGCCTCAGGCCTCAGATGCTCCAATGGGGGTGAGGTGGGGGGTGCCCTGCATCTACATGAATGCCCAGCCAACTCCCTTCCCACGCCCGGGGGTTCCCAGGGCCAGCACACAGATAGGATGGCCCCTAATGGGCTTCCTGAGACACCCCCCCACACACACACACACATATACACACCCAGAACCACATGGGCCTGGCATCTTCTCACAGCGTTTGGCAGAGGCCTGGAAGCTTGTCTCTGGGTGGGAGGGGCAGGCAGATATGTAGGAACATCGACCTGTGCTAGGCACCTGGCATTTTGGCAGCAATAACCCTCATTCAGTCTTGGGACGTGGGTGTCATCGCACTTTACAGATGGGGGTGCGAGCCCAGGAAGTGCAGTGATGCCTACCCCCCATGCAACAAAGGGCAGAGCTGGGGCTCCTGCCAACACACCACAACTCCCCCCAACATCCCAAAGTGAAATGCTTTTCCTCTCCTTTCTTTTGGAGAAAGTTGCTCTGCTCCTTTGATATGAGCCTCATGGTAATCCAGACACATGGGGCATCCATGCTGGGGGTGCCTGATTCCAGTTTAACCCCGTCCCCTGTCTTCTTGGTGGGGTCTCATGGTCCTTTGCCTAGAACTGTCTCTCCCAGCCCATTTCTACACAGATGCCACAGGGACCTTCTAAGCATTTGGCCCTGACCATGTTCCTCCCTCCCTGCTCCACTCTCCATGGCTCCCCATGGCTCCTAGCAGGTGCTGTCCAAGTGTCTCAGCCTTCTCTGAAGGGCGCTCGCAGGGCAGGGTGGCTCTGTTGTCTCCATCCGACCTGTGGCCTGGCTCTAACCCCACCACCCTTTTCATCCCTTCAGGCACAGCTGGAGCTCAGGTTTAGTTTGTCCCCACTGACTGTGCTGTTCCCTCTGCGGGATTGCCATTCCATGCCCCTGTACGGGCAGGCTCTGGAGTCGGCTTTCATACCCTATCCCCAGCAGGTCCCATAGGTGTTGTTTAGTCAGGGAGGTAAGCCAGGCACTCCCCACCTCAGGTCCACCCAGAAAGACATGTGTGTAATGGTTTGCCACCATGCTGAATTTGAAGAGCTTTAAATACTTATGGGTAGAACAGTCACTTTGAGACCTTAAGCCTGAACATAGGACACTTAATCCAGAATTTACTGCATTATCTTGACTGTACATTCATTTCCTGTCTCCTGTGAGCTGGTGTCTTAATGTTCCTCTTGCTGGGAATAAGTGATCACACTCCGTGAGGAATTTCTCCTATGTAAGCAATTAACAAGGAGGCACAGGTGACCTCACCAGGGCCCCAAGTTCCAGGGCCTCTGCCCACTGGAATTCTGCCACTGTTGCCAAGAATTCCAGAAACGGGTTCTGATTTCCCATGGATGTGAATGGCACTGTTGCACGATTCTATCCCTGGGGCTCATAGTTGCCTGGAAAGGACAAAATGGGACCTGGGAAGACAAGGGAAAGAACAGTAGTTTTGCTTTCTTAAAAAGTGAGCTTTATCTGTTCCTACGGGCTATAAACCCCTGACTTGGCTACCTCTGTGGGAAAGTCCCGTGTGTGTGCCCATGTGATGAACACACATGCGTGTGAGTGTGCAGGGAGTACTTGGGCTCAGTTCTGATCTCCAGGCAACATGTTGGGAAAGGAAACCAACAGAGCTGGATGGTTTCTTTAAATGGCAGCTTGGGAAGTGTGGTATTCTGATGAAATGAGAATGAGATCATCTGTCTGCTCTATTCAACACCATTCACATCCCCCGAGTGTCTGCTCGGTCCCAGGCCCTGAGATCCAGGTCTGTGACTTCACTCACATATATGAACACATGGAACCCTGTGGTGTCCAGGGATGGTGGGTACAGAGGTGAATGGGCAGGTCCCTACCTGGGGAGTCAGGCAGCAACAGATCTACTGTGATGCTGTGGGTGTGTTAGTGCAGACATGAAGTGCACTGCGGGAGCACAGAACACAGAGACACTGGAGAAAGTGACAGTGGGGACGGACCCCGAGCAGAGTTCTCCAGGCAGAGGAGAGAGGCGGGAACACCAGGCAGCAGGTCCAGCACGAGCAAAGACACAGAAGATGAATGGTCGGTTTATGGAAAGACAAGTGGGTGAGCTAAGGGTGCTGAATGACATGGAGGGGTCACGAGAAAGGAGTCCAGAAGGCCAGTGGGCCTTGACTGCAGGGTGGGGAGCTGGACTTGGGCCTGCAAAGCTCAGGAACCACCCTGATGTTACTCACCGGGTGTGCCCTAATCAGAGATGGTTTTGGAAAGCTAGTTCTGGGGACCGAGATGTACTCACACAGAGGAAGTTCTGGAATGCAGCTGCCATGATGAAGGTCTGAAAGATATTATCGTTGGCTGAATAGTGGCCCCCAGAGATATGTGTGTCCTAATCCCCAGAATCTGTGAATGGTACTCTCTATGGCAAAAGGGACTTTGCAAAGGTGGTTAAGTTAAGGATGTTGAGATGGGAGATGATCCTGGATTATCCAGGTGGGCCCTAAATGTAATCACAGGTGTCCTTATGAGAGGACTGCAGAGGGAGATTAGACACAGGAGGAGGTGATGTGACCAGGGAGCAGAGATTGGAGCGATGTGGTCACAAGCCAAGGAATGGTGGCAGCAACCAAGAGCTGGGAGAGGCAAGGAATGGGTTCTCCCCTGTTGCCTCGAGGAGTAACTAACCCTTGTGACACCTTGATTTTAGCCCCGTAAGACTCATTTTGGATTTCTGGCCTCCAGCACCTTAAGAGAATAAATGCATGTTGTTTAAAGCCAACAAGTTTGTAATAATGCATTATAGCAACCACAGGAAACTAACACAGGCACCCTCTTGAATTGCCAGCCACAAAACATCTCACTTTGAGAAGGATTATATCAAAGTTGTTTGTGATTACTTCAACTAAGTAGACTAAACATGGGACGAGAAGAAAAATCTTTTACCAAAACTTTCTAGAGGTAGAGAACAGAAATCCATGAGAAATGATTTACAAATTCTGATTAGAAATGTAAGGAGTTAAAAGTTCTGCCTAAAAAGAAAGGGGCTTTTTACAACATACTTTTAAGGTCTTGGAATAAAGAACTGACATTTCCTTGAGTATTTTAAGACACTGGCTGCAATTAATCACTGTTGAGTCTTTGAAAGTACTGTCTAGAACACTTTTCTTTATTTTGAAGGCTTCAGAACAAAGTCTTTACGTTTATGCATGTAGACAGGGTCTAACTAAGAAAAGAGAAACCACTACAAGTATTTACAACAGAGGGAGTTTAATGCAGGGAGCTACTTACACAGGTGCTGGAGGAGTTGAAAAGCCAAATAGAGGACATTTAAAATAACCCAAAATTTGGAAACAGCAGGAAGTTACTACCATCCCTAGGCTAGGGTTACCAACGAGAGGAGGCTGTGGAATTGGAGGGGAAACCGGGTCACCAAAAAAAGGAGGAACGCAGCAGGCAATGTGACCCATGGCACAGAGAAAGGAGGAGGAATAACCTGGCTTCTCTCTTCCTCCTGCCCTCTACTCTTTCTCCTGTGCTCCCATTGGATGAACCCAGCAGGAAGTCAGGAGACCCCAGAGGCTGGGGGAACACAGCCGGCAGGGGCCAGGCGCCCTGTGATTAGGGCACACAGGCGGTCATTTACTCACACTCTTGAACACCCAGAGCTGGGTTTGTAGATTTGTACCCAGTGATGCCTGTGTCACCCTCCCACTAAAGAGATTTGTGCCAGGGAAGAGGGAGAGAATGCTGTGCAGAAGTGGAAGGAAGAAGAACGCAGGCAAGTGAAGAATCTCTGGACAAAGGGCCCATACCCCACGGGCACAACGAAGACCTGGGCGCCTCTCTTGGCTGTGTGTTCCTGGCTTCTGTCCAGCTCTGCCAAACGGGCCTGGGCACAGGCTCCCATTTCAGTTGTCCTGCTGCCCTGTTTGGGGCCCTCACCTTCCTTGCACTGGTCGCTAGTGCCACCCTGTAGTTCCCCTCACCCACCAGCCAACTCTGCCAACTGAAATCCTAAGGACTGCGCCCCCCTCCCGGCCTGACTCTGAACTACTGCGACCATCAAAGCACATTTTCTGGGTTTTTCACTGTCTGGGAGCTTTTATTCCTTTTGACACCAAAACATGGTGTCACTTCCAAACCTTCTTCTCCAACTCTCCAACACCAACTGTGCGTCCTACAATTCAACTCAATTCAGACGCTAGCCTCCCAGAGCTACTGCAGACACCACAGGTTCAAAGGCTCAGCCCCACTAGGCTGTCCCCACCTCAGTCACTAGTCACAAGTATTGGGCCACGCACTCTTTTAACCGACTGGCTATAAATCAGGGGTTTCCATGACCCCTTCTCAGGTTCGATGATTTGCTCACAGAACTCAGGAAGTCACTTTATTGATTTATCATAAAGGATACAGAAGAATAGCTAGATGGAGAGGCACGCAGGGCCGTGGGGTTGGGGTGACCACCCTCCCAACACATGGGTGTGTTCACCAACCCAGAAGCTCACCAAACAGCACTGTTTAAGGTTTTGTGGAGGCTCCATGACATGGGTGTGAGTGATTAAATCATTGACTGCACTCCATCTACAGCCCCTCTCCCATCCTGGAGGTGGGCGGGGAGCTGGAAGTTCCAACCCTGTAATCATGGCGTTGTCTTTCTAGCAACTAGCTCTGCTCCTGAAGCCATCTAGGGGTCCCCAGACATCAGGCATCAGCATACAGAAGGTGCTCATCTCTCTGGAGATTCCAGGGGTTTTAGGGTGTGCCAGGAACCAGGAACAAAGGTCAAATATTTATTTTTTATTGTACCATGCTCTCCCTCATTTAACCCTCTGTTATGGGCTGAACCATGTCCCTTCAAATTCGTATGTTGAAGCTCCACCCTCGGATACCCCAGAATGTGACTGGGTTTGGACGTCTGACCTCTAAAGAGGTCATTAAGTTAAAATGAAGTCGTGAGAATGGGCCTCATCCAATGACTGCTGTCCTAATAAGAAGAGGGGATCAGGACACAGACACACCCAAGTGAAAGAGAAGGGAAGACATGTGAAATTACGGAGAAGGCGGCCATCTGCAAGAAGAGAAACCTAGAAAAAACCAAACCTGCTGGCAACTTCATCTTGGATGTCTGGCCTCTAGAACTGAGACGAAATAAATCTGTTGTTTAAGTCCCTCACCCCCTGCCCCCAGTCTATGGCTGCCCAAGGTGACTAACACACCCTCCCCACACCCCCACAGCAGATACTATTATCATTTCTGCTTTAAAGATGGGGAAATCCAGGCTTATAGAGGTTAGGTAGCATGCCCAAGGTCATGTCCGCATGCCCAAGGTCACACTGTGGGAAAGCGCTGAGCCATGCTCTTTCCCACAGGGCACTGCAGCCTCTCAGGGCATCTCGTCACCCACTGGCTCTGAGTCTCCAGGATAGGCCACATGTGGCCCCACCAGGACAGCCCCCCACAGTGCAGTGGCATTGGGCGAAATGCCTGACCTGGACTCAGACATTGGGTTCTGCCATGTGGCAGCTGTGTGACCGGCAGGGACTCTTGTCTCTGAAGCTTGTTCTTTATCTGTAAAATGGTGAGGCTGGGTGAGGGCAGCAGAGGCTGCTGAGCCCAGAGGTGGGGCTCAGCCAACACCGCTCAGCCTGAGCCTCAGTCCAGAGCGAGTCTCCCCTCTGGGGGCAGCTCCCTGGGACGCCAGCCTGGAGACCTCACCTTGTACTTCTCGTGGGTCATTTGGGGTAGGGGACTCTGGTCATGGCACTGTTGAGGAAGGGAATCCAACCCTAACTGTGCCCCGTGGAGGCCGGGTGCCTCACCCACATGTCCATGTCACAGCTGAGGAAACTGAGGTCTGGGGTGATGGGGAAAGACGGTATAATTTTCTCAGGACCACAGAGTTGGAACTCCACAGAGGTGGGATTCAGACCCAGTCTGCTTTCAGAGCTTTGGGCCGTCCGTGAATGGCAGTAATTTCATCTTATGCTGAGAATGCCTGCTTGGCGGTCACGTCTGTCCCAGTGCCCACAGCCCAGGGGCTCACACAGGGCATCCCAGCACTGCCACTGGCTGCTAGCCACTGGTGGACCCCACGTTTTCCAGGAGACTCTGTCATCCAGGGATGGGGAGGCACCGGTCCAGAGCAGCTCACTTGAGTCCAAACAAGCACCGGATACAGGCGCTGCTTGCACAGCGGGATAAGCAATAATCTTCTCATCTATTCCTGGCTCCTGGAGATTTGCTTCACTCTGGGGAAATTACTTTGGGGTCATAGCAAAATTTCTGTGACAGCTAATAAAGTAACCTTTCAGCTTCTGGAACCAGATCTTGGAGCCCTGAAGCCCTGGAGGATACGTGGACTATTTTTTCTCCTCCTTTTTAATCACCAGATGAAGTAGGACAGGGTGAGCTGGGTGACAGCAAGACCTCCAGCTGAATTACCTCTTTGACCAAAGTTCACTCTGACTTTGTCATGTGCAGACATGGAGCCCGGGAACAGGGTATCTCCACTGGGGCCTGCAGTGACCTTCAACTGTATGTGGATGTGAGGGGCATTCAGGAGTTTCAACTCTCAACTCGGCAAATATGAGCTAGGCACACAGAAAGGCAGGGAGGCCCCCAAATTCAGACCATGGGCTGATGGTGACTGACACGTGGGGCTCCAGTCCTGGCTCTGCAAGGGAGCCTGGGGGCCAGTATCTCAGCTCCTCACACTCAGTTTCTTCATCTGTAAGATTGGGTGCTAACAGGGCCCGTCTCCCCAATTCCCTGGCAGCTACAGAATTTCTGATTAGGAAAAGCCTCGGGGATGGAGGTGCTCTGGTTTCAGGGTGGTGAGGCAGAAACTGCTTTTGAAGCCACAGTTGCATGGCAGGGCACTGTTTTAACTTAGATTGTATGTTTATGGGGGGCCCGGGGGAAGGTTCCCCAGCTCCCCACAACTTCCTGGCCCTACAACGAGTAATGAATCAGATCATGCAGGAGAATCGCCTAGTACAATGCTTGTCACCTAGCTTGCACAGAATGTGTGGACTGCCATTCTTTTGTTGTTGTTTTTGTTAATAATAGGATATGATGCTTACCCCGGATGTGTTCACAGAATACAGAATGCAGAGGCAGCCATGCCGCAGGCAATTATAAACAGCATCACAACATGCCAGGCCTTACGGGAGGACATTGGGCCTGTTCAATCATGCCTGGTCACCAGGGCCGACTTCACAGAGCCGGTGACATTATAACTGAGCCTCCCAGGATGCACCTGGGTTCAGGGCAGGGCAGCGTGGGTGAGAGGGAGAGTGTGTGAGGAGTGCCAGTAAAGATGCGAGTCCCGGGCAGCAGCAGAAGTAGGGGTGAGACAGCCAATGCCCTGAACGCCATCCTGGGAGGTGTCCCAAACTCAAATGCCTGTATTTAGCTGTGTTGACAGTGGGAGAGACAGAAGTGGAGGCAGGGAGGTCAGTTAGGAGGCTGCTGGGGATGTCTAGTGTTGCGGTTATGGCAGGGAGGTTGAGAGAACAGAGACTTTGGGGGATGAGGGTGGCAGAAAGGGTCTGGGCCGAGGTGCAGAAGCGGGAAGGGAGGGAGGCACAGGGGTGGAGGAGTGGGATGGGTGTTTCAGAGAGACGGCACAGAACACCATCTATGGTGCAAATCACCCGGAAACACCCTGTTTGCTTTTCCCAAAAGGTGCCAAGTCAAGGATTCACCCGGCAGCCTCAGAACAAAGGCACCAGGATGGTGGATGAGCTGCTGTTTCTCTTACGGTGTCATTGTGTGGCCTCTGGTGACCCTGCTAAGCCATCCTCACTGAGCAAAGAGGTGGGAGCCATGCCCATCCCACAGTCCGCCTGTCTAGGGCACAGAACGAACAGGTAACATTTATCAGGCACTTGCCCATGAGGGAACTGTGCCAAGCTCCTGGCATGCTCAAATCCTTTAATTCTTGAGGGATGACGCACTCATTTTGCAAAGGGAGAGACTGAGGGTCAGAGAGGTTACACCTGTCAGTTAGGGTGGTGCAGCCAGGGTCAGCTGGACTGCACAGTTGACATGGCACTTTCAGAGCCTCGTTTCCTCGTGACTTCTTATATCCTCGCTGTCTCCCTCCCCGAGGCCACAATACACTTAAATGGTAGGACGGGCACTTGTCTCCAAGTAGTGTTGCTACTTCCTTGCTATGCGCCTCAGTGGGGTCCAGTCCTGCTCTTTCATCTCATTCCTGGTGACTGATCGTAACCACCTCTGGCTATTTCTGCTCCACAGGGATGAACAGGCCTGGCAGGGGTTGCAGGTGAGGAACTGAGCCCAGAGCCCAGGGGCAGGTGGACACCAACAGCTGGCTTGCTTCGATGGCATTTTGGACCCAGCAGAAACCTCACATTTGATTGTTCCTAGTGGATAATGGATGTGTGGTAGGAGGGGACTAGGGGCGGGACACCTGGCCCCTGCCTCAATCTTAGAAGGACTGTAGCTGGGCCTCAGCTGTCACCTTCCAATGTGACCTGTGACCTGTCTTCTACTTCCCTGCCCAGGGATGAATCCAGGTTCTGAAACTACGGCTCTGGTCCTGCTCTGAGTTCTGAGGGACCAGACCCTGAGGGTCCCCACTGTCCTACATGGGTCCCTTCAGCCATGGCCCCGTGCTCTCCCATCCCTCATCTGGCCCCTCTGAGGCAAGCCCTATGTCTCCATCAGCCCTAGTACCAGCTCCATTTTCATCAGCCAAGAGGCAGAAGTCAAGAAGGTGACCGAGTCCTGAGGTCACTGAGAGACTGTATCCAGGGACCTGACCAGCCAGGCACCCTGACCAACCAGGCACCCCAGAGGGAGATAGGATGGTGGGGTGGGCCTCAGCCAAGCTCATGCCTAGCTCAGAGGTCCCTGGTGGCCGCTGGGACCTAAAGTTGACCCAAGGCCGCTGGTCAGGCCTCAGAAATCTTAGCCAACGTGTTGTAATCTCCTGGAGGAGGGCCTGGGCCAGAGCTGAGCAGAGGCAAGACTCCTCTGAGGCACCTGTCTCCACCCTGAGACCCTCTGCTCTGGTCTACACCGGAGAATTCAGGAATTAAGTGTGAAGGATGCAAACAGTACCTAGAGAGCTCAACACGTCAGGGCACTTGGTAAAAGAGTATGACTTTAAAAATGAAGCCGGCTCTAGCCTCCTCCCCAAGCTATTGCTGTAAGAGTTAAAAAAAGACTTGGTTTTCGTGGGCAGGAATGCAGGGGTGCCAAACACCTGGAGAACAACAAGGTACGAGCCATCATTTTGTTTATTTAATTTACGATCTGAAAATATCTGGGCAAGAAAAGTATGTGTAAGTGAGCTCTCCAGTATGATCTGGGGTCCTGTTGAAATAAATTGTTTTACCTGTAGGGACTCAGTTCATCACGTGCGTCTGATCTGTGTTTATAAATATATGCGATGTGCAGACCACAGCGTAGGCAACATACAGGCTAATATGCTGGTTCCTTACCCACTGTGAAATTCCCTCCGTGACTGTATTTGTAAATATCTATGTAAAACAGATGGATTTATAGAATGCGTACACTGGGATCTGGTTTTATTATTATTTTTTAAACAACATGTACTATAAAATATTTTGGAAAAATGACCTGTGCATTTGAAGGGGGAAAAAAGATTTCTTGATGTACTTCTGAAATGGCAATGGAGTCAAGAACATAGGAAAGGCCGCACTAGAAGCCTCTGCTTGGAATGGCCTCCTGGGTCCAAACAGGTTGCCTGGAGTGGAGGCTCTGACAGTTGGCTGCACATTATGATCACCTGGGGAGATTTAAAAGGTTCTGGTGGTCAGGCCTCACCCTTTCTCGATGGTACCAAAAGCTCTGGGTGAGACCCAGGCATCTGCAGCTTGTCAAAGCCCCCGGGGTTTCCGGTGTGCACCCCAGTTGGGAAACTGGCCTTGGAGTCACGGTTCTCCAGCCAGGTGCACGCTGGAACCACCCGGGGCTTTAAACCGCTCCACATCCAGGGTGCACCCCAGATCAGTTACAGTGGACCAGCCACAAGTAGATGTTAAAGTGTCCCAGTGATTCACGCATGCAGCCAGGACCGAGAACCACTTCCTTCAAAGGACTTGGGAACAATCCTAAGGGATGTGACTGCTGAGCCAGCCTCGCTTGATGGGAACCTAAGATGGGTCAAGGGCTCCGGCACCATTGCCTCAGTCCAGAGGCAAGTCTCGTTCCCACCTCACCTCCAACTTTTCTCTCTGACACATGTTAATTGTGTGACTTGGAGCCAGTTCAAGAAGTGCTCCTTAGCTCCTGTCCCCTGGACTCGGGCCTCATCACATGTACCTCTCGTCTCCATCCACCTTCAGTCTCAGCTTGAGCCCTCCCTCAACTTCTCCCTCTGCCTCAGCCCCTGTCCCCCTCCCTCTCCTACCCTGCAGCTGGAGGGATCTTCTTAAAGGCAGATCTCATCACATCTATCTCAAATCATCTGGCAGACGTGGAGACACTGGAGCCCTCGCACTGCTTGGGGATGTGAAATGGCACAGCAGCCACAGAAGTCAGTGTGGCAGCTTCGTACAGAGTGAAACGTTAGTCTACCATACAACGCAGTGATTCCACTCCTAGGGTCGCCCCTGGGAGGAATAAAAACATGTGTCCACATGGACTTGGACACAAATGCTCATAGAAGCAATATTCATATAGCACCAAACTGGAAACAACCCAAATGTTCATCACTTGGCCTATGTGTATACATATATAGTGGGGGTGCCAAAAAAATGTATAAACATAACTTGTATTCACCTTTTGTTATTGGTATATATTGAGTATTACAGTTTTAATACAGTTTTTTCCTTTCTTTATATATATATATATATATATATATATATATATATATATATATATATATATATATATATATATATATATATGATATAACAGAGTGGATATACTGCGGTATAGCCATTTAGTGGAATACTAACTACTACGCACAACATGGGTGGACCTTGGAAACATGATGCCGAGGGAACGAAGCCACACAACACACAACACACACACACACACACACACACACACACACACACCCCTGTGTATTGTATGATTCCTTTGTATGAAATATGTAGAAAGACAAATCTATAGAGACAAAGCAGATCAGTGTTTGCCTGGGATTGGGGTAGGAGCAGGGATTACCTGAGAATGGGCACAAGGGAACCTTTGGGCTGGTGGAAACATTCTAAAACTGGACTGTGGTGGTTGCATGGCTGTGTAAATGTACTAAAAAAATCATAGAACAGTATACTTACAGTGGGTGAATTTTATGCTGTATAACTTATAATTCAAATAAAACTATTAAAAAAGAAACCTTCCATTGGCTCACACAGGAAGTGTGCCTGGCTGCACAGCTCTCCACCATGTGCTGACCTGCCTTTCCAGGACCATGTTCCCCAGTCCCCAGCCCCATGGAACTCCCACCTTTCCCCACATGCAGACCTGGCCCCTGTATCTGGAATTCCTCATTACCACGGCCAGCTTCTCCACCTGGAAAACTCCTCCTTTTCTAAAACTCACAGCAAATAACACTTCATCTGAGAGGTCCATACCACCCCATCTATTATCACGTTTATCAAAATATCATTTGCTTACATAGTAGTCTCCCCCATTAGATCAATGCTTTTAAAACTTAGGCTAATGGGTTGTGAAATCAACTTCATGTGGCACAACCAGCATTTTTAAAAAAATAAATGAGTAAAATGGAATAAAAAATAGAATTTCTATTTTCTGCACAGTAAGCACATTGTTCCACGAAACTCCTATCTCACCTTTTTATGTATGTATAGTATTTGTGTGTGTACTGACAGGCTTATTTCTTACTACGGGCTGAGGTTTAAAAAGTCTGAAAAATACTTCATTAGACAAGGAGTTCCTTGAAGGCAGGGGTTGTGCTGTTTCTGTCAGTGTCCCATCATCAGCCGGGGCTTGGTACCCAGAAGTCACCCAGTAAGGTGTCTGCTCAATGACAGAGTAGTTCTGTCTTTATGTGACTCTCCTCCTGCAACTCGATTATATAATATGTCCCTTTGTGTCTTATATGTCTTCTTCTCCCACAACAAGCATATGGTTTTTAAAAAGTTGTTTCTTGGCTGGCAGTCCACATTCCCCTACATTTAGACTGGCAGCAAACCCCAGCAGGAAGTTCAAATGATTACTGTAAATGAGTTATAAAACTAAGTAGAAACGTCAAATACATTTTGTGAGAGTTAAGATATACAACATAAAAATAATAATGTCATAACAAGTCAAATCTAAAACTCTGGACAGGACTACCTATATAATTTGTAGAGTCCAGGGCAAAATGAAAATACGGGGCCCATTAATCAAAAACTATTAAGAATGTAAGATGGTGACAGCAGAGCATTAAACCAAGGGACCTCCCCTTTACATGCAGAGGCTCCTTTAAGTGTGAAGCACACGGTACTTACCCATGATGCCTGGCCTTGACCCCAGATCACAAAGACAGAGACCTGGTGGGGATGGCGGTGTTAAAAGTGCTTTATCGCTCTGCACATTTGCCCAGATCACGGGATCATGCCAGTGACAAAGAGAACCCATCAAATATCTGACAGGGACCCCGAAGCACCCATATAGAAGAATCTGTGCTTCATGAAAGGAACTCTGCGCTTCATAGCTTGAGCATGACTGAGCAGAGAGCCAGTAATCATCTCACGCCTCAGTTTCTCTACCCTGAATGCCAATCTGTTTGGCTAAGACCTGGACCTTCACTGGCGCCCCCTCCCACGGGGCTGGCCTTCTGGGACATCCAATTGATGCCAGTCCTGTGACCTGGTCAGTCCTCCAGACTGGCCCTGGCTTTTTCCTCTTCTCCTTGCCAAAGAGCCCCAAGATTATGAGAAGGGCGTCTGAACTTGGTCTCTCTCTTCGTCATCTAAGAACCGGCAGGAGTAGCAGGGGGCTGCGTGTGGTCAGGAAAGAGGAAGAGGTATGTCTCATGTGCAAAAAAGTTGTATGTGCTGCTAATTCCATAAAGAAAATTGCCTTTGACTGTTTGTACAAACAGGTTTGCAAATTTAGATGGGAACATTTTTTAAAGATCGCTCTTCCCCTTTTCATGACTTAAAATGTCGTCATAAATTATTTGGAGCTTCTTTTGAGAAACTTTCTACCCCTGAGCATGTCAAAAGCAATTTCCCAGAGTGAGGCCTTCATGAACACAAACTTGTAGGCCTTAGCATCTCCTTCACTCCCCACCTGAGAGATGGGGTCAGGGAGCATCAACTTGCTTCTGGATGATTCGGGGAAACACAGGGCGCCTAAGCAACCTTACGATCATCTGGTCCCATAGAGACTCAATCTTGTTTAAAGCAGCAGAAGCTGCTCTTTAAATAGAAAGCATTGAGCAGAGGCCCAGTCTATAAAAGCCTCAGAGTGGAACAATTCTGGCTTGTGCTTGGCACAGGAAGCTAGGCCTGACTTCTCGGATCCCTTTCACCACTTGAACCCCTCCTTCTCACCCCTAAAACTCAGCAGAATCCAGTTTGAGAGGCCCTGGTCTATTCTGCACCCCCCACCCCATCCCTGTTTCACAAGCAGAGGAGACCCGCCGTAAAGTGGCCTCCTGTTGTCATACTGAATCTTCCCGTCTCCAGGCCAGTGATGTTTCCTATACCACAGGCTGCCTCTCTGTTTCCTTTTAGTTGCTGGGAATTTCAGGGCCCTGAAAGATTCGAAGCAGCTTGTGCATTTGTGTGGTCCCAGTGGAGTCTCGTCTGCGCCACTGCATTCACTCGGGCCTGTGTGGCCTGCAGTCCGCAGTCGGAGGAAGCGCGTATGCCCGTCCGCACCCCAACCCACCTACGGAGATTCCCTGAAACCCATTAGAGTCCCAGAAGTGTGGCCATGTGAAAATACTTACCATGTGCCACTTTGGTTCAAGGCAGCAAATGAACCCCACATTTAAAGGGAGCTGAAACTTGAGAGGCTCAAGTACTTTACCAAACCAGCCCCCAAACCCCTGCCTTGAAAGGTGATTCAGTATCAGCTCTGCAGAGGCCAAATGCCTGTGGCCATTTGCCTTCTCTTTGTTCAGGCTCTGGCCAGAATTTAAAAAATTTAAACACAATAAAATTATGATTTTTTTGTTGAGTGTACAGTTCTATGAGTTTTAAGATATGCATAGATTCTTACAATTGCTACCACTTACAGGATAAAGGATAACTCCAAGGCCCCAAAATTCCCTTAGGGTATCCCTTTGCAGTCAGATCACCCCCTTCTCCTAACTCCCAGTGACCAGTGCTTTGCTCCCCCTCACTAGAGTTTTGCCTTTTCCAGAATGGGATACAAACGGAATACACGTGTACAGTACGACGCCTGACAATTAAGTTTGCGAACTTGCTGCAACGATGTTGCTAAGCTTTTTTGATATCAGAGGGATTATTCATTATGAATTTGTACCAACTGGACAAACAGTTAAACAAGTTTACTGTTTGGAAGTGCTGAAAAGGTTGTGTGAAAAAGTTAGATTACCTGAACTTTTCGTCAACAATTCATGGCTCTTGCACTGTCACAATGCACCAGCTCACAAGGCACAATCTGTGAGGGAGTTTTTAGCCAGTAAACAAATAACTGTATTGGAACACCCTCCCTACTCACCTGATCTGGCCCCCAGAGACTTCTTTCTTTACCTGAAGACAAAGGAAATATTGAAAGGAAGACATTTTGATGACATTCAGAGCATCAGGGGTAATATGACGATAGCTCTGATGGCCATTCCAGAAAGAGTTCTATAATTGCTTTGAAGCGTGGACTAGGTGCTGGCGTCGGTGCATAGATTCCCAAGGGGAGTACTTCAATGGTGACTGTAGTGATATTCAGCAATGAGGTATGTAGCACTTTTTCTAGGATGAATTCATGAACTTAATTGTCTGATCTCATATGTAATCTTCTGAAATTGGCTTCTTTGACTTAACATAATACATTTAAGATTCATCCAAACTGTTGTATGCATAAATAGCTTGTTCCTTTGTCATTGCTGAGTAGCATTCCATTATACGGATGAACAAGAGTTTATTCACACAATGAGGAACATTTGTTTTTTTCCCCAGGTTTTAGTAATTATGAATAATGCTACTGTGAACATTCATGTACAGTCTTTTGTGTAAAGATATATTTTCATGTCTCTGGGGTAAATGTCTAGGAGTGAAATTGCTGGGTCATTTGCTGAGAGTGTATTTACCTTTCTAAAAATCTGCCAAACTGTTTCCAGAGTAGCTGGAACGTTTTTGCATTCTCACAAGCAAAGCATGGAAGTTCCCGCTGCTCCACATCCTCGTCCACACTTAGCATCGTTGGAAGTTTTTTAGCCAATCTAATAGATAATATAGTGGTATCTCATAGTGCTTTTAATTTGCATTTTCCTAATGACTAATGATGTTAAGCATCTTTTCATATCTTTATTTGTCATCTATATATCTTCTTTGGTGAAGTAACTTTTGCCCAACCTACTGGGTTGTTTGTTTCCTTATTGTTGAATTTTGAGAGTTCTTTATGTATTCTTGATACAAGTCCTTTGTTGAATATGTGATTTGCACATATTTTCTTCCTGTGTGCAGCTTGTCTTTTCATTATATTTAGGATATCCCTTGGAGAGCAAACATTTTTAAGTTTGGTTTAGGTCCAACTTATCAATTTTGAGAAAATAGATCATGCTCTTGGTTGTCATTTCAAAGAACTGTACCTAACCCAAGATCACAAAGATTTTCTCTTATGACTTCTTCTAAGAATTTTATAATTGTGTGTTTTACATTTATATCTCTGATCCATTTTGATTTAATATTTGGATATGGCATGAGGTTCACTTTTTTTTTTTTACATATGGATATCCAATTGTTCAAGCACCGTTTGTTGAAACTACTATCCTTTCCTCAGTTAATTACCTTCGCCCCTTTACCAAAAATCAGTTGACTCTATTTACATGGGTTTACCTCTGGGCTTTCTATGCTGTTCCACTGACCAATTTGACTATCCTTTAGCAAATATTACCGTGTCTTGATTAGTGTGGATCCTCCAACTTTGCTCTTTTTCAAATGTTTTTCACTATTCTAGTTCTTTGCTTTTCCATATACATTTTGGAATAAGCTTGTTGATATCAACAAAAAATCCTGCTTGGATTTTGATTGAGATTACATTAAATCTATAGATCAATTTGGGGACAGTTGACATCTTAGCTGTATTGAATCTTGCAACTCATGATCCAAATATGTCTCTCCATTTATTTAGCTTTTTTTTTTATTTCTTTCATCAGCATTCTGTAGTTTTCAGCATACAGATCCTACATTTCTACCTAAATATCTCACTTAGGAGGGAGTACTGTGAATGAGGCTGCTTGTTAAATTTTAGTTTCCAATTATTTATTACTAGCATTTAGAAATGTGATTTTTTTTAAAGTTGACCTTGTATCCCATGATACAACTTATTAGTTCTAAGAGCCTTTTTTTTTCATTCCTTTGGATATTTTTATGTAGACAATCATGTCATTTATGCATTTATGAATACAGATAGTTTTATTTCTTTATTTCCAACATGAATGCCTTTCATTTCTTTTACTTTATTGCACTTGCTAGGATTTCAGTACAATACTGAACAGGAATGCTCTTTCTGATTGTTGGGGAAAACATTCAGTCTTTCACCTTTAGGTATGATGTTAGCTGCAGGTTTTTGTAGATGCTCTTTATCAGTCATACCATCCTCCTATCCCTTCCCCCTGAGACCATTGATCCATCACTGTAGATCTGTCTTTTCAGAATGTCATGTAAATAGAATAATACCTTTTGGGATCTACCTTTGGTTTCTCAGGTTAAAGGCATTCTCTTCCATTTCTGAGAGTTCTTTTCTATTTCCCTTCTAGTTTGCTAAGTGCTTTTATTGTGAATGGATGTTGAATTTTATCAAAAGCTATTTCTGTATCTACTGATATGATCATGTGATTTCTATAATTTAGTTGTTAATATAGTGGATTTCATCAGTTGATTTTAGCATGTTGAACCAGTCTTGTGTGGCCAGAAACTTTTAAGCATGGCATCTATTACTTCCTACCATGTATAAAGCTGTTAAATGTGTATTATCACCCCATGAGGGTATATGGTCTGCATTTTATTCAATTAACTCAGATTCATCCCACGTGCTTTGAATGCCCACCAAGTGCCAGGCACTACTCAAGGTAAGTTCACATACATCATCTTACATAATTTTCACAACAGCACTAGGAGGTAGATATTATTAATCCCCCTTTATTGTCAAGAAAACTGATAGCTAGAGAAACTAAGAGGCTTATATTACTCACATCTAGGTCTCCTAACTCCACATCCGGTATTGTTCCTGCTGTAACAGTGGCCTCTACTTCATCTTTTAATCCATAACAAGTTCAGCAAGGAGGTGGCACACAGTAGGAGGCCAATAAACACTGAATCAATCAAACTGATGATTATGCCTCCTTGCACACTCACCACTTGCAAAAAAAACCCCCAAACCCTTCTTTGCTGGGTTCCAGCACAGCACGGGCTTTCTTATACCTTATTCAAAAAAGTTTACCATTAAGACCAACTTACCACAAACTAGCCCCAGGACAAGGGGCTAGCAAGGTTTTACCTACTGGGCCTCAATGGAAAGAGCAACTCCACTTAGAGGCTTCATCATTTACCTTTACTCTTTGGCCCATAGGTGACTATGAAAAAGGAGGATATAAAGCGAGAGAGGGCGAGGTGAATTACAGAATGAACAAACCCATTAGTCACAAACTTCTGAGGCCAGACAGTCGTGAGTCCTGGAGGTGCTATGGATCCTTAAGGACAAATCATTACAAACTAGTCATGTTTTGTTTCTAAAGGGGAGGTGAATGTGACGGGCACAGTATACCCAGAATGCCCCCATCTCTCACATCTGGGCTGAGGATGAACAAGTAGGCAGGTGAAACAGTCTCTCGTGATATCCTTGTATCCCAAAGGTATAGGTGCATTCTGAAAAAGTTGTCAACCATGTTCAAATATCTACAACCAGGTCTCCTTCTCACCTCTCCTTCCTCGTCAACTGAACTCAGTTTGCCAGGGAGGCCATGGAGATGCTTCAGTTTTATAAGAGGTAGGTCTCCACCCCAGAGCCAGACCCATGGATCATGGTTGGTTCATTTTCCTTGGATGGGCAGGCAATAGTTTGGTCAAATGAGACAGAAGAGGAAGTCTGCTGCGGAGGGTTACCTCCCTAAAAGAAAGGACAAAGCTGCGTGGAAGAAAGCTTTTTGCCCTGCCCCTTCTTTCTTCCTGGTAAAAAAACATAATGCCTGGAGATGAAGTGGTCATCTTGGGATCATGGAAATACAAGCATGAGGAGTATGAGATCCAGAGCCAACCCACTAAGGCCAATGGGGCTGAGAGAGCGTGGAACCCTGATGGCGTGGTCAAGCAACTGAGTCAACCAACTACCGTATTTGCCGGCGTATAAGACGATTTTTTGGCCCTGAAAAATATGCCTCCAAGTGGGGGGTCGTCTTATACGCCAGGTACACTTCAGATAGACTGCCCATAGTGCTTGCCCCGTGCCATAGTGGCCTCCCGATGCCCGCCCACTTCATTCCACATACCGTTCAGGCATCAGCAGCGCTGCTGGGTGTATGCTCGGCTTTTATGCGATTTTGCTGTTATGCGATTTTACCACACTCGCAAAATCGCACACAGCCGACCATACACCCAGTATGATAGCGCAAAATCGCGAATCGCGATTTATGTATATGTTTGATTACATACAGCCTTGTGACAGTTTTCCTGCATGTCATAAGCATTTGAATATAAATATGAATTTTGAAATCAAATCTGATATTGTTTTACCTTTTATTTGGTATGTGGAAGGTGTGCGGAAGAGGGGGTAGTCTTATACGGCGAGTATATAACAAACTCTGTATTTTTAGTGGAAATGTTAGGGGGTCGTCTTATACGCCCAGTCGTCTTATACGCCGGCAAATACGGTATCTGCAGAATTCTGGTCACATGAAAAAAATCAACTCCTATTGGTTCATGGCATTGTAAGTCAGGCTTCCTGTTACTCATAGCCAAAGCGTTCCACTTATACTTGCAGAACCAGCTTCATCACACTCGTCTGGCCCCCGAGACCTCAGCATCAGCCAGCACGTGCCCTCAACCCAAAGCTTCAAGAACACGGATCTAAAACATATATATTTTTGGAAAGCCTAATCAAGAATAAATAGAGCAAAATCACTATACTTAGCAGAGATTAGAGGTATGGGAGACTGGAAAACATTGTAGGACAATATTATATACAACTCAAAATATTTTTTAAAAAGAAAAATAGGTATTACTAAAATTGACTAACCCTGGATTCAACTGGTTTTTAAAGTATGCTGTTTGAGCCATTTAAGGAACAGGCAATTTTAAATTACTTTTAACCTTTTTCACACTTGAGAAATATAGAAACCTTCCCAGTTCCATTTACTAAAATAAACTATTGTCATCCTTCATACTTTGGGTCAATATTTATCAAGTGTCTGCCATGTGAAGGACTCATGACCAGGCCCTGAGCTTTTAGTGGTGAACTAAAGACAGACATGACACCTGCCACCACAGTACCAAAGTCCATGGGGAGACATGAATAAATAAAAAAAATCACATGAATAATTAGTTATAATAACCCTCCTCCCCAGAGACTCCAGAACCAGCTAGCCTGTGCTCCCTGTCGATAATTAGTTGCAATAGAGGTCACAGCTATAAAGAAGTTCAAGGTCCTGTGAAAGAGAATAACCAGAAGAAACCTAAAACTACCACATGAGGTCTGACAATTAAGTTTGTGAACTTGTTGCTACAATGTTGCTAACCTTTTTTGATATCAGAGGGATTATTCATTATGAATTTGTACCAACTGGAAAAAACAGTTAACCAATTTCACTATTTGGAAGTGCCGAAAAGGCTGTGTGAAAAAGTTAGGTAACCTGAACTTTTCGTCAACAAGTCACGGCTCTTGCATCACAACAATGCACCAGCTCACATGGCACTGTCTGTGAGGGAGTTTTTAACCAGTAAACAAATAACTGTATTGGAACACCCTCCCTGCTCACGTAATCTGGCCCCCAATGACTTCTTTTTTTACCTGAAGATAAAGGAAATATTAAAAAGAAGACATTTTGATGACATTCAGGACATCAAGGGTAATACGACGACAGCTCTGATGGCCGTTCTAGAAAAAGAGTTCCAAAATTGCTTTGAAGGGTGGACTAGGTTCTGGTGTCAGTGCATAGCTTCCCAAGGGGAGTACTTCGAAGATGACCATAGTGATATTCAGCAATGAGGTATGCAGTACTTTTTCTAGAATGAGTTCTTGAACTTAATTGTCTGACCTCATTTGCAGGTTGGTGATTTAGACAAGGCTCCTCAAAAAATGAGTCACACTTAGCTAGGTGAAATGGTGTGAGAAGAAATCTGGAAGACAGAGGGAAAGGCATGGGCAAAGGCCCTGGGGCAATAAAGGGCTTGATAGGTCAGAAGAGAACTTCCCAGCCTATGTGCAGTGAAGGGATTTCAGGTTTGACTCTAGTTGAGAATAACTGATGTGAAAAATGTTGTAGGCCAGTATGGCTGGAGCGGAGCAGGAAACGAGGAGCAAACACATTCAGGGTTTAGTGGGCAATGTTAGGAACTCTGATAAGAAACCAGGACGGGGTTTTCAACCCAAGAGTATGGTGATCTGATTGTGCTTTTATTTTTATTTTTAAACATTATTTACTTATTTTTTCAGTTACAGTTGACATTCAATATTATTTTATATTGGTTTCAGGTGTACAGCATAGTGGTTAGACATCTATATAATTTATGCAGTGATTTCCTCCCTCCATTAGTCTAGTACCCACTTAGCACGATACATAGTTGTTGCAACATTATTGACTATATTCTCTAATCTGTACTTTACATCCCCATGACATTTTGTGACAACCTATTTGTATTTCTTCAACCCTTCACCTTTTTCACTCAGGTCCCCAACCTCCCTCCCCTCTGATTGTGCTTTTAAATGATCATCATGTAACACCAATCCTTCTCAAACTCTACCAAAATATAGAAGAGGAGGGAACACTTACTTCATTCTATGAGACCAGCATGATTCTGATATGAAAGCCAGACAAAAGCATCACAAGAAATGAAAACAATCAGCTGATAACCTTTATGAATACAGATGCAAGTGCTCTCAAAATACTAGTAAACTGAATCCAGTAGCATATTAAAAGGATTATACATCATGACCAAGTCGATTTATACCGAGAATGGAAGGGGGGGTTCAGTACACATAACTTAATCAACGTAACACACCACATTAATAGAATGAAGGGCAAAAAACTCATCGACCATCTCAATTGTTGCAGAAAAAGAATTTGACAAAATCCCACACCCTTTCATGATAAAAAAAGAAAAAACAAAACAAAACAACAAAAACGTAATGAACTAAGAATAAAGGGAACTCTTTAACAGGGTAGATGGCATCTATGGAAAATCTACAGCTAGCATCATACTCAATGGTGAAAGACAGACCATTTTCTACCTAAGATCAGGAACAAGACAAGGATGCCTGCTTTTGCCGCTCCTAATCAACACAGTATTGGCAGTTTTAACCAGAGTTTCTTGGCTACTGGATTAGTCAAGAAAAAGAAATACAAAGCATCCAAACTGTAAAAAGAAAGAGTAAGACTATTTCTATTCATACATGACATGATCTTACATATAGAAAATCCTGAAGACTCCACAGAAAAACTGTTAGAGCTGATAAATTTAGTGCTGGCAGGATACAAGATCAATACAGAAAGTCAGTTGTATTTCTATACACTAGCAATGAAAAATCCAAATAGAAAATTAAGAAACTAATTCCACTTATAATAGCATCAAAATGAATAAAATTTAGGAATAAATTTAGCCAAAGAAGTGCAAGGCTTGTAGGCTGAAAACTATAAAACATTGCTAAAAGAAATGGAGAAGACCTAAATAAGTGGAAAAAAATCCCGTTTTTATGGGTTGGAAAACTTGATTGTTAAAACAGCAATACTCTCCAAAGTAATCCACAGGTTTCAATACCATCCCTATCAAAACCCCAATGGCCTTATTTTACAGAAATGGAAAAGATGATCCTAAAATTCATATGGAATTGCAAGGGTCCCCAAATAGCCAAAACAATCTTGGAAAATGAAAAATAAATTTGGAGGACTCATACTTCCCAATTTCAAAACTTCCTACAAAGCTACAGTAATTAAGAAATGTGGAACGAATATAAGGGAAGATGTACAGATCAATGGAATGGAACTGATAGTCCATTTTAAAAAAACCATACATCTATGGTTATTTTGATTTCCAACAAGGGTGTCAAGATCATTCAATGGGAAAGAACACTCTCCTCAACAAATGATGCTGGGGAACTGAACATTCACATGCCAAAGAATGAAGCTGGACCCTATGCCACAACACACACAAAAATTAACTCAGAATGGATCAAAGACCTAAATTTAAGAGCCAAATTTAACTGTGTTTTCTTAGAAGTATTGGCAAGGATGTAGAATAAACTGGAACCCTCATACATTGCTGGTGGGAATGTAAACTGTTTCAGCCACTTTGGAAAAGTTTGGCAGTTCCTTAGTTGAGTTAAATATAGAATTACCATCTGACTCAGCAACTCCATTCCTCCATTGAAAACAGGTCCACTGTTTGAAAACAGATACTCAAACAAATAATTGCACACAAATGTTTATAGCAGCTCTATTCATTATAGCCAAAAAGTGGAATTAACCCAAATGTCCAGTGATGGACAAATGGATAAACAAAATGTGGTATATTCATAAAATGGAATGTTATTCAGCCATAAAAGGAATGAAGTTTTGACACAGGCTATAAAATGGATGAAACTTGTAAACATTATGCTAAGTAAAATAAGCCAGATACAAAAGGCCACATGTGGTATGATTCCATTTATATGAAATATCCAGGTTTGGCAAATCCATAAGGACACAAAGCAGATACTAGGAACTGAAGGTAGTGGAAAAGGGGGAGTGACCGCTCAATAGTTATGGGGTTTTCATTTGGGGAAATGAACAATCCTGGAACTAGATAGTAGTGATGTTTGCACAACATCTTTTTTTTTTTTTTTTAAGTTTTTATTTTTTTTATTGGGGAATTGGAACAGCGCTGGAAAATTGAGGGAAGGGGAACAGACAAATTGCGGCTGCTGGCCGCTCACGCTGGCTGCTGGCTACACATGGTAGTCCATGGCAACCCACTGCAGCAGGGGCTTCAGCCTACGCCGTCCAAGGCAACTCACCGCAGCCCAGCTCCAAGTTGAGCTGTTGTTCAGCATCTTAGCTGTAGAGGGCAGTGTCACTGGCCCTCATATGTGGCATCCTAACCGGGGTCCCCTTGCGTCCCAAGCCAGTTCTTAACCAATGCGCCACTCGGCTGGCCCTGCAAACATCTTAATGCCACCAAATTATACACTTTAAAATTATTCTAATGGTAAATTTTTATGTGTATTTTACCTTAATAAAAAGCCCCAACTAATTAAGCAACTTACACTGTCTTTTACTGATAACAAAACTTAATAAATAGACATTTTATGTAAAAAAAAAAAAATAGGTGGAGCAGAAGCCAAAGTGGAGGCGGGGCAGCCCAGGGAAGCCCAGAGGAGAGGGAGAGGAGATGGATTTGTGAAATGCTGGAGGATGATGCTGGACTTCTGGTAAGATAATGGTGAGGGGAGCAGGGTAACAGGGCAGGACGTTTTGGGGGAATCAGGTCACAAGTTCAGTTCTAATACCCAAACTTTATGGACAAGGGTCACTTATGAGTATAGGTGTCTATGTCTTAAATGAAACATTAGCGAATCTAATTTAAACATAGACTAAAAGTTAGATGATGTCCAAGTAGTATTTATTATAGAATCATAAGAATGGCTCAATTTTACAAAATTTGTTAATATGACTCATAATATTTATAGTCAAAATCATTAATTTAGCAATCCTTCCTTTTCCTACTGACCTGAAATATTTCACTCTAATGATATGTTGTACTAAATTATTTTATATCTTTTGATCTGTCTCACAAATTTCCATTGTATCGTTGATTTGTCTGTTCCTATACTGGTAACACATTGTTTTCATTTCCATTACTATAGCTTTATAATATATTTTAATATCTGATAACCTAAGTCCCTCTGCTTTGAACTTTTTCTTTCTAAAATTTTCTTGGCTGTTCTTATGTGTTGATTTTCCTAGATGAAATTTGGGATCATTTGGTCAAATTCCCAAAACATCTCATTAAAATTTTTATGGGAATTATACAAGACTTATTGATTTGAAAAGAGTTGACATCTAAAGTAGCCAACCAGTCATCTCCATGACATCATCATTTTGACCTACTCATTACCCACTTAGAGAAGAAAAGTACATTAGAACCCACATTTACTATGTGACAAGGTAAAGTATAGAGAGTTTAAAGATTTAAGTATAGAAAATTAAACCTTAGAAGTACTAAAAGAAAATATTTGTGATGTTGGGAGTGTAAAAGACCTGTCCTGAAATATGATACCAAAGACAGATGCCACAAAGAAGAACATTTAGATTTAAAAAACAAAAACAAAAAACCAAAATAAGAATAAAGTTGAAAAATATTTTGCAATATAGGAAAGAGTTCAAATATCCAATGAAAAGAGAAGTAACAGAACAAACAATACACAAAGGAAGAAATACAACTGTCCAACAACCATATGAAAAAGACTTTCACCTCTTTAATCCTAAATTAAGACAGTTTTTTACCTGAAAATTTCCCAGTATATATCTTTTTAAACATTATAAGAAATACCCAGTGCAAAAGACACAGGTCAGGGGTGTTCTTACATACAGGGATCATAAATGTAAAAATATTTAGTTACAAATGTGGTCATACAGTATTATTGAAGATGGAATAAAAATAGGAAATAATCTAAATTTCCAAAATGGGAAAATTTGTGAAAAGAATATTTAATGTACTAAAAAGCTGTACCCATAGCATAAAACTGTTATATGAAAAAATATGTCTATTCAATTTAAAAAGGAAACAAAGAGAAAAAGAAAAAAGAATGAAAGGAAAAGAAAAGAAATTAAACATATGCATTTTTCAAACTTCAGATAGGATACAAACCATAATATTATCAGTGTTTATGGTGCACTGAGGGCAATGTTAATTTTAATTTTCTTTTGGCTTCTCTAAATTTTATATAAGTATGTGTTACTTTTCCCCATAAAATAAAAGATCTTTTTCCATGTGTCATTTTTACCCCTTCAAAACAGAAAAAATTTTAGAAAGATCATGACACTCACTGCTGTCATATGTACTATGAATCTAGCATTTTTAAACATTGCTTAGGGCATTACAAATTGGTTATACAACTTCTGAACATCAATTTTGCAATATTTAAGGCTATAAATCTTAATTTCCTTTGACCTGTGAATCTATCCCAAAGAAATTGTTCGAAACACTGAGAAGGTTATGTACATGATGAAAATGTTCATTGCAATGCTATTTGTAAAGGTCAAAAGTTATAAACCAACCATAGTATCTTTTATCAGGAGAGTGGTAAAATAACTGGATAGAATTTTTCAGAAAAGGCTTATTAACATGTTGAAAGAAAACCAAGATAAAAGGCTGTTGATAAACTATCATTAGAACTATGAGAATAATTATGCTTACAATTAAAAAAACTAGAAGAAAATGTATAAAAATTAATGACGGCTATTAGGGGATAGAATTAAATATGATTCTTTCTTTTTTTCTGTTTTCCAAATGTAGTTATATTACTTTTGCTATTTAAAAAAATTGTATATGGAAGAGAAAAAGAAGAAAAAGTAAGTTAGGTGGGAGAATGTGAAGGGTCTGAAGTAGGCAGAGAGAATGTCGACTGGCCTGGGGCCCGTTGGAATGTGAGGCTGACGGTGTTAAAGGGGCTGACCCAGGTATCCAGTTGGGTCAATAATGAGCTGATGGTGATGCCTTAACCTGGAGTGATGACACAGTTTGCATGGCATGTCTTTAAGAACCTATATGAGGAAATGTCAGGCTCTTGGGAGGCTGATCCTGCCTGCACTGTGTCCAGCAATGTTTTCCCATGTGTCTGACATTGGGAGATGGTCACAAGAAGAGGGGGACCCAGTCCAGCCTGAATCCTGTGTTTCCGTGATAGCAACTGGCTGTCTGTCTTCTGCCCAAGACTCTGACATGAGGTTTCTGTCTCAGAGTTGCTATAGATCCAACAGCAATGACTCTGCCTTTCAAGCTTAGTGAATAAAGCTGTTTTATATGCTTGGATGCAAAAAGCACTCCCCCCCCCACCCCCTCTTAAAATGAAGGCATTAAAAATAATGCTCATTAAAGTCAACTCAGACAGGATAATTAAAGGCACAACTGTCCCGGACTAAACACAGCTTTCAAACTCAAAAGATGCTGGACCTCCTCCACCCCACCTCATCTTTTTACTTACTATTTTTCCTAATTAGAGAAGTGGACTGAGAGACAGGGAAGCTTTTGTTGTCTGGTCTTAATAAGTTGCTAGGAAGATTTATATATAAAGCATCCCCTTCCACAACTCCTGAGATAAAAGCATTGGCATGTAGTCACATCCAGCACTATTAGGCAAATGATGTGAACTGAGCTTTGCTGATTGTGTCCGAACAATCCTTTCACTAGAATCAGTATAGTAGTCATCAATCAAAATTTATGGACAACTATTGCATGCCTGGCACTGTCCAGGCACCGAGGTGGTCACACAGAGGATCAAGGTTTGACCTCCACCAACAGTGTCTGCCACACTTCAGTAAATATCAAGATACCTGAGTCCAGGTTATACATACTTCACAAGATCCACTTAGCATGAAATGGCAGCCTCCAAAAATAAGCCCCAGAGAATGAGCAAAGCTGATCTGGATATGGTAATTATATACCCTCATGACTCTATAGTGAAATAAGACATAATACCAGGTCCTAAGCCCTTCCCACGCTCACAACCCCCTACACATCAAAATGAGTGACAAGTAGGCCCAGCTACATGGTCATCTGGTGATATGTGGGATGTGTCATTTTCAGATACCAAGCATAGCTCCAGCTGCTAGTTGTCCCTGTGTTCATATCCCCTTCTATAGCAAGAAAAATTTTAGAACAGCATAAATCCTAATTTCCCAGGCTCCTTTGCCATTAGGTGTGACCATGTGACTAGTTTAGGGCTGATGACACATGAGCAGAAGTGATGTGAGCAGCTTCCTGAGCATGATCTTAAAGAGAAGGTGCATGCGCCCTCCCTTCCTTGTCTTGCTCCCTGCAGGTTGAGTGATGACGCAATGGTGAGAGGGTGAGAGCTGGAACAGCCACTGGGACCATGAGATGACACTGTATTATTGAGAATAGTGGAGCCATAGAACATTAGGAACCTAGGTCTCCAATACCTCTGAGTCCCTATACCAGTGCCTGTACTGTTACACGAGAGGAAAATACATTTCTAGTTTGTTTAACTATGGTATTTGGGGAGTCTATGTTATAGCAGCCTAATCTGTATCTTAACACACCAAGGGGTGGCTTAAATTAATAGATACATTAATAATAATAGCCACCATTTGTTGCATAGAAGCAATGTGCCATGCAATGAGCTAGATGCTCTTGATATACATGATCTCATTTGATTCCTCACAACAATCCTGTTAGGTCATTATCGTTAGTCCTATTTTATAGATGAGGAAACTGAGGCCCAAAGAGGTGGGCACATTACAATGAATTGACAGAGTGAGGGCTTGAACTCAAGCCTTTGAGCTCTCGGTTTAGGGCTCCTCCCAATATCCTGTGCCGGGTAGTTGTTCTAACTCAGGTACTTTTTCTCTCTACCAAATTGTTTTTGAGAACATGCTATTTCTTAAATCAAAGTGAATTCTGAGCACAAATAGCATAAGGAGTGTTAGATCTCTGTTTTATTAAAACTAAATCCTGTCAGTACTAAATTTTCAACTTCTATTGCACTGACTTTGCTTTCAAAGCAAGTTTTTCTATTAAAAAGAAGGAAAGGGGACAACTTTAAATCTACTGACCCACTATTGACATTTTAAGAACTGTTATTTTCAATCCCCCAAAGGAGAAACATAAGATCATTTAATTCCCAATTTTCTCATAAATCAGTGAAATTATCTATTTTCCTTCACTACCTGAATTTTACCTCAAAACATTCTGATCCTTCATATAATTGTTTACCTAGAAACCCCAAGAGAAACAGAAACACTAAGAGTTCAGTAATATGGTGACATAAAAATTAATATAAAAATCAATAGCTTTCCTATATAAAAACAATAACCAAGTTATAAGATATAATGGAAGAAAAGATCTTAATTCTATTCTATCCTATACTAAATATAAGATATCTAGAAATAAATTTAATAAGAAATTTAGATATCTATATGAAGAAAAAGCTTAAATCTCTTAAGAAATGCAAAAAAAAGACTTGAACCATTAGAGAAGCATGCCATGTTCTTGCACAGGACAACTCAGCATCATAAAGTTGTCAATTATTCCTGTTAATGTATCAAATTAACACAATCCCACAATCCACACACACATGTTAACCTAAAAAAAAAAAAAGGTTTAGACTATAAAAAAGAATAAAACGATTTATCTGAGCAAAAAGGATTTTAATCCCGGAGGCACAGATTCAGGTAGCAACTTAAATCATGCTCCAAAGAGAACAAAGAAGGTGGAGTTTCTAAAGGCAAAAACCACAGGTACAGTTCTCATTTAGGTCCTCTATGCAAATGAAGGATGCTGGTCTGCGGAAAGGACTGGACCCTTTTAAGGTGAAGAATGCAGATGGGCTGGTTGCCATAGTAAGGAGGAAATGAAGTTCAGGATGTGGCTACATAATTGGTTTAAATGTTCAAAAGTTATGGGTGCAGCGAGCATAAGGCAAACTTCTTCATGGTCTCCCAGCTCCATTTAGTTCACTTGACATAAATGGCTGTGTCTTGGCAATTTTCATCCACACTTAAGATATCAACAGGATGTAGCCTTGAGTTAGGTAAACTTATTCTAAAGCTCAAATGGAAAACTAACCATGCAAGACTAACCAGGACAATGTTAAAAAGAAGGGTAACAAGGCAGAATTAGCTCCATCATGTTTTACAATAAATTATGAAGTCTTGGTAATTAAGTGTGGCATTGACACATGAGTAGGAAAATCAATGGAACATAATAAAACCCAGAAAACCAGACAAAATTATGTACAAGAATTTAATTTATGGGAAAGGTGATGCCTCAAAACAATGTGAAAAAGATGGAATGATGAGCAAACAGTTGCAACAACTGGGTAGCTATCTGAAACAAAAGCCAGATTCACATCTCATACTTTACAGGATAAATTCCAATAGATTAAAGATTTAAAGGTAAACATGAGACCATAAAATGGAAATCAAGGGAAATTATTTTAGAAACTCAGAGTGGCTAGGATCTTTCTATCCAATATTCAATAGCCATAAGAGAAAAGATTAATAAAATAGACTATATGAAAAGTAATAATGCCTGCATATCTAAAAACTACCATAAGCAAATTCAAAAGATTAATGATAAACAGGGAAGAAATACCGCAAAGAGCTTACTTCCCTTATACACAAAGGGCTACTACAAATTGTTAGGAAAATGTGCAACCACCTAATAGAAACAAAAGCTACAATGAAATAATTTACAGAAAAGGAGAAGATGTCCCACCACATTCATAATAAAAGTGTGGCAAATTAAAACTTCTCTGACATAGTATTTTTTACTTACAAGAATGGCCCAGACCCAATACATGATAACACACTGAGGTAACCAGGAGCATAAAATGGTGCAACCTTGACAATAGGCAATTTGTCAACAGTCATCCAAATTAGCAATGTGTGTGTCCTTTGACCCATGATTTCCAGTAGGAACTGATCAGATAGGAAATGATGGATACGTGAATTTACTCCATGGTATTGTTTGTAATGGCAAGAGAATGGACACAACCTAAATGTTCATAAGTGGGGTTTGGCTCAAGAAACCAGGACACATCCACGCAAAGGGTGCTCTACAGCAAGAAAAAAGAACAAGAAAGCTGTTTACACTCGTATACTAATAAAGAAAGATCCCCAAAATGGAAACAGGTGCAGAGAAGTGTTTATGTGCTGTAAAAAAAAAAGTAGGGAAAAGAGATACACACACAAATGTATGCTTCCTGGTGGATAAAATATCTCTGAAGGGATACTGAATGAAACTAAAGCACTGCTGTCTGTCGGGAAGATAACTGGGCGTCTGGGACACAGTATACACAGTACAATTTACACACTTCAACATTTTTCAACCCCATGAATGAATTAGCTGGAAACTTTTTTCAGCCATTAAAAAACAGAAGACTTTTCTTCTTATCTACTGAACCGCTCACTTTCTGGTACGTCATGTGCATAAAGTACCGTCGTAAGTACTGCGGGGAGACTGTGAGGTGGATTTGGACTTTTGTCCAATTCTGTTAATTGCAAATTTCATCCTTAAGCACCCAAGCTTCAGTTGGACACGAAATTTGTCAATTAATTAATGAATTTATTTATGTATTTATGTATTTATTTATTTATTTACTAGCTGAGCCATCCTGCCAACTGTTGGCAGCTTAGCGACAGCTCAGCTCAGGCCAGGCATTGAACCACTGTTGCTCAGAGCTCACACTCTTGAGCGAGCTCTTAACCAACTGAGCCACTTGGCTGGCCCTTGTCCCTTAAATTAAAAGTTTCAACTTTGATAGAATCCCAGAGCACAGAGCTAGTAGGATTCTCAAGACTGGTCCACAGTATTCTTAGGTGGGGCCCGGCCCGTTCATTTGTTCAATCAACCAACTCGCCATGATGAAGATGACAGCAAAGATGATGATGATGTGGATGGATGTTGTTCCCATTTTATAGATGATGAAACTGAGGCACAATGAACTGAAACAATTTGCCCACAGCCATTGGCAGAGTAGGGATTCAACCCAGGCAGTCTGCTTTGCTGCTCACCACGATTCCATACTGGCTCCCACAGCCTCCTTTATGTCATGCCTGTCCTGGACTAGAGATGTTAAAATACAAGAAAAAGTCTTCCAGGAGCTTCCATTTAGGAGCAGGGATATCGGTATTGTGGCCAGGCAGTTATAGAATATGATAAAGCCATGTATCACACTCTCAGAATAGAGACATTTATCTTTGTCTTTGCAAACCCTGTCTCCCCTTCATACAGTGGAGCACAATAATTATAACATACAAACACAACATTTAGGTAGTTAAGTAACATAACAGCCCTGTCAAGTGATCACAGATGAAGCTGAAAGGACTTTTTAAAACACACAGCCCCCAGTCCCACCTCAAATGCTAGGTTAACAAATCTGGACAGCGCTTGATAGAACTGCTGACATGAAATTGAAAAGCTCATTCTAGTATTTCTTGCAGACAAGTTTCTAAATTTAAAAGCAGCTCAGATCAGGGCCGGCTGAGTGGTGCGTTGGTTAAGAGTTGGCTTGGGACACCAGCTCTGAGCTTCAGGACCCCAGTTCGGATCCCACATTAGGGCCAGTGATGCTGTGCCTCTACAGCTAAGATGGTGAAAAACAGCTCGACCTGGAGCTGGGCTGCCGGGAGTCACCAGGGACAGCATAGGCTGCAGTGGGGCTGCAGTGGGCTCCCATAAGCTACTGTGAGTGGCTGGCAGCCAGCATGAGCTGCCAAGAACCGCCATGAGCAGCCATCCAGTGGCCGGCGACAGATCTGCCTCAACCGGGAAGAGTGCAATGATAATACCAACATGGGCCAGTGAAGCAATGTCCTCCACAACTAGGCTGAAGGACAAAAGGACAGCAACTTGTCTGTTTGTTCCCCTTCCCTGATTCCCCAACGCTGCTCCCCTCCCCCAATTCCTCAATAAAATCTTAAAAAAAAAAAAAGCAGCTCAGATCAAAAAGTGAACAAATGGCCATTTTCATTATGGTTACCAAGGTACTAGGTGTAATAATAACTGAAGCCCACAGGCCTGCCTGCTGTCAGTGAAAAACAGGAGCCCCCGAGCAATGACGACTGGGCAGGGGCCACCTGGCTTGGCTGGGGGCAGCCAGGAAGGGGTGGCCTGCAGTCTTTGGGTGAGATATTTAGTGTCTGGGGCCTCAGCTTCCTCAACTGTGAAGTGGGGATAATAGTACCCTTTGGGTAGAATTGTGAGGCTCAGATGAGCAAACCTATTAAGGATTAAGGAAGGGCTCAGCATCAGGTCCGCCCTTTCTTGGACACAGGACCCTGGAGACAACACATTCTCGTTCCTATGAAGAAAGGAAGACCTACCAGCATGGGTGAAAGGTCAGAATTTCACATTTCACCGGATCTTTTGCCAATCCTTACTGAGCATATTTGTTTCCTGGGGCTGCCATACATAACAAAGTACTACAAACTGGTGGCTTCAAACAACAGATATTCATTCTCTCTCAGTTTTGGAGGCCATAAGTCTGAAATCAAGGTGTCGGCAGGGCCGTGTTCCCTTGGAGGCTCTGGGTAGAATCCTTCCTAGCTTCTGGTGGCGGTGCAGTTCTCAGCTTGCCTAGCCTAGCGTCTGCCTCATTCTGCCTCTGCCTTCCCACCGCCTTCTGTGTGACTGTCTGCACGTTCGTTATCTTCTCTCTTCCAAGGACACCAGTCACACCTGGGTAAGGGCCCACCCTACTCCACCAGGACTTCATCTTATGGCCCTATTTCCAAATAAGGTCACATTCTGAAGTACTGGGGGTAAGGAATTCAAGAAATCTTTTTTGAGGGGACACATTTTGATAGTGAGCAATCCTTTACTGAGTCCACCAGTGTAAGGGAGACAAAGGAGACCAAAGGCCGGCACACTAGACCTTTTCTGCTCAGAGTTCTCTTTGTGGAAAAGAGATGTGGGCACAAAGTGATGGGGGAAGGGGCCAGGCCACAGACGCCATGTGAGGGAGGACTGGGGCCACCATGGACATCCAGGTGACTAGGGCAAGCCACTCACCGATGTGAGCCTCAGTCCCTTCTATGTAAAGAGAATAATAACATCTGGATAAACACTAGCATGTACACATGCACAGAGCATGGAGTGCGTTTTTTCTCAAGTCACAGAAGCACAGAATCTTAGAGACATTAACCCTTGTCAGTGGTAAGCACCCCCATCTACCCAGATGACCAAATGGGAGGCTAAGAGGTCATCCTGGATTCTTTCTGCTCCAGTGTCCATACCCAAGTGTGATGTCAGCCCCTTCCTTCCCATCTCTTTAACATGTTTCCTCTGTGCCAATCCAGCCAGACCTCACTGCGTGGCCAAGACCCCAGCATCCTTCTCCTGAACAGCTGCAGCATCTCGCACCCATGCTCCACACGGCTGTCAGTCCAGAGGGGCCCCGGGGACCACAGACTCCTCCCACATCACTCTCCTGTCTGAAACTCCACTCTACTCAGCACACCCTCCCATCAGGAGAAAGTCCAAACTCCACTTAAAGCTGTTCCAATCAATATATCATTGGTTTAACTTGACAAAATAATTCTCATGTGTATTTAGAAGAATAAACAGACAAGAATAGCTAAGACGTTTTTGAAAAAGGAAAATAACAAGAAAGTGAATTGAGTTGTTAAGGAGTATTACATAACCACATGAATTAAAACAGAGTGGCACTGGTACAGATTTGGAAAAAAAGATGCACGTGTACTAATTTCATGTACAATACAGGAGAAAAACAGGTTGTTCAGCAAATGGTGTTGGGATAACAAGTTATGTGGAAGATCATCAAGTCATCTTCTCCTCACACTGTACACCACAACAAATCAAAGATTTTTTAAAAAGAGCTAAGTATGAAAATAAATGAAGACTTTTTTATCTTCCAGAAGCTTTTATAATTCTATGGCAAACATATATTCCTTTTCTAATAAGAGGGAATAAACAATAAAGGTGGGGGAAAAAATAAGCTTTATAAACTAGAAGAAAAGAGAAGCAAACATTGAACTGATATTAGGTGGGACTTTCTAAACATAAAAGCAATGAAAGAAACATTATCAAATTTGGTTAGTTAAAAACTTTCAAATTATATACATTAAAAAAACACAAAAATAGAAAAGTAAATGATAAAGTGAGGAAAACATGCACAACAAATATAACAAAGGATTGTTGTCTGTAAGATATTAAAAAGTCTTGCCAATCAGTCAGAGAAACACTAAAACTTCCTGATCCTCACCCTTAAGACAATTCTAAATAGAACTATATTAGACTTAATATAAACATATGGCTGATGATAATAATAATAAATAATAATAATAATAATAATAACAACAACAACACAGAGAGATAAAACTAGGAGGCACTCTTTTTATTGAATCAGTTTGGTAACACTGAACCATTAGTTATCATTAATGGTAATGACAAATTAAATTAAATTACGGCAAGTGGGAGAGTAAGGGAAAGACAAGAGTAATTAAGCAGTTAACGGCTGTGGGCCAACAACTAACAAAAGACTGCTCACATGCCTGAATGTAAGCTGCAGCTTTGAATCAACTTCTGTAAGGACCACCAAACACACCGAACCCTGCTTGTGCATGAACTTCCAGGACTGTTGCTTGCCACCAATCAGAAGTGGTAAATATTTCCTCCTCATGGACTCTGCACCTACCTTACAACTGCCCGGGCTTTTCCTGCCCCGCTTATTTGTAGCCAATGAAATCCTTTCAAAACAACTTACATCCTACTTCCCCCAAACATAACTGTAAAAGCGCCTGTCAACTCCAGGCCAGGGGATATGTTCATCTTCTCCAATTGGCCTTGCGGCTGGCAGTTCAGACCACACAGCCCAGGACCTGGTCCTTTTCTGGCTAGCATTTGGCTCAATAAACCCTTTATTTTAGAAAAGCTTTCTGGGTACAGAGATGCAGGTCCTTTCAAGCAGAGCCGGTTCTGGGCACCATGTGTGTGGATCGTGTATGGGGCTCAGACATGCCCACTACCTTTGTCTCTTTCACTCCTAAAGGCCTGGCCTGAAAGGCTTGATCAGAAATAAATGCCAAAGGCAAGGATGTTTATCACAGCACTGTTTATAACAGCAAAACCCGAAGGTGACTTTAATGTCTAAAAGTAGAGAAAATTCTACATCAAATATGGACTATCACCTGTCCATTAGAAAGAAGGATTTCCTTAAGGACCCAAAGAACCGCGGTCCGCCCCTCCACCCCCAACCAATTCAATTGTGTTTAGTAAGCCTATTGTTGGAGGCAGTGTGATATTGTTGTTCTGAGACTCTTGTATGTGTATAAATTTATGCAAGTGAATTCAGTGTGTTGTAAGTCAGGATTTCCAGCATGAAAAAAATATCATATTATTAAATAAAAACCTTGTAGCCCTGAATTTAAATTAAAATGAACAGCATGTGCTCAGGATGCATTTTATCTTAAAAACAAATAAACATTTTCTAATTCTGTCCACTGAAAAGGCCTAAAAAAAGAAAAGACTAACCCAGTACCAGTGGGTTACCCATAGCACACAGATTATGGCCTCTATATATTTCCTGGTTAAAGGAATATATAAGATGAGTCTGGACCATTTTGTCATAGTAAATGCAAACAATCAGAAATTACAAAGGTCATGTCGAAATGACTCATGACTCAACTTGAAGAGGCTCCCACTGGCCAAATATGGGACCCCTTAAGCATCAATAAAAATAACTGCAATTAATTAAAATGTACCAAATATGTTTAAATGCATGAGGTCATAATGGTACTAAAAATAAAACTCAGCGGTCACCTTTGTCAGATGCTAGGGAATGAACTATTTTAAAAATTGGTAAATAATTGGAAAAAAAATCCATCCTGCTGTTCATAAGTGAACTCTAACACAGGGTAACTGAACATTTTCTCCAGCTAATAAATAAAGAATAGCAGAATTAAAATATCACCATTTTACAAATCCCTAATAAAATAAGGGATCTGGGCAAGGATCATCAATGGCAGTTAACATCACAAAAAAAACACATTCACACACACCCCTTTCCCAGTGGGAGCACACACCGCCACTTCCTAAGCATTCTTACCCCCAAACCAAACCTGAATCTCTTCAAAGCCTTTAGATATATACCCACCAATTTACAGGAAATACAGGGCAGAGGAACGTATTAAATGACAACGCAGGAATGCAATCATCAAAATCCAGACTGTGGGAAACTCTGCAGGAAAAATGACCAGCTTCTTCAATAAATAAATTGCAAGGAAAAATGAAAGAGAAGGAGGCAGAATCTATAGACTAAAAGAGACCTAACAGGCAGACATATCAACTAATCACAATGTGACTTTATTTGGTTCCTGATCCAAACTATTAAAAAACTATGAAACAATGGGGAAACTCGAACACCAAAGAGATACTTAACTGGAATTAAGTATTTGTTAACTTTAAAAATGTTTAGGTGTAATAAATGGTATTTTGGTTATGTTTTCGTAAAATGTCTTTTGCTTTTAAATATTTGTACTGAATCTTTACCAAAAAGAATTATGATGCCTGTAATTTGCTTCCAAATAATCCAGGTGGTTAATAGGTAGGGGTCTAGATGCAACAAGATTAGTTATGATTTAATCTTTCTTGAAAGCCAGGTGATTAGTACTTGGAGTTCATACTATTCTCTCTACTTCTGTAAAATATTTGAAATTTTCCATAATAAAAGATTAAAAAGAAACATTTAAAATGAGATTTTTTTCCCCCAAAAAACAATTGCATGCCATGGAGAAATGTGCATAATATGGCGATGATGGAAAAAGCTACACAACTATACAGAGTGTTATCTCAATCTTGTTTTATACACTCAAGAATTTTGAGGCAAAAAGAAGAAAATTCAACACAATGTTAATACCAGCTGTTAGCTCTTTATAGTGGTATATTGGGTGGTTTTCATTTCCTTCTTTATATTTTCTGTTTTCTACCATTAGTTGGCCTTATTTTATAATTACAGAAATATATATATAAAAGCACTTAACTTGAAATTTTTCAGGGAAGGCCAAGTTATTATGTCCATAGTGTGTTTATTTCTGCTTCGGCCTAATCACTTCCAACAGTCCCTAGAACTGCCATCAACCCAGAAACTTTCACCGTGAAGAGAATCCCCAGACTTAATAAAATAAACAACCTAAGAGGACCTAATGCAGAAGCACATTTCAAGAAGGTTTTACAGAGCCCACAACTCTTTACCCAAAGGGAAGAATAACCAAGCAGAAAAAATCCTTTGCAAAGATGAGCACAGCAGTGGCCCTCCAGGTAGGGGACAGCTGGCCCCAGGCCAGGCCTGACAGGGCCCCCAGCCCACAAGGACAGAGCCGTGCCAAGCTGTGGGCCCATGACCATTAGCCATGATGGGCATGGGGTCGGAGCCAACATACACAAAACCCGTAAGGAAATTCTGTCTAGTGAAAAAAATAATCCTAATAACTTGTTAATCCCAACTGAGAAACATAATTTGAGCTATCAGAAGAGTCTCTGTGAGAGGGTGACATAGTAAAAGATGTTCACTGGATGTGATCACTCTCCTCCCTTTAAGATTCAGCTTTAGGATGCAAATTGTCAAGAAAGCCTAGCTTCCAAAAACTTGCCATTTAGTCTGACAAACATCTACCCACTACCTAGCTGCATTGTGTTTTAATGACAATGGACATACTCCCAGATCATTTTTCTTTCTTTTTCTTGCCTCATACGTGCTCCCATGGGGAAAAAAAATATGGACATTTTTTGCCCTTCACATTTTACAAAAGGTCTTACCAAGTTTACCAACTATACGTCATTAGGACCTACGGAGGGAAAATAGTGAGCCCCATAACTTGCTGACATGTGGTTTGAAGTCCAACATGGGAGGAAAGACAGACACCCAAGATCTCCCCTGACCACCTTCTGCCTTTTAAGATATTCAAGTTTTGGGGGCCTATGGGTGGGGCGTCTCAGTTTTTTAACTTAAGGAAATAAATAGGAGCAATTCCCATGGGAAGGTCTGGATGACACCACCTTTAAGGGAGCCGTTGTCTCAGCAGAAACAAGCCACTTCACAGTTTTGATGAAGGCAGGACCAGGTGCCTTCTGTGATTGTGCGAGATGGCAACTGGCCGCAGCCCAGGAGCTGAATTCCTGCTGTTGCCTCGCCCCTCAAAAGAAGATCACTTCCCCTGACCTTACAGACAAAAGGATCCTCCAGAGAGCTGCAGAGCATGTGCCCAGGCTGGTTGCTGTAGAGAGTCAGGCCAGACCATCTCCTGGTCACCTCTGCTGATTGTAATGCCTGTTTCCACCACAAGGGGCAGCAGCGGCAAAGCCGGCCCAGGGCCCTCAGGCTAAGAGAGGCTGGGTGGAGGGGCCCAAGTGACCGGCCCCTCCCCTGAGCTTCCTGCTTTCCCAATCTGGGCATGGAGCAGGCCCTGGGCCTGGCTAGCCACCAGGTGATCTTGCCAGGGAAGGGCTCTTCAGTGGCATGGTGACTGGGTACAGCTCTCTGAAAATATAGAACTAATTTTTAATAGTTTGGAGAACTGTGGAAATGCTTTTAGGTATTTTAAACAATTTTTCTACTTCGGAGAGACCAGGGTGGCCAACATGCAACAGTTTATACAAAGGTGTCTCATCCAGAAGTTCCTGCAAGCTCTGCAACCTTGGGCAATTTGCCTCATCTGTCTAGGCCTCAGTTTCCTCATCTGTAACACGAGGAAGATAACAGCATCTACCTCATAGGGAGTTTGTGAGAGGATGAAATGAGGCAACAGCACAAACCAGGCTTGGCAGACACTGTGTGTTCTCAGTAAATAACGAAGGGCATTCCTTGGGCTTTTATTCCGATCCAGAATAACAAGAGAGCAAATTAGAGGACACACACAGTGAATTCTACACACATTCAAGAAAGGACTTAGAAAACATGAGGGGACAATATGGACAAGTTGTACTTAAAGGAGCTGCCCCACAAGTCCCCACACAAGCAATCAGACACCATCCTGAAAATCTGGGTTTGAACTGGTGAGTTTGCTCATTCCTGCATTCTTGGCACCTAGTACAGCTCCTGGCGCATAGTAGGGGCTAATTCAATATTTTGGAAGGAAGGGAGGAAGGAATTATGATAAAAGCAGCCATATATTCAACACTTGCTCTGTGCCATGCATGGTAAACATTGCCACAAAATTTAACTCTGTTTTATTACCACCATTTCACAGATGGCATTGAGTCTCCAAGAGGTTAAGTCAGAGGTTTTCCCTAGCAATCAGGCCGAATCCCCAAAACAGCTTTTAAACAAAAGCAGCTGAGGCATTTACCCCAGTCAGTAATGAAAATGCAACATTCTTCTGTCACTGATATAACTTATAGGGAGCTTTTCATATTGATTCCTTTTATCTTTGCATTTGGGGCTAAGATAAACCTGTATGCATTTAACTTATTTCAGTCACTTAAAGAAATAATGAACAAAAGAGAAGAATCTGTATTAAATCAGGCACAATAAAGGGAAACATTTTTAACAAAATATAATATTAAGAGCCTCAGGTTACTATAAATCACCCCCATTGAGCGCTGAAATCCCTAAATTACTATTGTTGTGCTATTTCAATATTCCCCATCCATAACGGCTGATGAAAGCACAAAACCAGGCCAAGTTCAAAGTTGGAACACTTTAAAACTTAATTTTGACCCTGTGTTACTAAAACAACAAAAACAAAAACCTCAAAACCTTCCAGGATGTAACAAATTTAACTACAAATAGCAAGTAAGATCCTTTCAACAATCAAATGCTGTAGAAAAAGAACGGTGCCCAAATCAAAAATTTCCCAGACTTTTTCATTAACAGATGTCCCCTTGGATCCCTCTTCAGAACTAGAGCCAAAATGGAAATTGGTGTGAAAATTAGTGAACATTTACAAAGAGCAGACGACTGCGGAAAAAGGAAGGAAGAAACGGGAAGGCAGCCTTTGCTATTTATTTGGAATAATTAGCAAAGCAGAACCAGCCAGAGGCTGGCCCCACGCACCTTGCCCGAAACAACGTTCAAAAGGCCTAGTAAGTGGATGGTTAGGTGCCATTTCACGCCTCACTGAACAGCTAAATAAAGGGAAAAAATTTTTAAGTGTAATTGAACTTCAGCAGTCCTGATGGGCTATTTTGCTCTGGGGCGTCCAGCTGTTTTGAGAGCCACACACCTTTTAGCCATGACAAGGGTTTTTACACAGTCTAGGTAACATGTGAGCAAAAGAAAGATTTCTGTCTGCTGTCCTGGGAGAATAAACAAAGATTCTGCATTTCAAGTGTTTGGGAAAACTCTGCTTTTAATTAGATGCATGGAGATGAGTTTATTTTCTCAGAAAGCCCAAGATGTCCATGGATTTGGCTTCCTTTTCCCAAGCTGAGACTGTGAGTTGAGTAAAACCATTATTGTGTCTGAAAAGGAGCAGCAGAAGCAAGAAGGAGGAAAGGGGCAGGAAAGAAGGGATAGAGTAAGGCTAATAAACATGCCCGAGTGCTGGCTACTGGCAGGCACTGTTCTGAGCGCTTTGCAAACATTCACTCCGGCGTGGGCATTGTCAGTTTCTCTGTTTTACAGATGAGGAAACTGAGGCAGGAGACAGTAATAAACATCCTGAGGCCCCACAGCTAAGTGGGAAGCGGGTTTTGCGCCTGCGAGCTACTTGCCCAGGGATGCTTTCCAAGTGTGCAAGGCTGCCCCCTGGCCCCTGCCGTCGTGTAAACACTGGGGGTCTGGATGGGAACAGACATTTTGTTTATAAACAAGGAAGAGCTCAAACATCTGGGCCTTGCTTTGTGGCCACAGACACTGTGCAGGTACTGGCCCTTTGGCCTGACTGGGCCACGTGGCATAAATGCCAGGGGCCTTCCCTTAGGGAAACCAACCAGTCAGGAGAGCCCAGAGGGGAACAGCACCTCTCATTAAAAGAAGTTTCCAAAGATGGTGTGGGCCAGGGTGCAGGCTGAGGGGCAGAGATCTGACACCTCTCCACCCAGGTCGCTTAGCAAATCACATTCACGTACTCCACCTTTTCTATTGTGTTAACATACACACAACATAAAATTGACCATCTTCACCATTTAAAGTGTACAGTTTTGTGGCATTAAGTACATTCTCTCTGTTGTGCAACCATCCCCATTATCCATTTCCAGAACTGTTTTTATCCCAAAATGAAACTCTGTACACATTAAATAACTCCCCATTCCCCATCCCCCAGCCCCTGCGTTTGACTACTATTCTGGGGACCTCATATATGTGGAGCCATACAGTATTAGCCTTTTAGTGACTGGCCTATTTTACTTAGTGTAACATCTACAAGGTCCATCCGTGTTGTAGCATGTCAGAATTTCCTTCTTTTTAGGGCTGAATAATGTTCCATTGTATGTAAACATTACTTTTTGTTTATCTGTTCATCCGTGGATGGACACTTGGGTTGCTTCTGTGTTCATGTACCCCTGTTAAACAGTCAGCATCTTCTCCCTGCTATACTGCATGTGATTACAGCCCATCCCTATTTATAAGGCACTGTCCTCCCTGGAGTACATGTATTGGCTGTGGCTGTCACTCAGCCCTGACTGCGGGAATGCAGGAGTGTAGGCCTGTGCTGCTAGAGCTTCCCACTTGTTAAAGAACATGGAAAGAGGAATTCTTAAGGGACATCGCCTATAGTTTAAAATTGTTCATTCAACTGCTTTAAAACACTGTGCCAGCCAAACAAAACTGGCCGGGAAGATGGGTTTGGTCTTTGGATCCCTCGTGTGACCAAGGCTTTACAACAACTCCATGCAGCAGGGTTTTGTAGATGAGGAAGCATAGCTCAGAAAGGTTAAGTGAGTTGCCAAGATCACACAGCAGTGGGATGTACTTAAACAGAAGTCTTCAGCTCTAAGCTCAATATCCTTCCAAAATGCCACTGTGTGTGACAACAGGGGCCGCATATTTCATGCATTATTGTTACATGAGTGAAGAAGTGGCTTTGAGTAGAGCGCTAAAAAGAGTTAATTAGATTTAAAAACTACATCCAAAGCCAGCAAGGTGGGGGACGCACATCTTATGAAGTGCTCCTGACCTCCCAGTGGCAAAAACCAAAAACCCCAGCACTTCCACCTTTACGACCTTGCACAACGTGTACATTAAACCCATTGGGAAACAAGGGTCAAGCTTCCAGTTGTTAATCAGGACCCTGACAGGTGACAGGCCTCCCAGCGGGTTTGGAGATCCTGCTGTGATCTCTGGGACTTCCAAGACGCAGGTCCCTGACACCAGGCTCTCATTAACCCTGCAGGTCTGAAGGCCAGAAAGTCTTCCTCTTGACCCAACTCCCTAAAACCCCCGATGCTGGATGCTGGGCTCCTCCCACAGCAAAAAAGGGTTAAATGGTGCATCTGTTTTCTCTCTCAGGAGGTCAGGAACCCAGACGTGGGTTTAAAAGCATTTTTCACAGCCGCAGATAACCCCCTGACATTGCCCTCTGAGCAGGCCTGCTGCGCAGCAGTGCTGAGCCTGGCTGGGCGGGGACACCACCGATGTGGCCCACCTGAGAGCAGGAGGAAGAGGCCTGCCTTGCCTGGGTGTGCTTTCTGGGCCCCTCTAGCATATTCTAGCACTTTCTGAGCTGTTTGGTGCTGGGGACACAGCGTGAACAGAACTGCAGAACACCCTGTCCTCGTGGCGTCCCCATTCTAGTAGGATGGGGTGTGCAAGGTGACGGCACTATACATAATAAATACATAGGCCATGTATTTATATAATACATATACATACATACATTATACGTGAAAAGTACATAGACTATGGTGAGTACCATTAGGGGTGTAAGTGCTGAAAGCAGGGAGATTGTGATATTAAATATGTTTTTAAAACTACTTTATTGAGGTATAATAGACATACAAAAAGCTGTGGGTATTTAACATAACTTGGTTTTGGAGTTGAGTATACACCACCTTCAAAAGTGTCCCTCCGCCACCCTCTTTATTTATTATTATTATTTGTGTGTGTGTGATAATAACACCTCACATAAGAGCTACCCTCTTAGCAAAATTTTAAGTACATGATGCAGTGTCGTTAGCTGTAGGCACCGTGCCGTACAGCCCGTCTCCGGAACTTACGCATCCTGTGTAACTGACACTTAGCATGGTTGACAATCACCTCCCCATCCCTCTGCCCCCAGCCCCTGGCAACCGCCATTCCACTCTGCTTCTATGAGTTTGACTATTTTAGATTTCTCATATAAATGGGATCAGGTAGTGTTTGTCCCTCTGTGCGATATTTAATATTAACCAGCGACCGACACAGGGACCCTGGTGACCACTCAGTCCATTACCAGTCCATCGTACCGATCAACTCCACACCTTCACGTGCAGTGCACACTTCAGAAAACAAAACACCAGAAAACCGTCAAGAAAGCCTCTTACTTGTCCACACAACCCACTCCCCAAGCCTCCTCTTCCTCCTTCTCTGTCCTGGATCCCATCTCAGAGTGACAACACTCACCTGCCTCCCACACTGCGAAATCAGAGGCACCTTAACTCGGCCCTCAAAGTCACCCACCATTATCAATGGTCCCTAAGGACCCCTGGCCTCCCTTCTAAATGCCTCTCCATCTCCTCCCTGGCTTTGCCTCCGTTTCCACATCTTCAAAATGGGAACACTAACAGGAATCGTGACCTGTTGTGAGGACTAGATGATCTGACATACCTGATGTGCGTAGAGCAGTGCTCTGACCACTAGTGGTAGCAGCACCAGTAACAACCCATTGTCACCGTCATAGTAGCTTGCCTTTTAAAAGCTGAGTTTTAACTTTTTCCTTTTTCTATAGCTGTCACAAAACAAGGAGCTGACCTTTCTTTGTGCAATCATTCTGAGGTTTCCAGGAGCGGTGGGTTCTAGTGCTTTCAAACACAGCTGCAGGAAACAGACAGGCCTGGGCTCCCTGCCCTCAGGCCCGCTCTTTCCTGGGGCTGGAGTGCTCACAATGATGATGATGCAGCACCCCCATCCCCCGCCCCAGGCGTCAGGAATCCCCTCCTTCCAGGTCTCTCCAGTCCATGCGCCAAGCATGTTGCTGTTTCCTGGGTCCTTGCAGCTTTGCATCTGCTGTCTGTTGGACACACTAGAAAATGTCAGAGCCACAGTCATAGTTCCTCTGGAGCCGAGTGTGTGTCTGTGTGGGATCCATAACATTTCTGCCAGTGGAGAGGGGCAGTGAGAGCAGCTCTGACCTCGCCAGGCCAGGCCAGGTGGGGAACAGCCATGTCCCAGGGCTAGCTGGTGGTGACAGGCGGCGTGGGTACGGGAATCAGAAGATGGCAATGTGAATCTCTAGTCTAGCTGTGTGACTGTGGGGCAAGCTAGAGCTTCAGTTTCTCCAGCTGTAAAACGGGGATAACAGTCCCCCCATTGGGGGTTTATCTTGAAAAATAAATAAAACAATACATTCTAAAAAAAGACACATGATGTACAACATGCACTACTGTTATTATGACAAGGTTAAGTTGCAGAAGCTCAGAACCAGTTGAATTGAGACACCTGAACTAAATTAATCTGATTAGGGGCTGTGCAGGGTACTTGATTTTAGTTTCATTCATTTCACTTTTACAGGGAGCACCTGGCTCCTTTCCTGAACTGATGTATTCAGAGTCACAAACAGGGGCTTCCACTGCCTGGGCCAACGGGGCCTTTGGGGGAGAGACAGGTCTGAGCACGCTGACTTCATCCTATAGAAATGCAAGGGTCGAGCAGGTCCCAGCTCCTGGAGGGTGATCTTTCCACCCCTATCTGCCAGCAGTCTCTAAGTGACAAACACCCCCTGATGTCTGCTGTGGGCCCACTCTGAACTGAGGGCTGAGGACCCAGGGGTAACCCTGCCCTGCTCCCTGTCTTGGGAGGTGCATTCTTTAGACCTACAAAGATGCAATTTCCATATAGCATGACACGTGCAGTGAATGGGGCTGCTGTTTGTGATGTCTTGTTTGGGATGTCAGGGAAAACTCCAGAGAAGAGGTGACAATTGAGCTGATGTTAGGAGGATGCGCTGGAACCCTGGAGGGCTGCATCTCTCAAACTTCCCACCCAGGGCTGCAAATCCCACCCACTGCACACCCCTTTGGGATTCCTTCTCCTCCTCCTACTGATTTAATATTTCTCTTTACATCAATCCACGTTTTTTTCCCCACTAAGTTATTTTAAAAGAAAACGTTATACACTACAGTAAATAGAAAACCAGTTCCACATGCCCAAAATAGAAAGAAACCCTAAAAATAAATCCAAGGAAAGGAAGTTATTAAATTATAAGCAGACACTGCAGCTTGCTGGAGTCTGGGAGTCTGAAGCCCGCACTCTCCATGCGTGAAAAGGGGGATCAGCAAAAGGGAGGGAGGCACTGAGGACACACCTCACTCACCAAGTGAGACTTTCTCCTGGACATCAAGAAATAACAGGAGGGGCATCATTCTCCAAAGTGGGTTGAGGGTATTTAACGCCCGCCAGCATCTCATGTGCTTCACATAACAACCTCACCTGGGGGAGCACACCCCTCACTGTGGAAGAAGTTGCTGTTGCTGCAAGAGGTGGGGGAATTTAGGGACGGTTGTGTGTTTGAGTAGGAAGTGGACAGAGCTCAGAGTGAGGGGGAAACGGCAGGTCATGGTGAATGCAAGTGTATCAACAACAACCACGTTTCCCATTTACTGAGGGCTTCCTGGCATCTTTCCATTTCATCCTTCCCCTGCCTACAGAGGCGGTAGAGGGATATTATTGTCTGACTGTAAGATACCTTGCAGTGCTTGGCCTCGAACTTCACAGATCGTCTCCAGCCCTGCCTCCGAAATCGTGTGTACACCTCAGGGCCCCCATGCCTCACTCCCTGAACCCTCTGAGCTTGGCTGACTGCGCATGTGCACACAAGCACCAAGGGTGACCGGCAGTGCTGGGTGAGGAGGAAGGGCTGACCTTAGGACCAGGAGAGGGTTCACATCCCTCGGATCTCACAGGTGCCCCTATAGCCTAGACCAATCCTTGTCCACCTGCTGGGGAAGCAGTTCAGAGTAGGGCCCTGCAGAGGTCATGGAGCCTAGAGTTACCCTGGATGGTGTGCTTGGGTTAGGACCCAATGTTTAATTTAGAAGTCCCCAACTCTTAAAAAATGAAAAATAATTTTTATTGTGGTAAAATATGCATAACGTAGAATTTACAATTTTGACCATTTTTAACTGTACCGTTCAATGATATTAAGCACATTCACATGGCTGTGCAAAACCATCACCACCAATCAGATTTTTTCATCTTGCAAAACTGAAACTCTGTCCCCATTAAACAGTAACACTCCTCCCTCCAGTCCCTGACAACTTCCATTCTATTTTCTGTCTATGAATTTGACTATACTAGGTGTCTTGTAAGTGGAACAAAACAATATTTGTCCTTTTGTGACTGACTTATTTCACTTAACATAATGTCCTCAAGATTCACTCATGTTGTAGCATGTGTCAGATTTCTCTTTCTTTTTAAGGCTGGATAATATTCCATTGCAGGTATAGAACACACTTTCTGTATCTATTCATCTGCCAATGGACACTTGGATTGCTGTCACCTTCTGCCTATTGTGAACAGTGCTGTTATGAACTACTGCTTTCAATTCTTTTGGGTATATACCCAGACGTGGATATATTCTCAACTTTAAACATGATCAGAACAGCCCCCATTACTTCTGGGACACTGCCCATGCGTAGGCTCCCTCCGTTCATCTCCAGCCCACCCCTCCCTGGTCCCAGCCTAGTCTGCCTGGGTAGTCTTCATATCCTTACTCTGAGATATTGTTTTATAAGCCCCACCACAGTCTACAAATTCCACATATTCTATACACACGTACTGGAGACTAAAACCCAAATTCCGAAGGTGTCAGTTCCCACAGTAGGTCTTAGATGAAGAGCAGGAGATGGGGCAATGTGCACCCAGGGCCCTGCAGAAAAGCCCCAGCCAAGCGCCCGTGGGTGAGCTGAGCACAAGGCAGGCACCTGCGACTGGCCCTGTGTCTGTCAACATCTCTGAGAGCCAGCGGCATCTGTCATCTGCTGCCCTCTTCAGAGAGCCTCTGCCTGTTGGCAGAGCAGTCATGCTGCCCATCTCCCGGCCAAGCTGGTGGCAGCTGGTGATAAGCAGACTCGGTCTAGGAGGAGATGGGACACTCCCCCCTAAGAGTCTTAGAATGGATAGAGCCTTCTAGTCCCAAAAGCAGAGACGGGCCACAGATACGTCTCATCCAGCCAGCCCACTGTGCAGAGGCCCAACGCTAACATGGTTTTTTAAATTTTTCTTAGGCATCTCCTCTCACTGGCCGTTCTTATGACAACCATAATATAGTTCATTTATTTACAAATGTTCCCCCAATTTGTCTAATAGTGCAAGTGGTCACTTCAGGCAGCTAATGAGCTTCTTTAAAGCTTTACCCTTCGCATTCCGAAGACTTCAGCCCTCCACACCCAGAGACTGGAGGTTCAGCGTGCAGACATCTGCCTGACAAAAGCAGAGCAGCTGTCGGACCAAACTCATAAATTCATGGGCAGTCCTGGTTGATCAGCTTCTGGCTCTGCCCTTCCTTAGGCCCCTCCGGGGACTGCAGCTTGCTTTGAGCTGACAATCCGGCTTTGTGCCCCCCTCCTCTGGGTCAGCTACGACCAAGCTCTGGGCTCCCCTGGCCTCACACTCCCTGACCTATGTCCTTCCTTAGCCAGGAGCCAGTGTCAGTGGGCCAGACAAGCAGGCCTGAGCTCCTGAGATTACTGACCTCTGAAACTCAGCCCACCGATTACTGTCTGATTACTATCCTCACTCCAGGGACTGCCTGGAAGAACCGTCTAAAACTACAGAGCTGGGCAGCGCCCCTCAGGCTGTGAGGACTCCAGTCTCGCAACCCATATCCAGAGCCGGGCTTCGACCTGGAAGCCAGGGCAAGACCTGCGTGTGGAGCAGCAGAGGATGCTGAGGGGATGACAGTGAGGTCTAAATCTCAGCTCATTCACATGCCAGAGGGCGGAAAAGAAACGGAGATGCAAGACAGGGAATAGGATGGATGCCATAATGTGGATCAGGGACGAGGCCATGGGGGGAAACACCCGCTCATGCGACACAATCTTCCCACTCGGCTGGAAATGTCCCGATGTTCCTGGGTACCTGCTATCTAGAGTTGTTGGACTCTCACAGAATACAGTGATTTTTCCCTCAGGACACTGTCCCAAGGGAGCCGACCCCCCTCTAGGACCCCAGTGAGCAGCTGCCCACTCCAAAACCCCGGGGGAAACAGGTCTGCAGCGAACACCCAGGAAGCCTCAGGAGTTTCCCCTCAAAGTTTGTGCTTTCGTCCATTCCTGGCTGTCCCACAGTGACCTTTCTCAAGTCTTCCTTCCACGCTGACTTACTGTGGAGACCTAAGCAGAACTGAGCTGCTTTTGCAAGCTCACTTCCACACGCCCACAAGCTGGATCTACTTATCACGTGTCCATTAGGCCCCCAGCAGAAATCAGAGAGCACTCTCTAGGGGTAGTTTGAGGAGAGTTTAGTAGAGAAACTTACAAAGTTGAGGGCAAGGAATGGTGCCATTCCTGGAGGCTGTGGGCACATTTCTCACCCTGTGTTAATTATGGTTTCTATATTTTAATGATGCTTTGACATCTTCTGATGCTTTGCTGACCACGGAGAGACTTCCTCTCAGGGTTAAATAATTCCTAAAGATAGCAAATAATTTGTCTTCACACACCTTTCATATACAAACCAACCAATCCGAAGCCTGCAACCCCAACCACCTCTTTATCTAACTCTCACACAAGTCAGTATTCTCCCTGCCCTAAATCACCCCAGACAACTAGGGACCTGGAACCAGACCAGAGTCTGCCCAAATCAGTCAAAGCATGCAATCCTAAGCTTGCTCATCTTGCCTGCCCTGCCTCACCTCTTCCTTTCCATGCGAACCACAAGACAGGCTGTGACCATGCCTCCCCTCACCCCTGCTGCCTTCTGCCCGATGCTGGTGCTTCCCCGTGTGGGCCTCCATGGCGTGGAGCAACCCCTCCTCTTGGGAACTGTGAGTAACAAATTTTTCTTTCAAATCAGTTGTCTCTGTGTCTGGCATTTTACCACCCCTAATTAAAATAAAAACCCAGGTACATTTTTAAACAACAGAGAGAGAGAGAGAGAAAGCCACATGGTGAAGATGTGTGATAGGAGCTTAAGGGACATCCCCTTGCTTAAGGGACACAGCTGGTCCACAGTGACCCTTAGGAAGGTCACTTGAGACCCCAATGGAAGCCATAGGCCATACCAGTCAGCCTCCTGGGGCCCACAGCAGGGTGGACAAGGTGTGACGGGTCTGGAGAAGCAAATGACAGCTGTCCAGCATACTTGAGCTTCACTCCAAGGAAGTTCAATAGTTCTTGGGTGGAGCCCGGAAATTTTTCTTTTTTTTTTTTTAATTGTCAGAGTTGGGAGCAACCTGTATCAAATTTTTTTTTAAATTTTATTGGGGAATTGGGGGGAGGAGAACAGCATTGGGGAATCAGGAAAGGGGAACAGACAGGTAGACAAGTTGCCGTTTTGTTCTTCAGTCTAGTTGTGGAGGATGTCGCTTCACTGGCCCATGTTGGTATTATCATTGCGCTCTTCCCAGGTGAGGCAATCAGTCGCTGGTCATTGGTCGGCCGCTCACAGAGGCTCCCGGTAGCTCACACCGGCTACCAGCCGCTCACACTGGCTGCCAGCCACTCACGTAGCTCATGGCAGCCCACTGCAGCCCCGCTACAGCCTACGCCGTCGCAGGCAACTCACAGCAGCCCAGCTCCAGGTCGAGCTGTTGTTCAGCATCTTAGCTGTAGAGGGCGAGCGTCACTGGCCCTCAATGTGGGATCCGAACCGCAGCCCTGCTGCTCAGAGCTGGCACTCCCAAGTGAGCTCTTAACCAGCTGAGCCACTCGGCCCGCCCCGGGAATTTTTCTTAAATGTTTCCCAGATATTTCTGATACACAGCCAGGTATGGGATATATGTTATGAAATGTAGCATATTGTCAACTAACAATATTAACAACGGCAGCAGCAACAGCAAAAGCTACCATTCACGGAGCATGTCTGTGCCAGATGCTTGTATTATAATTCATAATTCCTAGTTTCCACAACAGCTCTTATAGGTAAGTACTATTATTTTCACCTTATATATGAGGTGTGGTCAAAAGATACAGTGAATGTTAAAAAAAATTATTACAGTAAAATTAACATTGCCATTAATCCCCCTCAAAATACTCCCCCTCACTTTGAACCCACTTATCTCATCGCTCTTGCCACTTTCTGAAGCAGTTCTGGAAGTCCTCTTCCGTGAGTGTCTTTAGTTGTGCTATCATGGCTGCCTCCATGTCCTGAATCAATTAAAAATGTTTACCTTTCATAGTCACTTTGACTTTGGGAAAGAGCCAGAAGTTACACGGTGCCAGATCTGGTGACTAAGGTGGATGAGGACACACTGTAATGTATTTATTTGACAGAAACTGCTGTACCACAAGTGATGTGTGACACGGAGCCTTTCTGTTGAGATCGCAAAATATAGTGAATGCTGCTGCCAAGTGCCATCCAATAGAAAGGCAGGGATCTTCAATGTGGGAAGTGAAGGGTCGAACCTTAGTAACAGTGTGTGGCAAGTTTCAACTTGCTCGATGCAGTCAGTCAGATGTGAGCTACGGTTGAGAGAAGGTGTGTTTTAAGTGTCCTCCATCATGACAGCGCCCCATGTCACATATCATTTCTGGTACACAACAATTTCTGTCAAATGAAAACATTACGGTGTGTCCTCATCTACCTTATTCACCGGATCTGGCACCATGCAACTTTCTGGCTCTTCCCCAAAGTCAAAGTGATTCAGGACATCAAGGCAGCCATGACAGAGCAACTAAAGACACTCACGAAAGAGAACTTCCAGAACTGCTTCAGGAAGTGGCAAGAACGATGGGATAAGTGTGTTCGAAGCGAGGGGAAGTATTTTGAGGGGGATTAATGGCAATGTGTTTTTTACTGTAATACATTATTTTTATTCAAATATTCACTGTATCTTTTGATCACACCTCATAGGTGCAAAAACTGAGGCTCAGGCTGGTTAACTAACTTGCTCAAGGTCACACAGCTTGTCAGTAGGAGAGCTGGGATTTCGAGTATGACCCAAAAGCCAGCATTGTTTCTCCTATTGCTTCTGACATTCACCTCTGAACAGTCAAGGCCATAGGCTGATTAACAACACCCCTGCACCCCAAAACCTCACTGAGAGAGCCTCCCACAACTCTTATATTTATCCAGCATCCATAGTAGGTTTTGTTTATAGTTGTTTAAAAAAAAACAAGTGCTTTGAGAGCTTTGTAAGAAAAATGCTGAACAACCATACAGTTATTCATTTCGTGTTCAAACACTTTCTTTTTCCTTAATAAGATTTAACCATTTTTATTTCACTGCGACCTAAAAAAATGGTGCTCAGCTTTGATGTACAATCACCACCCCCATCTCACCCCCGCCAGAGGAAAGTGAACTTCAGCCAGAGGACTGGGGTCAGTCCCCATCAGGAACGTGGACTTGCTTTGAAAAATTCTTGAGAACAAGAGTTCTTAACCTCAGGCTTCAGCAAATCCTCAAAACCCTGAACTTACATGTGAGATTTCGCATGAATGGGCACTTTTGTCCAAGTCCTCAGCTTTCATCAGATTTTCAAAGGAACTCCTCAAAGTCAGAATTTTGTATCAATTTCTTTCCTAATTAACTTTAAGGGTACCCTGTCTGGTTCTTTTTTTTCTTGTTTTCAGTGAAAGTATAACCTGCTCCAAAACCAGGCAGTGAGTAGAATATAGTTCACAAATATTTTATGATAATATAGTAGTAGGCAACATAAAAATTTTAATTTTAAATAGCTCTATTATTTTATCTTATTCATAACTGAATAATTTTTTCCTAAAGTTTCAGTATCTTTTCTTTCCCTGTGAAACAAAAAAGAAAAATTCATATTGAAACAGATTAGTGGAACTTGCCATATTTCTTTCTTAACCTTCCTAGCTATAGAGGAATGTGGCGTATAGAGGGTTTATAAAGTGGACACTTTTTTTACTCAATAAATATTCATCAATTCACTCAGCACATTTTTATTAAGTCCTGTTCCAAGCACTGATTAAGGTATGGAGGATTCCACTGGGAACAAAAGAAAATCAGTTGCTTTCAAGAAATGTATATGCCAGCGAGGAACATAGAGTATAAACTGTAAACCAGATGATAGGTTAGTAGGTAGGTAGGTAGGTAGATAGATGATGGATAGATAGCTAGATGCCGTATTTCCCCATGTATAAGACGCACCCTTTTAAGAAAACTTTGGGGTCTAAAAACTGGGTGCATCTTACACAGTGGTTGTAGATTTTTTTTAACTTGCATTTCCCGCTTTTTTCATGCTTGTGTTTGTGCTCATACAGCCACTTGGCAGCTAAAAGCTTAATTTTCTGTGGGGCAGAAGTCTGGGTCCCCCACTCAGAGTCTCAGAGGCTGACATTGTGGTGCTGGTAGGGCTGTGTTCCTTTCTGGAGCTGAGGAGCCTCTTTTGAGTTCACATGCTGTGAGCAGAATTCAGTTTCTTGCAGTTGTAGGACGGGGGCCCCATTTTCTCACTTGCTATAAGCCAGAGGCCATGCTGAGCTCCTAGAAGCTGCTCACAGTTCCTGGCCACGTGGCCCCCTCCAAAGGCCCCTCACACTTGCTCTGTCTCTGATTTCTACACCCAGATAATCTCCCTTTCGATGAACTCAAAGTCAACTGGTTTAGTAACCTCCATCACACCTTCAAAATCCTACTTCCATCTAATGTGACGTAATCCTAGTTAGACGTACAAATGTCCCACCATATTGACAGGTTCTGCCCACACTCAAGGGGAGAGAATGCAGAGCTGTACCCAGGGAGCAGGGATCTTGGGGACTGTCTTAGATGTCTGTCTGCCACACCCATCTCCCACTCACATGGCTGCAGCACCGGGTGTATGCACGTGCTGGTGTCCCTGCCAACAACGTGGCAGGGCTGCTCCCACACGTGCCTTTCACCACTCGCTCAGCAAGAATAAAGGGCCCATGAGCTCGTGTAGCTACCATTCTGGGGACTTTGTATGTACAACTTCATCTAATCCTCCCTCCAGTGTAGGCATTGTTAACTTCTCTGTCACACAGATTAGGAAACTAGGACTCAAATGACTTAAATTACTTCTTTAAACTCCCAAATCCCAAGTGGCAGAGCCAGGACTTGAACCCAGGGTGTCAGAAGGATTCCAGTTCTAGCTTCCTAACTTTCTCCCTGTGTCCCCCCATTCCTCGAGCCCCACTTGGCCCTCCGTGTGGTGGGGTTAACGGAGTATCCATGCCTCCACCTTCCCAGGGCCAGTGTCTGGGTTTTCTAAGCAGCAATGGTTGAGCTGCATCTTCCATTAGCAAAGGGCCATAAAAGGCTGCGAGACTGTGGCTGTTGACATTACTTTTAAACACTTATTTCTGTTTACTGGAAGAACTTGTTTTCTAGGCAACACAAGGATTCAGAAAACAAGCAAACCATTAAGTCTTCTTGAGGGTCACAGCGCTCTTAGCAGGAGAAGCAGTGACTGGAGTTTGGGGAAGGCACTCACCCATGTGACAATGCACACACAGAGCGGCTGGCGGGCTCAGCCCAGGCCTGCGAGAGCAGAATCGGCCAGTGGGACCCCCACTCATGCAGTGCACTGCGTCACCCATGTGGCCCAGTAATCCATCTTGCCTATAAACAAATGGCTTGTTTAAATGAAAAGCAGACAGTGTGAGCAGAACTGTCCTCAAAAGCGTGTCTTTCATGCCTCCTTATTAGGCGCCACTGGGTCTCTCAGGCAGTTTGGCCCAAAGGGAGAGAGCAGGAGAGGAGTGGGCAATCCCTGTGCGCGTTGCCTCATCAGGAAGCGAGGGCCTCGAAGGACACATCTGAAGGCTCCTCTCAGAGACACAAAACAGCCTGAAGGCTCTTCAAATGAAAACACAGATGTTTACAACTGTGGACATATCCCCTCTTCCTTCCCTCTCTTCCCAGGAGAACATAAGATGAGGTGAAGAAAAGTGTTTGAAGTACAAGCAGACAAGTCATTTGTTCTACAAGGCGGGAGTGTTTGGGATGTCAATTCTAGTGAGGGAAGCTTGCCACTCTGATGCTCACGACAGCCCTCTGAGCTAGGAACGGTCATCCCCATTTCAAAGAGGAGGAAACTGAGGCTCAAAGGGAATTAAACACGAGAAGGCAGGTGCCAGTTATCAGAGGAGCAGCCACTGTGGCCCTTCGTTTTGTCTGGGAGGTCTCATGGCATGGACACAGCTGGGCGGGGTGGGGAGAGGAGGCTCTAGCCATGAGGAGGGTAGGGAGGGACATGGCCGGTGCTGGGCATCTGGCAGGGTTGGACCCTGGCAGGCCCCACTGTCTCCCACAGGGCATTCGAGATGAAAGCTGTTTCTGGAGATTTAAGTGTGACATGGGGAGATACCAGGGTTTGCAGAAGAACCCATGGGTAGCCAAGATGCCTGGGGTTGTCAGGAGAATTCAGTGAGGCTTTGGGACACAATGGAAACAAACAGGATTATCCCAGGCTAACTGGGACAACTGTTCCCCTGGGCTAATGTCTGAGTGCTGCGAAGGATGCCTCCAGACTCAGAACAATAGCTCTTCCTTCTTATACAAACTACATGCTAGTTATTCACTCACTACCCATGTGCTGCGCTGCACATCCTCTGTCTTCCGACCTTCTACCTGGAAGCTGCTCTCTCCTTCCAGCATCCAGGAAACATCTGGGTGGGCTCCTCGAGGGTGGGTTCCACTAGGGGGCAGCAAAACTTTCCCTTGCCAACCCCCTCTCTTCCTGTGTCCATGGAGAGAGTGTCTGGGGGAATCAGATTAATGTTTTTAATTAATATTTGGAAAAAATACCCGAGGCCAGTTGTTTTCTTTTTCAAGCCAGATATACTCGGTTTTAAAGAGAAGTTGCTACAAAAGAACCTGATGTGGCCTCTAGGTACCAGTGCCTTCTGTTTGTCCCCTTGACTCACAGAAGACATTGTCCCAGTGAACAAGGGCACAGAGACCCCAGGGTCCCGAAATACCAGCTGGACAGGGACTCTGCCAGAATTTCTGGACCTGGACGCCATACTGGGCCTCATGGCACCACCTGTGTTCCAAGAGGGACCACTCCCCAAAACACTGGCTTTCTCTGTAACGCTGGCTTTTCCAGGCCACAGGAGGCCCAGGGAGACAGCCACAAGCCAGGGCACCAGTCTCAGTGACCTGCAATCTTCACCAGGATGACAATAACCACCCCAGTAATAATTATGGTGTGGATAACCACAGCCAATCTCTACTGCATGCTTATCAATGCTGCCAGGCCGCTTATGTGGACTGTTTCATGTGGAGCAAGTATTCTTATTATTCCCATTTCATGGCTAAAGAAATGGTGGTTCATAGAGGCAAAGCCATCTGCCCAAGGTCTCACAGGTATTGAGGACAGAAGCCAGGACCTGAACACAGGCTCTCTTGCCCACACCTGTGCCCCTAACCAGACATGCATAACTGCAAGCTGCTGGCTTCCCTTCCCCTCTCGGCTTCACTACCTGGAGCTCCGTTTATCTTCCACTGAAGGTGCCAGCTCATCCCGTGGCCCGTGGTGGCAGGAGGAGGCCACCCCTAGGTGTCTTCAACTCTTCTTTACGCTCCAGAAAGAATTCTGGCTCCTTCAGGCCAGAGGATGTGGGACCATTCAGTTCCCAGGAAGAGGTCAGAGAGTCTGGGTAATACCATGCTGAGGTGATATAATTTGGGACAAGAGAAGGAATTTGAATTTGGACTGAAATTATAAGATGTTCAGGATTTATGTTAATCTTAGGTGTGAAAATGGCATTGTGGTTATGTGGGGGGCGGGGGAAGGGAGCCCTAAGCCTTGAGAGATGCACAAGGAAGTACTCCCAAGTGAAATATAAGGTGTCTGGGATTGGCTTTAAAATACTACAAGAAAAAAAAAAAAGATGGAGGATGTAGATGAACCCAGATCAGCAAATGCATGGTAATTGCTGAAGCTGGGGGATGGGCTGATGGGGGTGGGGTGGGGTGGGGGCTCATACATATGATTGTTTTCTAAACCAAACCAAACTAAACTAAACTATGCCTCCCTCATGCAGGGAGGGCCCAGGCCCAGCCTCTGCCCAGGCCCTAGTTCTGCTGGCCTCCAGGGTCCACAGTTTCCCCAGGAGGCTGAGGGAATTCTCAACCAGCTGGACTCTGGTGCCTCCCCACCCCCACCCACCCCACGATCCATGCTACAACACTGCAGCCCATTTCAAAGTACCAGGCCCATGAGCATTCTCCTTTAAAAACAATTACAGGGCCAGCCGAGTGGCACAATGGTTAAGAACTGGCTTGGAATGCCAGAGGGCCCCGGTTCGGATCCCACATATGAGGGCCAGTGACACTGCCCTCCACAGCTAAGATGCTGAACAACAGC
>NW_017731592.1:2260317-2267766 GCF_001890085.2 Hipposideros armiger
CGGCGACTGATCTGCCTCGCCCGGGAAGAGCGCAATGATGGTGCCAACTTGGGCCAGTGAAGCAATGTCCTCCACAACTAGACTGAAGAACAAAAAAAGGACAGCAACTTGTCTGTTCCCCTTCCCCCCATTCCCCAGCACTGTTCCCATCCCCCCAATTCCCCAATTAAAAAAAACAACAATTACAAATGACTCTGTAGGTATTTTTCAGTCTCCTTCTTTGAGTGACATGTCTTTGTTTTGTCTCAAAAGCAGTCAGCAGTAGCATCTCAGTGATTCTGCAGTCAACAATCCAGACCCAAAAGGGAACTTCAGAGCAGAAATTCCCCAGGTAAATCAGTCCATTTGTCACAGGTAGCTAGTCAACAAGTATGAGAAAAGTCTGCTTTTCACAGGTTTAAGCAGGTTTGACTTATCTTTGTATAAGATGCCAGGGATAATCATAAACACTCTTAATATCAACAATAAATGTGACCATATACAAACACTAAATCAATATGGATCAAAGATCTAAACATAAGAGCTAGAATTATAAACTCTTAGAAAAAAATATAAGGGAAATTTTCATGACATTGGATTTGGCAATGATTTCTTGGATATGACACCAAAAGCTTAGGCAACAAATGAAAAAATAGATAAACTAGACTTCATCAAAATTAAAAACTTTTGTGCATCAATGGACACTATCAACAGAGTGAAAAGACAACCTTCAGAGTGGGAGAAAATATTTGTGAATCATGTATTTAATAAGTGATTAATATCCAGACTGTATGAAGAGCTCCTACAACTCAACAACAACCAAAAACACAATTTAAAATGTGCAAAGGACTTACATAGGCATTTTCCCTGAAAAAGATATACAAATGTCCAGTAAGCACGTGAAAAGATGTTCAATATCATTAGCCAATAGTGAAATGCAAATCAAAACCACTTCATACCTGTTAATATGGCTATGGTTAAAAAAGAAGAAGAAGGAGAAGGAGAAGAAGAAGAAAAAATAACAAGTATTAGTGAGGATGTGGAGAGACTGGAACCTTTGTGCACTGTTGGTGGGATGTAAAAATGGTGCAGCCTCTGTGGAAAGCAGTTTGGTGGTCAAATGTAGAATTACCATATGATCCAGAAATTCCATTCTTAGGTATCTACCCAAAGGAGATGAAAGCAGGGACTCAAAGCAAATACCATACACCCATGCTCACAGCAGCACTATTCACAACAGCCGAAAGGTGGAAACAATGCAAGTGTCCACCAGTAGATGATGGATAAAATGTGGTGTGTATTGTCTCACTGTCTTAGTCCATTCTGGCTGCTATAACAAAATACCATAGACTGGGTGGCTTATAAACAGCAGAAATGTATTGCTCACAGTTCTAGGGGCTGGAAGTCCAACAAGATCAGGGTGCTGGCAAGGTCAGATTCTGATGAGAACCCTCTTCCAGGTTGCAGATGGCGGCCTTCTCCTTGTGTCCTCACAGGGTGGAAGGGGCAGGAGAACGCTCTCAGGCCTGTTTTATTGATGAAAGCTCTTTCCTCATGACGTAGTCACCTCCCAAAGGCACCACCTCCTAATACCGTCACCTTGAAGGTTAGGATTTCAACATATGAATTTGGGGGAGACACAAACAATCTATAGAATATAGAAGAGAATACTATTCAGCCATAAAAAAAAGTGAAATTCTGATACATGCTACAGTATGGATGACCTTGGATGCTTATGAAATAAGCCAGACACAAAAGAACAAATATTGTGTGAGTCCACTTATATGCGATACCTAGAGTAGCTACATTCATAGAGACAGAAAGGGGAATGGTGGTTGCCAGGGGCTGGAGAGAATGAGGGAGTAATCGCTTAGTGGGCACAGAGTTTCAGTTGGGGAAGATGCAAGTTCTACGGATGGATGGTGGTGATGGTGGCACCATGTGAATGTATGTGACGCCACTGAACTGTATACTTAAAAATGGTTAAAAAGGTAAAAAGGTAAATTTTATGTTATGTGTATTCTACCACAATAAAAAAATTGTGAACAGGGTCAATAAACAAAGAGGTCACTAATAGCCACTTTGGTGCAATGTTAATTAAGGCTTGCAAATGATCAATTTTGAGCTATTCGGGAACCTTAATAGAGTTAAGCATTTGCATGTAATTTCACATAATTCTCCTTCAAAACAAAGTACTGGGGAAATTATTATACAGGAATTTATTAGAAAAGGCATTAGATGCCACATGAAACAGTAATTAAAAGGAAAAAAAAGAATCTCCAAAGGATAGGAACCTTGGCGTTGGATAGCATCCCCAGGGAGAGGCGACTGGAATTTAGCTCCAAGGAACAGGAGACCTCACAGGAATAAACTCTGTCAAGATGCGAAACTTGTGGATTCTCTCTGCACACACTTTCCCCTGCAACTTGGAAGTGGGACGACATGTGTGAAAAAATAAGTATGAGGTCCAGTTTTCAACAATCAGTTAATTTTTTTCATGTTTAAATATTTGCATGTTCCCAAAGTCAAATCTAAAAACCACAAGGCACATTCAGAAAAGTTTAGCTTCCATCCCTATGCACACAGTTCCCTCCCTGGCTTGTTTTGTTTTCTTTTGATTTTGTTTTGGTTTCAGTCTACCCTCCCAATATTAGGTTCATTTTGATTTATTTATTGGTTGCATTTCCAATGTAACCATCTTTACCCCACAAAGTGGTCAGGGGCACAGTGCATAAAGCTTGCCTTTAAAAGGAAGCTTTTCTACTAGAGTCAGTAAGTGCCCGTTTGCTTCCTTATTTACAGAACACATTTTACTGGGCACCAACTCTGGGTCAGGCATGAAATTTTCAAAAGGCGTTTGTTTTAATTCTTTCTGTTTGGGGTATGATTCTAAGGACAAACACATTGAAAATAAAGCAAAGCGAAGTAACCAACGAAAACGAAGAGCAGTTTGTTGAAAGAACAGAATGGGGTCTCACTCAAGGCCAGCTCCATCCCGCCCAAGCCTTTCCTGACTTTCCCACAAGAGCTACTCGACCCCTCCCCCATGCACTTCATGCAGGAATCTGTTACAATGACCACGGGACATTATGACCACATACGATGTGCCCGGCTCCCCAAACTGTAAGCACAGTGGGGCCAGAAACAACGGTTTATTTCTTCCTGATGGATAAGAGAACATATTCGTAAAGAGTCCAGCACAGAGAAGATGCTCAGACGTCAGACTCTGTACCCAGTGTTCTGGCAAATGAGCACAGTGACAATCTAATCAATGTAGGTCGCATAAATGAATGAATGAAGAGGACGTTGCCAGAGGATAAGGAATCACCATATCGTACTGGCAGTCTGGTTGTCTAAAAAATTACTGAACTATATAAAAATGCACTCCTGAAATTCCAACTATGGGGTATCAGTCAATTTATGCATTTACTTTCCACTTCATTCCAATAATGTGAAATTGTTGTAATTTTATTCACAAAGAAGGGTCAGGACAAGTAAACTAAGTGTGGACATAAAACTTGATATTTAAAAGAAAACCTGCCAGCAACCTGAGTTGGTCAGAACTTCAACTCCCAAAAGCAGTGGTGATGGTGATGGGGGAGGGATTTTGCACAAAAAAGAATCCCAACAGAAAGAAATATAAATCACATATTCCTAAACTTTTGAAAAATGGCAAAAACTTCAGCCTTTAAATCATGATGGATTAGGTAGCTAAAACTGTTTGAAATGACCTGACTCCATTAAGGATACAGAACAACAGTTAAACTGTTGTGTATGTTCAATATATGTGTGCATGTAGGTCATAAATGTCGTACCAAATTTTGTTATGATACAACACACAACCCACAACACATATCACACAACACAAAAAACACAACACACGGGCCGGCTGAGTGGCGCGTTGGTTAAGAGCTGGCTTGGGATGCCAGAGGCCCCCCGGGTTGGACCCCACATATGAGGGCCAGTGACACTGCCCTCCACAGCTAAGATGCTGAACAACAGCTCGACCTAGAGCTGGGCTGCCGTGGGTCACTGGCGACGGCAGGTGTGTTGCCATGGGCTACCATGTGTAGCCAGCAGCCAGCGTGAGCGGCCAGCAGCCGCAGTGAACAGCTGTCCAGAAGCCGGCAACTGATCTGCCTTGCCTGGGAAGAGCACAATGATGGTGCCAACTTGGGCCAGTGAAGCAACGTCCTCCACAACTAGACTGAAGAACAAAACGACAGCAACTTGTCTGTTCCCATCCCCCAATTCCCTAGTGCTGTTCCCATCCCCCCAATTCCCCAATAAAAATCTTTAAAAAAAACAAAACAAAAAACACAACATACAACACAAAACACACAACAAAACATAACACACAACACCAACACACAACACACACAACACAACACACAACATAACACTAAAAACACAACACAGCAATACACAAAACACCCAACACACATACAATACACAACACACAACACACAACACACAACACACATAACACACAAAACACATTACATTCAAAACACACACAAAACACTTCAACCACAAATTTCAAAAACACTCTAGAAAATGTGGAGAACCGTGAACGTTCTGAAGATGGGGGGACGTTCAACAAGATTCAGGAGCCTGCACTATTAGGACAGTTCCACTCAGGTCATGCATATGGATTGCCAGGCCCCTCACCTGGAGGAGAGAAAGGTCAGGGTTTTGGGAGGGCCCCTACTGTGTCACAAACAAGACCTCGTACAGAAAATACCCGAGGGTGAACTGTGATGAGAAGTCAAAGAAGTCCACTGTGCAATTATCAAGTTTTGGAAAGTAAAACGTTGACAGAACATGGTCATTAGTCAGGGGAAGGCAGAATAAATGGTGAAGAGGCTAAACAAGTCAAGGAAACTTGGAGGCTTAAAAAAACGAATCATTGGCAAGTTCAAAGAAGCTCTTTCAGGAAGAGACAGATGGTTTTGTCAGAGTGGAGATAACTCCAAGCCACGGGGATGAAGACCACAGAGAGATGGGAGGAAAGGAAACCCCATGTGTGCTTCAAACACCTAGCAAAGAGGCCCTCGGTGTGAAAAAGGGCCAAGGTGAATAGGGCCAGTTGCAAGGCATGCTTGAGAATGTAAAAAAGAACCACAGAAACCTAACATGTCTTGCCTTAGACTTGAAGAAGAGTGTCATCAGGATGGCATTGCATCCTCTGAGCAGAGAACTCAGGATCAGACAGAATGTAGTATAATTAACCTCCCCTCCCCACCTACTGGCTCTGCTCTCTGCCGTCAGTCGTCAGCCACACCAGTGACACAGGATTTAAGTTGGACGCTCCACACCCGACTTTTCAATTTGAAACCATTTTACACCAGCGAGCCTGGGGATGACAAGTTCTAGAATCTGCCTACACGTAAGTGCCCCTTCCCCAGTGCCTCGAATCACAGGTGATTCTGCAGGTGACGCTCTTAGAATCGAGATACTCCGAGGTAGCCGTGTCTGATTCCCAATTCACATGTGGTCTCCGGTGCCAGGCAGGCCTTGTCTGCCCAGTCCCTCCCTGAAGGAAGCTGTGACACCAGGCGCAGTCTTATTTTCTGGAAGCTTTTAGAGAAACCTGGGGTGTACTGTGGTAGCCAGGCACCCCTGGGGGCTGGAAGGTTCCCAAGGTGACCTTGCCCTAGGAATGATCTGGAGTATCCTGACACCTGACTGCAGTGGGGTGTCCCTCCTGGGAGGACTGGCAGGGCTGACAAATGACAAAAGGAAGAGAAGGCTCAGTGCAGCCAGTCGGCATGTCCTCCAGCTCTCTTATGATAGCTACGTACCCCAGTTCCAGCCAAACTTGGAATAGACTCACCAAGAACCAGGAAGACGTGAGCCATGTTTAAAATCACCTCTGCTCCAGGTCATCAATGCTTTTTTAATAGATATGATTGATATATGACACTGTGTAAGTTTAAGGTATACGAAGTGTTGATTTGACACATTTATATACTGCTATATGATTACTACTATAATGTTAGTGAACACTGCATCATGTCACACACATAATTATCATTTCTTTTTTTGGGATGAGAACAAATTAAGGTCTTGTCTCTTTACAACTTTGAAGTTTATAATACAATGTTTTTTACTGTAACCACTCCTCTGTGCATTAGATCTCCAGGACTTACTCATTTAGTAATTGCAAGGCTGTACCCTTAAACAACGACCCCTCAACTCCCCCTGCCCCCAGCCCCTGGCAACGACCATGCTATTCCCCATTTTTACAAATTTGGCTTTTTTAGATTCCATATAAGTGAGATCACACAGTATCTGTCTTTCTCTGTCTGACTTAACCGTGTCCCATCCATGTTGTAGTGCGTGTCAGAATGTCCTACTTTTAAGACTGAATAATATTCTGTTGTACATTGAGTCATACAGTTTGAGAGATAATTGAATCTTCCTGCCCTGTCAGTTCCGTGCAGAAGGGTCTCCTTCTGGGCGTTTGGCTCGTGGTGGGCAGGGGTTCAGAACAAATAGCCATTTGTAGCCATTGAGACCTGGGCAGGTTATCTCACCTCCCTGACACTGTAAAATAAAGCGTGATTTATTGGGCTACTATGAAAATTATGGGAACTGACACAGAGTGCCTGGTACATACTAAGCGCTGTTGGTGATTATTGTCACTCCTCGTCAAGAGGGGACAAATCTGAGGACAAGAAGTCTTTGGCAGGGTTTGGGGTAATCTAGTTCCCCTGGCCTTCTCAATTTTTATTAAATCAGAATTGAATTCAGGGAGGACGACACAGCTCCAAGAACAGACCGCTATGGATTTCCCAGGAAAAGCCATTAATCGCCTGACATGAAACTGCTGTATTTTCGCGTCCTTGTCCTCAGCGCTTGCACAGACCAGAATGTAATCCCTAAACCCAGGCCCAGAATCTCTAAATCCAGGGGACAAGCCTCATTTTGCTTTCCCACACACAATGATGACTAGAGACGATTCCAGGCAGAATACAGCATTTATTCTCTTCCTTCCCCTCATCTCCACCCCATCACATCTCAAGTTATTAATATTTTCAACATTTGCTCTAAAATGCAACATCTTCAATCTGTCATGGAAATCTGGAACGAATTCGATTTTCTTATCCTCAAACGCAGATTTCAGAGCAGGTCACCTTGCTTAGACTAAATGGTACATGAGATTGGTGCTTCATGGATGAGAACTAAGGCAGCGCCAGGCAGGAATTCCATGAGGGCAGCTAATGAAACACAAGACATCTGCCCTGCCGGGCCTCAGACAGAAGTGATGTCGAGCACTCCCCTGGGCTTCCACCAGGTGGACAAACATAGCCAGTGAGCAGGGGCACACACGCCCAGCTCTCCACAGGCCTCCCCAACGAATTTCCCGCTGGTCAGCGTGGGAGGCAGGGCTCCCTCCCAGATCACAGCCAAGAGAAAAGCCAGGAACAAAGGACATAAACTGTGATCATACCCAAGAGGAGATTG
>NW_017731592.1:2269826-2284176 GCF_001890085.2 Hipposideros armiger
TGACTAAATCTAAACATGTTGATTGTTCAGTCATGAAAAAGGAAGGAAGCACTGACACGCTTCAACACGGATGAACCTTGAAGACATGCAAGGTGAAAGGAGCCAGGCACAAAAGGCCACATATTGCCCAATTCCATTTATATGGACTAGGTAAATTTATATCCAGAACAGGCAAATTTATACAGACAGGAGCAGACGAGTGGTTGCCAGGGGCTGGGAGGGCTAGGAAATGGGGAGCAACTACTTAGTGGGTACAGGGTTTCCTTTGGGGTGATGAAGCTGTTATGGAAAACAAACAGAGGTAGTGTTCACACAATCTTATAAATGTATTTAATGCCACTGAACTGTATACTTCAAAATGGTTAAAATGGTAAATTGCATGTTACGTGTATTTTACCACAATATAAAAAATAATTTTGAAACACCATGAAGGCAAAAAAAAGGCCACATTTGGCTGCCCATCTTCCACCTTTAGTCTTCACTCATTGGCTGCCAGACCGTCACACATGAACTTGACCCTAGCCATGCCAGGTCAGTCTCCACTCCTGACAGGCCGGGCACTTCAGCGCCTCCCCACCTATGCACGCACGTGCCCTCTGCGAGATGTCTTCAGGCCCTTTCCCCACCTGACAACCTCCTTCACCCCAAACTTGAGTGTCACCTCCTGGCCCATGTCCATTGTCAGCCACCTGTCCCCCCGGATGCCCCAACTCACTGCAGGGGCCCCCAAGAGGTGTTTAGCTTAGAGGTGAAGAGCACGGACTCTGGGTCCGAGCTCTCTGCAATAGAACACCAGCTCTAACATCTACTGTCCTCTGACCTTGGTTCAGTTACTAAACTTCTCTGTGCCTCAGCTTCCTCACCTGTAGAAAAAATAATCGTTGTACTGACTTCACAGGATTATAATAAGGATTAGTTACTTAATTCGTGTAAAGTGGTTAGAACTGTGCCTGGCACTTAGAAAGTGCCACATGTGTTACCTGGCAGGTAGACCTTTGACTGTTGGCCTATGTGTTCGTCTCTCGCCCTTCTAATGGAAATTCCTTGAGGGCAGAGACTGTCTGATTGGGGATCCCTGTTTTCCAGTATTTTGCAGGGACAGCACTGAATAAATGAGGGCCCGGTTCTCACCGGGAGGAAGAGCAGATGGTCTCCAGGGGCCCTCAGTTCAGTGTTCTGTGGGTCTTGGAGCCCAAGAGAGCCAGAAATACCTTGTATGCCAGAAACCCTCCCTTAGCAATCTATGGACGCAGCCCAAGTGGCACCACTCCTCCCAGCTCAACAGACCTGGTGCTCACCAGGCCTCCAGCTATCCCTAGAAAAGAGCACATGGTTTGTCATGGATTCAGGGCTATTCCAATCTAGCAGATCCCATCAAGGGAGCCATCAGCAAGCAGGGCTCTGTCCACATGGTCGGCCAGCCTCTCCCAGAGGGTCAAGGCCAGCAGCACCGCCCCACCTGCTCATGAGAGGCAAGTCCAAGCAAAAAAATTCCTCTTTGGCCCATCTGGACCTGGGTGGGCCAGAGGTAGCTGATGGGATGATGCATGGAGACACAGGGGCTGCAGGTGAAGGATTCCAGGCTCTTCCAAAGCAGAGCCACCTACTCCAGAGGCCATCCTCCCGGGGATGGGGACTGAGCACCACAACACTTGGCTGGGTCTTCTTCAGGGGAAACCAAACCCCACCTACTGAGGCCAAAGCCTGTGATCACGTCAGGCCACGAGTCACTGCCACTCTAGAAACGATTTCTTTGACAAATCCCAGAGCAGGCTTTTATTAGGTATGAGCCGCCAGTGTGAATGTACTGCCACTACTCAAGAAAGTGCAATTTAAGCCCCTCTTTCCTGAGTGTGGAAACACTAGGGTTCGTTCTGACAATATCATCTGTTTCCAATTCAACTGTTAGAGAAACCACGGCAGGGCAGGGGTGAAAGAGATAAAGGAGTGCAGATCAGCTCTAGTTTTGCACAACCCCTGGGGATCTCAATTACATCAAGAGGGGGTTGTAAAAATCTTGTAACAGTCTTCAAATAAAATTAGTTTTCATTCACCTAGAAGGACATATTCGCTTTTGATTCAGTGGACATTTATAAAGGGCTGCCCGAACCAGGCGTCATACAGCCTTTCATACAGAGGTGAGGGTGATGGGGGCCGGCTCAACAACAGCAGGTCACATGCCAGGAAAATGACGTGTTAGAAGAGTAGTGGGTGTTATGGACTGAATTGTGTCCTCTCAGAATTCATATGCTGAAGCCCTAAACCCAGTATTTAGAGACAGGGCCGTTAAGGAGGTAACTGAGGTGAAATCCGGGCATCGTAAGGGCAGGGCCTGATCTGATGCAACTGGGGCCTTGTAAGAGGAGGAGGAGACGGCAGAGCTTTCTGTCTCTTTCTCTCTGTCTCTCTGCATGTGCAGAGGAAAAATCCATACGTGGCCTGAACCAAAGGCATACAAGACGGCTTGACACAGCTCCAGTCTTGGGGGCCAATCATGAACCTCCGAAGAGCAATGGTGAGAAGGTAGCCATCTGCAACCCAAGGAGAGAGGCCTTATCGGATGCCAAACCTGCCAACACCTTGATCTTGGACTTCCAGCGTCCAGAACTGTGAGAAAATAAACTTCTGTTATGTAGACCACCACCCTTGGTATCCTGTTATGGCAGCTCCAGCAGAATAACACAGCGGTGACTCCAATGGGAGCAAGTGGTCAGACTTGGGTGGGCATGTTGAGGCCGCCTCTGTCTCAAAGGTGCTGGGGGAAGGGCATAGGCATCCAACACAATGACATACTTCCCACTGATGCTCCAAACAAGAGAGTGCCACTCCCTGGTACATCCCTAACACCTCCCAATAGTTCCCCTTCCACCTTCTCCAATATCCAGTATTTTTCTTGCTATCGCTGTGTTTCCTACCTGAGCCAGGCCTTGGGAGACCACCATCCCATCATCAAGCTGAATCACAATGAAAAGAGAACTTTTGCCCCATCACCTGCACATACACATTTGTCTCTGGGTCCCAGTAAATCTGAGCCACATGTGGGTAGCATCAGATGGCACAGGGTGATACTGAGCCTTCAACACCAATAATGGTGTGTCCATAGTCAGGGCTGGGTCCTCGCAAAAGTGGGGTCACCAGAGACATGTCTGGTGTCCTGACTTGACCTCCTTCTGACACTGCAAGCCCTGACCTGATATTCGCTCAGGATTCAGCACTCCCACGTGGGCAATAATCAGCTATCAACCTGTCACCCATGAAACTGTGTTCCTTGGACACAGGCTCCCCGGGTCTAACCACCATCATCAGGGTCCCCAGTGTTGTGGAGAAGTCAGAGGTGCCCACTGCACAGCCTGAGACAGGACTGGCAAGGCCACATTGAACTGCCACTCAGAGAAGCTGGGGTTTGGATTAAGTGGGCTAAATAGTCTGCTCACAGGGAAAACTGCATGTGGCCTGAATCGATTGTGTGAAGGATGGCCTGACACAGCCCCAGACTTGGGGACCAATCATGAACCTTAGAGGGGGCAAGAGCCCAAGGCACGTCTGAGATGAAGGAATGAATGAATAGATGGATAAATGAATGGAATTTTAACTTAGTGGCCTGAATCCTCTGGAAGGATGCTAGATGTCACTCTGAGATGGGGAGGAAGGATGGAGATGCTGCCAGTGAGCTGCATGTGGAGCACCACTGCCCAGAGGAAAAGCTGGTACGGAATTTGCCACCATCAGCTAAAGAGGGTGCTTGAAGCCATGAGGGTGGATGAAGCTGGCCAAGCAGAGTGGGAAGGGGAGGGAGGGAAGGGAGAGCAGAGGGTCTGGAGGCCTGAGAGCAGCAAGTTGCAATATTGAAGTAGTGGGTCTGAGCTAGAGATGCTCATGGGACAGGTTCAGTACAAGATGGGGAAACATCCTTGGAATGTGACAACTGGCAGGTGACAATGGTCTTCTCTGTCCCGTGTAGTCCTAACAGCAATAATGATAATGGTAACAATAATTTAAAAAGTAGTAATAATAATGGTTAACATTTATGAGTACTTTTTATGTGTTCTAAGTACTTTCCCCTCATATTTAATCATTTTCCCCTCATAACTCTGGGATGTAGGTACTATTGCTTTTCTTATTTTGCAGATAAGGAAACTGAGGCACAGAGAGGTTAAGTAACTTTGATTAAGGTCACACAGTAAGTACTCGGAGAGTGGTGAAGGGATATGAACAAGCAGCCTAGCTCCACAGCCCACGTTCTTAAGCACATCATTTCATGCCTTTGCTCAGAGAGAGTAGTCAGTAACTAGGACTCAATGGATGGAACAAGGCAGGAGTCAGAACTCACAGAATGCGCTTTCAAGTGTAGCTGAGTCCTGCCATTTATAATATGGGGATGAAAATATGTACCCTTTCCACCTGCAGTGAACAGAACACATGTTAGTCCACTCTGAGCCCTCTGGAAAATGTCTCAGTATAGATAGCCCAGGCCTAGTTCTTACTCATAAGCTGGAGGAAGTCTCAGAACAATTCACTCTACCCCTGGCCCACAGCGAAGGCATAAATGAGCAGGCAATCACAGTTCACAATAGTTGGGACACAGCTGCCCACAAGATAGGGGAGCAGAGGAAGCAATGCTTCACTCACTCACGCCTTGGGTATGAAGCTTCAGAACTTGCAGCCTGATCAATATGCATAAATATTTCAGATTACACCTTCCCTTTGGATATTTTAAGAACACAAAGGAAGGAAATGTAAATGTAAAATGTTTATAAACTTTGACTTACTTTACTTACAGCTAGCCTCTTTCCATAAAAGAGATAGATAAGCTATACATCTATTAATATATACATACAAACTAGAAATTATGACTTTGAGAAAGAGGAGGAAGCCAGTCCTAAGGACTAAAAAACCGATATGGTATGGCATCTGTTATGACCAACGTTTCCTGGCAACTTGGGTAAAAGGGGAAATAAGACACTCTTGCCATTAGGAAGAGAAAGCTGGCCAATCCCTCTGGGAAGACAAAGCTTTTCCTGGCGCTAAATTCTGAAAGAAATTTCTCATGTATAATCTTATATAGAGAACATGGTGACTTGTGATTCTCTAAAACATTGGAGCCTGAGACCTGATGTTTCAAGGCCACAGACTGCTCTGAAAAGATCTCTGTTCTACTGAGACACATTTTTCTAAGCTCCTAGGATTACATTTGGGTTCCTGGATGAAGAGTTAAAAATCTCATCCAAGAACACTGCTTCTGGCATTATGGCTGTCAAGGTGTTCTGGACAGAAAGCACTCTTTAAGCTAGTGCTGCTATCAAAAGACTAAGTGTTTCATCAAGGACCTCATCCACTAAATACAAATCATGAGTTACATGCCCCCGTGAGGAGCCAAGAGGGGCCCAGTTGCCCTAAGGGCAATAGAAACATTGCTATCAGGACACTGTGTCTTGGGTCAAGAGCGAAGGAAACTTTGGGCTGGAATTTTCACCTTCACTGAGTCAAGATCTTCAGCAGTGGCTGGTAGGGTTCCAGGGCAGCGGCTTCCCATGGTATCCAGTTGATGGAGGAGCAAACCTAATCTGGAGGAACTCTTTTCCAATTTAGACTCAGGAGTCTCATAGATTATGATCAAGCCGTGGGCTCATAATAAAGAAATTAACATATATGTTGTCATAAAAAATTTCCACCCTAAAAAAAGATTATCATATGATAAGGCAAGACTCTATGAATGAGAATCAGCAGAAACAATAAACAATAATCTTCTCTCCGGTCCCATATTGAAATTTTCAGAAACAGAGTAACAAAAATTACATATAAAATGTTTACAGAAAAAAATGATACAATCATTTTGTATCATTTGATACAAAGATGAGAGAACAAGAAGAGATTATGAGGAATTAACAAGAAGTTTGAGTGAAAAACGTAGCTTTTGTATATGAAAAATACAATGGTTGAAATAAAAACCTCAATAGGTACGTTAAACAGCAGATTAGATAAAGCTGAAGAGAGAATGAATGAACTGAAACATATATACAAAGATATCACGAAGAATGCAATAGAGTAAGACAGGTATGAATACAAATGAGACCACGCAACACCAAAGACAAAGAGAAGTCCTTAATAGTACACACAGAGAGGCGGCCGAATGGTGCATTGGTTAAGATCTGGTTTGGGAGCACCAGCTCTGAGCAGCAGGGCCCTGGTTTGGATCCCACATGAGGGCCAGTGATGCTGTGCCCTCCAGCTAAGATGGTGAACAACAGCTTAACCTGGAGCTGGGCTGCCGTGAGTCGCCGGCAACGGTGTAGGCTGCAGCTCCTGCTGCAGTGGGCTGCTGTGAGCTACCGTGAGTGGCTGGCAGCCAGTGTGAGCAGCCGGCAGCCAGCGTGAGCTGCCAAGAGCCATTGTGAGTGGCCATCCAGAGGCCGGCGACTGATCTGCCTCACCCAGGAAGAGCGAATGATAATACCAACATGGGCCAGTGAAGCGACGTCCTCCACAATTAGACTGAGCAAAAGAATAGCAACTAATCTGTTTCCCTTCCCTGATTCCCCAATGCTGATCCCCTCCCCCAATTCCCCAATAAAACCTTAAAAAAAAAGAAAAATAGTACACACAGAAGCAAAGACAGCTCACCTTTAAAAGAATGACATTAGAAAGACAGTACAAATTTCAACACAAACATTGGAAGCCAGCAAGTGGTGGTATGTCTTCAAAGTGTTAAGAAAAAATAACTGATGGTCTAAAATTGTGTGTCCAGAAAAAAATATCAAGCCATACACTTAAGGTTTGTATATCTTACTATTTAAGTTTACTTCAGTAAAAATGAGAATAGTAGTAGAGTGTGTATATTATAGAGTGTTAGCGAGGAAACAAATACAAAAGAATATAAACAACAAAATAAAAAATCAAAAGGTGAGAACTAGAAAAGCTTAGAAAAAGTGAGATAATTATAAATCTTTTAAAAAGATCAAAGAAATAAACCCAAATATATCAGTAATTACATCATATATAGGTGGACTAATCTCATTAGTTAAAAGAAACAGTTTGACAATTTGATGATTAAAAAATCATGCCTAAAGCATAAGGATGTGGAAATATTAAAAGCAAAAAGCTGTAAAAAGATATACTTGACAAACATTAGCAAAACAACAATAAAACACACTACAAAACAAATCTCAATACCCTCAGAGAGATAGGAAAAATGTACCCACTAAACAAGGAAAATATGCTATTTTACTTTATTATATTTTTTCCAAATATTTCAAGAGGCAAAATTATTCCTCACTTAAGAAACACTGATGTAAGTGAATAAAAGATGTCATTTTAAAAATTGGAGAGTAGGGCTGGCCGAGTGGCTCAGTTGGTTAAGAGCTCGCTCAAGAGTTTGAGCTCTAAGCAACAGCAGTTCGAGTCCTGGCCCGAGCTGAGCAGCCACTGAGCTGCCAACAGGTGGCAGGATGGCTCAGCTAAAAATAAATAAATAAATAAAAAAAATTGGAGAGTAAGAGAGAGTTGTTTGTGTGAAAAGGGGGAAAAAGAGTAATTCTACAGTGAAGAAACCTAGACACACGCAACCTTAACTAGATGATCAAGATTAACACCAACAGAAGATATTAGAGATCCAAGATGGCACAGTAGATAAACACTGTGCCTGCATGCTTCCGTGAACACATTAAAATTACAACTAAATTATAGAACAATCAACCTGGAGAACCATCTGAAGTCTAGCTGAACAGAAGTCCCATAACTAAAAATATAAAGAAGAAGCCACGTTGAGACTGGAACGAGGTGCGGAGATGCGGAACAGGCCCCAAACCTCCCTGTGGTGGTTGAGAATCAGGAGGGATAGCTCATCTGTGAGGGTTCCCCCGGAGGAACGAGGGACCCCAGACCCTCCACACCAGGCTCCCAAGCCTGAAGTACTGGTGCTGGGAAGAGTAGCCCCCACAACATCTGACTGTGAAAAACAGTGGGGATGCCAACCATTTGGGAGGGACAAAAGACTGCGGGAAACACAGATGTCCTCTTAATTGGCCAGCGCACAGACTCACTCACTCAACAGGCACTCACCTTAGGCTACAGCGGAGGGACAGTGATGCGGGGATGCCCTCGGAGACATATAGGGGGCAGACTGAGGTGTGTGGCTTCATGGAGAGGACTGGAGGACAGTTGGCCTTTTCCCAGTGAGGGGTCCTTGTCCCACGCAGCTGGCAGGCAGGCACCATCTTTCCTATATTGAGTACCCCCCACAGGCCAAATCTAAATCTGATTGGCCTGGTGAGCTCTGCTGCTCTGCCCTGCTGACTCAGCTGGGACTCCACCCCACCCAGCTCATGCACTGCAAGGGACTCTCTCTGCAAGCAGCCAGCCCTTCCTGCACTGTGCTCTTTCTTGGAAAACTATCAGAGTTCATGGGCGCCAGGAAGGCGATGACTGGCCTTGGTGAGTTCTGAGACTTTTGCTGAGTCACTTCAGGCTCAGCACTGACACCAAACCAGAGTCTACATTAACCTGGTGACCACAACTCTTCCCACTCTAGTGAATCCCTGAGATCCTGCTTCACCCAACTCATGTACCACACAAGGCTTTATGAGTAGCTAAACCTTAAAGGAGTTGACAGGTGACAGCAGGCCTCTGGGTGTCCTAGCTTTTTGTGGAGTTACCCCAGGCCTGGTACTGGTGTCAGTCATACTCGGTTTGCAGTGTGGCCTCTCCTACGCACCTCTAGGTTTAGCATAGGTAGCAAACAACTGCAGATCACTTTGCAGTTCCTATCACATAGCCCCCAGCCAGTCACAGGCAGTGGCTGACCTGGGCCTGCACTGAAGCCCCCGCAAGAGGCCCCAGAACCAACATACTTGGAGGTCTGCTTCAGACCACAGCAGAACACCACTCCATTAGCCCCACAAGTGGCATAAACAAAGGGTGATATCAACAGGCATCAGAGCCCACTGGGGCAAATCCCACTCAATGGCATAAGCCTCCTGCACAGCAGCCCATAAGCTGTGGACGTGGTCACACTCACAGCCAGTCAGCCTGAGGGTCAATCCCACCTACTGATGTGCCAATAGCAATAAAGGATCAACTATAACAGAAGAGCACACACAACCCACACAAGGGAAACTTCTGGAATACATGGCTCAGGTAACCAGAGACACTGGGCCCCACAGGTGGCCTACTACATAAGGCCACCTGGCCAAGATTGAGAAACACAGCAGATCTACCTAATACATAGAAACAAACACAGAGAGGCAGCCAAAATGAGGAAACAAAGAAATGCATCCAAAATGAAAAAACAGAAGAATCTAGAAAAAGAACTAAATGAAATGGAAGCAAGCAACCTACCAGAGACAGCATTCAAAATAATGGTTATAAGGATGCTCAAGGAATTTAGTGAGAACTTCAACAAAGACATTGCAAGCATAAAAAAGGACAAAGAAATCATGAAAAACAACCAGTCAGAAGTGAAGAATACAATAACTGAAATGAAGAATGCACTAGAAGGAATCACCAGCAGACTAGATGAGTCAGCAATTTGGGAGACAAGGTAATAGAAAACACCCAACTGGAACAGAAAAAAGAAAAAAGAATCCAAAAAAATATAGTTTAAGAGACCTCTAGGATAGCATCAAGTGTAACAAGCATCATAGGGGTACCAGAAGGAGGAGAGAGAGCAAGGGATTAAGAACCTATTTGAAAAAATAATGACTGAAAACTTTCCTAACCTTGTGAAGGAAATAACTATGCAAGTCCAGGAAGCGCAGAGACCCAAACAGGATGAACCCAAACAGGCCCACACCAACACACATTGTAATTAAAATGGCAAAGATTAAAGACAAAGAGAGAATCCTAAAAGCAGCAAGAGAAAGACAACTTGTAATTTATGAGGGAGCTCCCATAAGACTGTCAGCTGATTTCTCAACAGAAACTGCAGGCCAGAAGGGATTGGCAGAAAATATTCAATGTGATGAAAAGCAAGGACCTAAAACCATGACTTACTCTACCTAGCAATGCTATCATTTAAAATCAAAGGATAGATAAAGAGCTTCCCTGATAAAAAAAAAAAAACACAAAAAAACCATAAAGGAGTTCATCACCACCAAACCAGTATTACAGGAATGTTAGAGGGACTTCTTTAAGATGGGGGGGGGGGATCAAAATTATAAATAATAAAATGGCAATAGCTACATATCTATCAACAATTACTTTCGATGTAAATGGGTTAAATGCTCCAATCAAAAGACACAAGAGGACTGAATGAATAAGAAAACAAAACCCTCACATATGCTGCCGATAAGAGACTCACTTCGGATTGAAAGACACACACAGACAGGAGTAAAGGGATGGAAAAACATATTTCATGAAGTGGAAATGAAAAACAAAACCAAAACCAAGAAAAGCTGGAGCAGCAATACTTATACCAGACAAAATAGACTTTAAAACAAAGGTTGTAAGAAGAGACAATGAAGGCCCCAGTGATCCCACTTTTAGGTATTTATCTGAAGAAGCTCAAAACGCGTCTTCAAGGGGACATGTGCGTCCATATATTCATTGCAGCATTGTTTACAATGGCCAACAAGATGTGGAGGCAGCCTGGGTGTCTGTCAATGGAAGAATAAATAAAAGGTGGTGGTACATATATACAATGGAATATTGCTGGGCCATGGAAGGGAATGGTGTCTTGCCATCTGTGGCGGCATGGATGGACCTGGAGGGTATTGTGCTGAGTGGACTATATCAGACAGAGAAAGACAGATGCAATGTGATTTTGCTTCTTTGTGGAATCTAAGAGCAAAATTAAGAAACAAAACGGAAACAAACTCAGATACGGAAAACATTTTGATGGTTGCCAGGTGGGAGGGGGGTTAAGGGTGTAGGTAAAAGAAGAAGGAATTAAGAAGTACAAACTGGTTGTTACAACGTTGTTATGGGGATGTAGGGTACAGCATAAGAAATACAGTCAATAATATTGTAATAACTATGTATGGTGTCAGGTAGGTACTAGATTTGTTGGGGTGATAGATGGGAGGGGGTTGGGGGCAGGGTGAAAAAGGTGAAGTGATTAAAAAGTATAAATTGGTAGTTACAAAACAGTCATGGGCATGTAAAGTAAAGCATAGGGAATATAATCAATGATATGGTCATAACTGTGTATAGTGCTAGGTGGCTACTAGACTAGTCAGGTGGATCACTTCTTAAATTACATAAATGTCTAACCATTATGCTGTACATCTGAAATTAATATAAAATAATATTGAATGTCAAGTATAATTGATAAATGTAAAAAGGGGGAAAAGGGAAGGGGAATAAAAGGTCCAAATTTCCAGGTATAAAACAAATAAGTCATAGGGATGTAATGTACAGCATGGAGAATGTAGTCAATAATATTGTGATAGCATAGTATAGTGTCAGATGGTTGCTGGACTTATATCACAGTGATCACTTCTTTTGGTATATAAATGTTGAATAACTATGGTGTACCCCTGAAACTAATATAATATTCTGTGTTAACTATATTTTTAATAAAAATCTTAAAACAAAACAACAGCAAAAAAGATTAACACCAATAGTGAGAAGTCACATTGATAGCATGTGCCCTTGATATGATAAGATGAGAATGGTAATTCACCTCTATGGTCTCCCTCTTAAAAATCCAAAACTCCAGTTTAACCATGAGAAAAGCATCAAACAAAGCCAAGTTAAGGGACATTCTATAAGACATATGTCCAGTGCTCTTCAAAACTGTCAATATCATCAAAAACAGTCTGAGAAACTGTTACAGCCAAGAGCAGCCTAAGGAGACATGACAACCAAATGAAATGTGGTGTCCTACATGGGATCCTGGGCCAGAAAACGAACATTAGGTAACAACTAAGGAAATGCGAATGAAGTATGGATTTTAATAATATAGTATCAATACTTGTTTATTGATTGTAACAAATGTAGCATACTAATATAAGATGTTAATAATGGGGAACTGGGTGTGGGGTGTACGGGAATTCTCTTGTACCTTATGAAACCTTCCCCAGCTGTTTGTACAGTGCTGCCAATGTAAGCGCACCGTGGTTAAGTTCGTAAACTTAATTGTCAGACCTCGTACACGCAAATCAATTCCAGGTGGATTAAGAACTTAAACATGAAAAACCAAACCAATAAAAATTTTAGGAGGAACTATGGGAGATTATCTTTCTGGACTTGGCATAAGGAATTATTTCTTAATAAAAAAATGTAACCTAAAAATAAAAAGAAAGAAAGACTGATAAGTGCAACCACATTAAAATCAAGAACATCTGATAAAACAGATGTCAAAAGCACCAGAAAAATTTTTATAAAAAACCACAAACTGAGAAATAATATTCTTAATAGGTATAACACTACTCCTTAACTAAGGATTAGTATTCAGAATACACAAAGAACTCTTACAAGTCATCAAGTCTCCACTTCTAGGAAGATGGAGTAGACATACTTGTCCCTATTTCTCCCACTAAGCACAATGAAAAGCCCTGAGCATTATATAAAAAACAATTCTATATAAAACATAAGAAGACTCGTGGTGGAGAGAAAGCAGACGAGCAAGGGTCCTCAGGACCCAAGGAATGATGCAGTGGTGGGTCCTTGCATTTTCATTTTGCCTCATCCACCCCAGACTTGGAGCTGAAGAAGCCAGCAGCTTGGAAATGCTAAGGGGCACAGTCCAAAACCTCCCCAGCAAAAGCCTGCTATCTCTGGCCCAAGGACCAGGAAAGGGCATCCTGGCATGACTGAAGATGTTTAGACAATGACCTCTGTAGTCCTGCCACACACCACAGGGAAAATGGTGACTCCACTCTCACTCCTGCCCTCTAGAGTTGTGGGGGGAGCCTAGATTCCACCTCCATAGGCCATGTACAAGTAGGTGTCCCAACACTCCTGCTGGGGTGGCACCAGAGCAGGCCAAGTAGGGAGCCAGGACTTTCATCCAAGCAGACCAGTAATGAGATGCTGCCTGGGAATTGCTTGAGACCATGTGGGGCCCAGCAGTCACAGGGAGTCCCCTTTGGGTGTCAACAGAGATAGAGTGGGGACCTGGACTTCTACTGCTCCTGGTAGTGAGGGGGCACTCTCCCCTCCCCACTGCTGGGGTGGTGTCAGAGAAGCCCAGCTAAAACAGAAGGTATAAAGGAGTCAAGAAGAAAAAGACAAACAATCTGATAGGAAATTGGGGAAAATACATGAAAAGAGGAAAATAATAGTACCTACACCTCATTAAGCTGTTTTATGATTAAATGATGTGTATGCTTAAAATAGTATCTCACACATCGTAAGCTGTAAACAAGAGGTGGTACTACTCTATTACTAGCACTACTACTATTTCACAGGAAATGACACACATATGCTCAAAAAACATGCAAAGATGTTCAACGCCATTAGTAATCTGAGAAATGCTAATTAAAACCATCACGAGACAATAATTCACACACTATTTATACACTAGTGGCCAAAAAAGGAAGTCCACAGGAACTCTCGCTCATTGCTAGTGGAGAAGTGCACACACACACTTTGGAAAACAATCTGGAATTACTGTATTTGCCCATGTGTAAGATGCTCCCATGTATAAGACGCACCTTAATTTCGGGGCCCAAAATTTGAAAAAAAAATGTATTACATAAAGTTACTGAACTCAAGTTATATTCATCATAAAATTCATACAACTCCTCATCACTTTCAAAACTCCAACCATTAGCTTGTCCTCATCTGTGTCTGATAACGAATCACTGTCTTCATATATTGCCTCGTCTTCAGCAAGAAATGCAAGTAAAAAAATCTACAACCACTGTATAAGATGCACCCAGTTTTTAGACCCCAAATTTTTCGAAAAAGGGTGCATCTTATACATAGGGGAATACGGTATCTTGAAAAGTCAAATATTCACATGGTTGATGAGCCAGCAACACCACTTCTAGATAAACTCTAAAGAAACTCTCGCACATGTGCCAACAGATACATGCAGGGATGTTCCTAGCAGCACTGTCCATGGGAAGAAAAGTCTGGAAACCCCCACTGTCCATCAACACGCAAATAAGCGGCAGTACACGGACACACGGGGACAATGCAGAGCACCCATGATGAACGGACTCCAGCTACCTTCCACACCATGGGCGAGCTTTGGAAATATAATGTTAAGTCACGGAATGGCACATTCAGAAACAGGAGACAAGAACCACTCAAACTCAAAACGAGGAGTATCCTGTTTTTTTAAAAGGGGGGAAAAGAGGGAGAGATGAATTCATAAAATGTCCATGGTATGAAAGACAAAGAAAGTCTGTGGAAATGTTCCCGGTGAAACCACGCTAAGGAGACAGAGCAGGATCCAGTACGGAGC
>NW_017731592.1:2286681-2291679 GCF_001890085.2 Hipposideros armiger
AAGCTCATTAGTTTACTGGGGCTGTCATACAAAGTGCCACTGACTTAAACAACAGGAATTTTCTCTCACAGTTCTGGGCACTGGGAGTCCGAGATCAAGGTGCCAGCAGGGTGGGTTCCTTCTGAGGGCTGTGAGGGAGCATCAGTCCTGTGCTTCTCGCCTGGCTTCTGGTGCCATCAGTGACAGTCTTTGGCGTTCTTGACCTGCAGGTGCGTAATCCTGATCTCTGCTTTCATGTTCACATGGCGTTCTCCCTGTGTGTGTCTTTCTGTGTCCAATTTTTTTCCCTTTTATAAAGACACAGTCATATTGGATTAGGGACCACCTAAATGACCTCATCTTGATCACCTGCAAAGACCATTTCCATATAAGCTTACATTCACAGGTATTCACACAATTCAACAACTCATAACACTAAGGTAAACCGGCCGCTGATCAAAGCAGTGACTGAGGCCCAGGAGGATTGTGATGGGGGCCAGGTTCAGGGTCCAGACTCAGGGACAGGGTTTCCAGTCATTGGAACGGGACATATAGAAGGACGTGCACCTGGCTGAGCCTGACAACAAAGCCTGGACTGCCACCTCCTGAGCAGTGGCCCCAGGGAGAGAAGGGCACGAGGGGCCAGCAGGCCTGGCAGGCTGTGATCCTATGCTGAGTCTCACAGACGCCAAGGACCACAGTGAAGCGGTCCCTCAAGTCCATGCTGCCAATGCCTTCAGACCCTGAAGGAGGCTTGTGATGGAACATACCACCCAGCACTGCACCCACCGCTGTGAAGCGCACGTGAGGCCAGGTCTGCTGAAAGATTTGAGAAGTTGTTTTGAAAAAATACACGAAGAAAAACCAAAAGCAGCAAAAGCCTGTTTCGGGCATAGGATTGAATTACCAGGCTACTCCCCAGGGCTGAAGCCTGTCCTGGCGGTCAGGGTTTCCAGGGTGCCCCACACCACTGTGGACTACACATGCAAGCAGCAGCTGGTGCCTGAACTCAGGGGCCCTGATCAGGAAAACCAGGGGACCCCAGGGCACATCCTCCAAACAGAATTTGGGGCTGCAGAAGTCATGGGAATAGTTACCCCCATCCAGCCAGTGGACATCAGCCCGGGCTGTCGTGTGCAGAGATGAGCGCCTGGGTCAGCAGGGAGCGGAGGCCCAGGGGGAGGGGGGAAGGAGGGGCTGAGTCCTGGCGGGAGACCTGGTGTGGGGCTGCAGTTGCTTCTAATGACATTTATGCAATTACTTACGGAATAAAGCAAGGGCTTTATACTGCTGTTTCCAATTCTCATTAACGATGACAAGATTTTACTTAATTTCCAAGATTTTGTGTTTGCACTCCATCCTCTACAATGCAAACCCTGGTTCCCAAAGATGTTAATATAATTACTTATGGTTAAATATGTGTATTTGTATATATAATCGTTTCAAAACAACAATATCACTTGTATTACCGACAATAAGACTACTGAATGCAGTTTAGGTTTTATTTGTGGTTCTTTTTGTCTCTGTCCCACTTGGATTACACAAATTGCTGAGTTTCAAAGTCACTCAAAACAATTCTCTGTGAGGTTAAGCCATTAATTTATATACAGGACCATTTGTCTCAGTTTGTTTTCAATGTTAAGAGATGGCCTTTATTCTTTTTGGTTTAATTTTCGTTTTTAGTTATAAAAAATGTTTACATGGTTCCAAAGCCAACTTATGAAACAAGGTACATTGTTAGGTTTGTAAATCTGTGGTTTAGTCTTCTATTGTTTCTTTTTTAAAAAATATAAGCAAATATGAATACATACATTCATATTTCCCTGTTTTACTTATCTAAAAGGCAGCATACCATACTCACGGCCTGGACCTGGCCTTTCTGTTAGCAATGTATCCTGACAATAACTTCACAGTGATATTCAGAGACCTTCCTCGTTCCCTCTTACAACTCCACATTACGCCACTGCAAATGTGCCATAGTCCCCAACCAGTCCCCTCTGGATGGATCCTTGGGAGACTTCCCATCTTTGGCTTTGCAGACAGTGTTGCAAATTATAGCCTTGCTCATATGTAACTTCATTTTTTGGGGAAGAATGAATCCTCACTCTCTCACTGTGAGCCCTTAGGCTGGTCACCCAACATTCCAAAACTCAGGCTCCTCATCTGTAAAATGGAGATAATAATAGTATCTAGCTCACAGTTCAGAATGAATTAACATGCTTTAAAATGTCCAGCACAGAGACAACCAAGATGGCGCAGTAGGTAAACGCTGTGCTTACCTTCTTTCACAATCACATCAAAATTACAATTAATCTACAAAACAACCATTATTGAGAATCGCCTAAAATCATGCTGAACTGAAGCCTTTCAACTAAGAACGCACAGAAGAAACTACCGCCAGATTGGTAGGGAGGGCAGAGACGCAGAATGGGCTGGTCCCACACCTATATGTGACCATTAAAGATCAGGAGGGATATTTCGGCTGTGGAGGCCCCTCTCCCCCAGAGGAGTGAGAGGTCCCAGCCCCACCCCAATCTAGGGTTCCAGTGCTGGGAAAAGAAGTCCCCATTATTTCTAGTTGTGAAAACCAATGGAGATTGTGACTGAGTGAGACTGAGGGCGGCTGCACACACAGGTGCTCCTCTTAAAGTGACAGTGCAAAGACTTATCCACCAACAGAATCATTTGCTCTGAGTTCCAGTGCTTGAGGGGAAGGGGGTGCTGGAGAGGTGGCAGGGACATATAGTGGAGAACTGAGTTGTCTGGCTTAGGACAGGGGCTGAAGAGGCGGCTTTCTCCTGGACTAGGGAGCTGGCAGATGTCATTATTTCTTTGTTGAGCCTTCCTCCTTCGTGGCGTGTGGACGGAGGCAGCTGCCATATCTGAGTCTTCACTGTTGGCCCCACCCTGGTGATTCCAGATCTGGCTGCACCCAACTTTCAGGCACACCAAGGCCACTTCCAGTGGCTTTTTCGTGCAGACCGCCTGCCTTGGCTCAAGCTGCAGGTTTTCTTAGGGTCTTTCAAAGGTTTGTGGAACCCAGACAAGCAGCATCTGGCTTATGTGTGTCCTGTACCTCTGGCTGAGCAGCCCTAAGTTGGCACTAGCGGCAGCCAGGCTTGGTTCACTGCTTGGCCTCTCAAGGCACTTCCAAGCACAGCACGGGCAGCAGCCATCTGCAGATTCTTTGTGGCTCCTGCCAGGTGGCCCTGGGTGGGGTATGGGCTGTGGTTGAATTGACCTACAGCAGATCTCCTCCAAGGTGGTCCTAGGGCTGGCACCCCCAGTGGCCAGCTTCAAAACAAGCTGGAGCATTACCCAGCGGCCTCCAAGTAGGACATACCCAAGGGTAGATTGGGCAGACACCAGAGTCCTGCTGAGGCAGATCCTGCTCTTTAGGATCAGCCCCTGAATAACAATTCTTCCACTGAAGTCGAGGCCAGTCCTCACAACCAGTGAGCCCAAGGGTCAGTCAGTCCTTCCCATTGATGTGCAATTATCAACCAAGGCTCAACTACAAAAGGAGGGCACACACAGCCCACACAAGAGACACACCTGGAGCGCATGGCTCAGGTGACCAGAAAGACGGCCCCACTGAACCCCACAGCACACCTATTACATAAGTCTACTCTATTAAGACCAGAAGACATAGCAGCCCTACCTAATACATAGAAACAAACACAGGGAGGCAGCCAAAATGCAGAGACAAAGAAACATGTCCGAAATAAAAAAAGAGAACAAAGCTCCAGAAATAGAACTAAGTGAAATGGAGATAAGCAATCTATCAGATGCAGAGTTCCAAACACTGGTTATAAGAATGCTCAGTGTGGGCCGGCCAAGTGGCACGATGGTTAAGAACTGGCTTGGGACGCCAGAGGGCCCCGGTTCGGATCCCACATATGAAGGCCAGTGACACTGCCCTCTACAGCTAAGATGCTGAACAACAGCTCAACCTGGAGCTGGGCTGCTGTGAGTCTCCGGCGACGGTGTAGGCTGCAGCCCCTGTGGCAGTGGGTTGCCATGGGCTACCGTATGTAGCCTGCAGCCAGCGTGAGCNAAAAAGGAAATGGGGAAAAATGTGAACAACAGGTGAATTGGGGTAGAGGCTATATGAGTGTTCTTTGTACTCTTTTCACTTTCACAACTTTTCTGTGAATTTGAAATTATTCCCAAATAAGGAGTTCAGAAGAAGAGGTGGAAGGGGGTGCTAAAATTCAGGTTTACAATCACCTGAGGCACGGCAGGCAGAATGGGCTGCGTCAGCAGGGGGCTGGTGCCAGCTCTCATCTGTGCTGATTCTGGATTTGGGAAACAGATCTCCAGGTGTTCATTACATTATTATGCTTTATAACTCAGACATTGTCATTTTTGTAGGTAATCAAGTATGATATTTGAAAAGATAAAAAAGAAAAACATCTCAGGAACATTTCAGGCTGGTACCAACTGGAGCTCTGAATATATACTCAATTCCTATAATCTTGTCACTAGAAAGATAAATGACTCACATTTTTCCTGTTTTGCATACTCTACAATTTCCCATACTACCCCCCTTCAGATATTTTGGGGTTGGGCAGGAGGAGGGAAACATGTAAGAGAAAACTGCTAAGTTGGACAAACTGATCAATTCACTCTCTTGAGTTTTAAAACGGTAATTTTTAAAAAATCTACCTTCTTTTGGTTAAAGGGCCAACCGTTGGGTCTGGGACCCAGTGGGCAGTGGGATAGGTCAGGAGGGCGAGGGCTGGCTTAGGTGCCAGTGTAGTGCCCACAGTGGGGCAGGCCCAGCGGCCCTGAGAGCAGGAGGAACTGGGGCACATGAGGACAGGCAATGGGTGGGGTCCAGGCAGAGGGAAGGGCTCTCTCCCACATGGAGAGCAAGGCACAGGGTCAGAGGTCTGGGCACCGCAATAGGCTGGACTCTCAGTGGCTGCTGGCGACAGCTGATGTCCAGGAAGTGGACTGGGGGTGGGCTTGGGAAAGGAGGAGGTGCAGCTCCAGTCCTGGAGTTATTGGAGCAAA
>NW_017731592.1:2295654-2311339 GCF_001890085.2 Hipposideros armiger
CAGTGAAGCAACGTCCTCCACAACTAGACAGGAGAACAAAAAAACAGCAACTTGTCTGCTCCCCTTCCCCCAATTCCCCAGCGCTGTTCCCATTCCCCCAATTCCCCAATTAAAAAAAAAAAAAAGAATGCTCAGTGATCTCAGGGAGAACTTCAATAGAGAGAGATAGGAAGTATAAAAATGGAGATAGAAACCATGAAAAAGAACTAGTCAAAAATAAAGGATGCAATAAAGGAAATGAAGAATATATTACAGGGAATCAACAGATTAGATGAAGCAGAGGATCCAACCAGTGATTTAGAAGATAAGGTAGCAGAAAACATCCAACCAGAACAGCAAAAAGAAAAAAGAATAAAAAAAACTGAGGAGAGCTTAAGGGGCCTCTGAGACAATATCAAGTGTATCAACATTTGCATGATAGGGGTACCAGAAGGAGAAGAGAGAGAGCAAGGTATTGAAAACCTATTTGAAGAAATAGTGACAGAAAACTCTTCTAACCTGGTGAAGGAAATAGACATACAAGCCAGATAGCACAGAGTCCCAAGATGAACCCAAAGAGGCCAACACCAAGACACATCATAATTAAAATGCCAAAGGTTAAAAACAAACAGAGAATCTTAAAAGCAGCAAGAGAAAAGCAGTTAGTTACCTACAAGGGAGTCCCCATAAGACTGTCAGCTGATTTCTCAACAAAAACTTTGCAGGCAAGAAGGGAATAGCAGGAAGTATTCCAAGTGATGAAAAGCAGCAACATACAACCAAGATTGCTCTATCCAGCAAAGCTGTCATTTAGAATTGAAGGACAGATAAGGAGCTTCCCAGACAAGAAAAGGCTGAAGGAGTTCATCACCACCAGACCAGTATTACAAAGAATCTTAGAGGGACTTCTTTAAGATGGGATGGGGGTTAAGGATGGGTGAAAAGGAAATGAATTGAGAAGTACAAATTGGTTGTTACACAGTAGTCATGAGGATGTAGGGTATAGCATGAGGAATATAGTCAATAATATTGTAACATCAATAATTAGGTATGGTGCCAGATAGGTATTAGATCTTTCAGGGTGATAGATGTGAATGAGGTTGGGGACAGGGTGAAAAAGGTGAAGGTATTAAGAAATACAAACTGGTAGTTAATATAGTATGGGGAATATAATCAACAATGTTATAAAGATCAGGTAAGCTGCCAGATGGGCACTGAACTTATCAGGGGATCACTTCATAAACCGTGCCCAATGTGCTATACACCTGAAGCTGAAGTAGAATAATATTGGATGTCAACTATAACTAAATATATAAGTATGTATAGTCACAGAATGTGGAGTAAAACACAGGGAAGATAGTCAATGGTATTGTAACAGCTATATAAGATGTCAGAGGGATAGTAGCTTAGGGGGTGGGTTATCACTTTATGAGGGGTATAAATGTCTAACTATTGTGTTGCTTTGTACACCTGAAACTAATAAAATAATAATAATAATAATAATAATAATAATAATAATAATAATAGCAATTTCCAAATACTAAAAATAAAATAAAATAAAATGTCCAGCACAGGGCCTGGCACATAGTAATAGTCAATGAATGTTTGCTGTATTTTTCCCATTTTGTTTTATTTATTCATAGCCTAGTGCTTTAAAAGTTGGCTATCTGGGGGAAGGGAGAGAGAGATGTAAATATTTAGTTGTCTGATGGGGTGTGGAGTGCTACCAGAGGTCCAGGGACAAGTATTGTTGGAACACACAGTGGAGGCTCACCCACTCAGCCTGGGTATCACAGAGGCTGTAGGGCATATGTGTTGATTTGCCCACCCCACTTCTTTCTCCTTATGGAAGCCACTCCCCAGTTTTCCATTCTCAAAACAGGGAGCTGCACCAACACCCCACACACAAGATGAGCACATAACCCAGCCTGGTTTCCCAGGGTCTCAATGATTGGCTCAGGGGTGGGCACATGATCCAGTGCAACCAATGAGAGTCAGTTCTGAAGCTCACTAAGGACTATTAGAAGAGAGGCTCTCTCATTTCCCACTAGGATGCTAATCTCATTAGATGTAAGCCTGGAGAGCGTGAAAAAAAAAAAAAGTCAACATTAAGAGATGGAGGGCCAATTTGCAACACTGTCACTTGGACACTGGGGATTTCAGTTAAGTGAGCTGAAAAATATCCCTTTTCTGACTAAGCCAATTTGAATGGGGTTCTCATTTGCATCAAGAGTGATGAGACAAGACAGAGGGGGCCTGAGGCCTGAAAAAGCAAAGGAAAGACTTTCCAACAGGAAAAAAAAAAAAAAAGTATGTGGGAAAGAAAGTCCTGAGGAAATGTAGCAGTCAGACTCTTGTATAACTTTAATTAAAGCAAGACCTGTGGGCTCACACCCATCATTTGAACAAACTCAGCTTTTCAACTGGAAGGCTGAGCTCAAGACCCTGGGGAAGGGCAGGGAGTTCTCACCTGGACAATCATCAGCCAGGTGATGTCAGAGCTAGATAAGAGCATGCAAATGAGTTGATGGTAGTGTCAGAGGGTCAGCCTCCAAAGGTGCAGGTTGGGAACCCTGTTTCCCCCCTATCAAGTTAGCATCTAACGTTGCCCATGCCCCTCACAGTCTGGGAGATGCCCTCAGCTGCATTCTCTGCCCAAATTTTACCCTCCATGGTCGTGGCTACCATCCCTTTAGTTTCCAAAGCCTCCTATGCTCTAGGAGTCCCACTTTTCATGTCCCATGTTTTGCTCAATGCTACTTGTACACACTGAATCAACTGAACCGGGTGTCTGAATTGAAACACACCATGTAACAGCTTGTGCTGAGCAGAGCAAAGGCCAGGCTGTGCAGTTCTGGTTTGGAGCTGGTGGTGGGGTGAGATTGAGAAACTGGGATTTGCTACTTGAAGAAGGCTTTTAAAACCACTTCTTAAATTTTTTTTATCCCTTCTATTTCTTTGTTGAGACTATTTTTTCATTTGTTTGAAACATGTTTGCAACTGCTCATTGAAGCATTTTTTTGACAGCCAGTTTAAAATTCATTCCAGATAGTTCCAACATCTCTTCCATCTTGGTGTTGATAATACTGTCTTTTTTCATTCAGGTGGTAGTTGTCCTGTTCTTATGTGACGAGTGGTTGTCAATTGAAACCCATACATTTTGAGAATTATATTATGAGATTCTGGATCTTATTTAAGCCTTCCGTTTTCGCTGGCTCCCCAAAGTGATACCACTCCAGCAGGAGAAGGGAAGTAATGGCCTCATTACTGCCAGGTGGGGTAGACATCCAGGTTCTCCACTTGGTCTCCTTGGTACTGAAGGGTGGGAGTGCAAGTTCTGCCTCCCTACTAGGCCTCCACTGATCCCATGGGGGGGAGGGGCGCTGGCTGGGAGGGTCTGCTCTTCAGACAGCCTCCACTAACACCATGGGGGGTGCTGTTTGGCTGGAGTCCAGCCATTGTTATCTAAACTTTTTTATCTTGCTAGGCTGCCCCTTCGCTCCTCTTCTGGCTAGAGGGGGCAGGCTTTCATTGGAAACTCACCACTGTGTCATTCCTTGGGCCCCTGGGTGGCCTGCCTTCCCTCCACCACTGGTCTGATGTTTGTTTTATAAATAATGTCCATGGCTTTTAGTTGTTCTTAGCAAGAGGAATATAGAAAAGTATTTTTCCTCCATCTTTCTATAAGTTTCAGATGTTTCAGATGCTAAAATGGAACATAAGTAAAGCCAAGTCAGAGTTCCTAAGGCAAGCACTTTATCACCTTAGATGGCACTGAAGGTAGCAGTGGTGAGGTGGTGAAAGGGCACGGGTGTGGGCCTGGGATGAACTCAAAGGGAGTATTAATCTGACCTTGGTTAAGCGGCTTTGGCCATAAGAGGCTCAGTTTTCCTTCTGGAAAATAAAAGCCAAATGACTTATTATGTAGGGGTGTCATGGGGAGTGAGATAAAGTATGTCAAGTGTCTGGCACTGAGAACGCACATCATAAGTAATTTCTTTACTTTCCTCAAACAGTTCCAGCCTTATATCCTAATAGTTCCTAAATAAATCCTGAGTTGTAGCGCAAACTGTTTATAATCCTGCCACAGCTGCTGCCAAATTCCATGGCATTGGACGAGTCCCTTTTCCTTGCTGGGACTCAGTTTCCCCATTTTAAAGGAAAGGACTGGTCTAGATCCTTGCACTCAATGGGTGGTCTGCCGCAGTCCCTGGGAGCTTGTTAGAAATGGTGAGCACCAGGCATCACACCCGATTTACTGAATTAGAACCTGCATTTTAACCAGACCCCATCTGAGTTTGGCATATTGAAGTCTGAGGAGCAACGCTCTGGGTGACCTCTAAGACCACTTCCAGCTCTGACCTGACCTATCTCGGGCTTTCCAACCTCTGCACTATGGCCGAAATGCTGACCATTCTACTGTGGTGACATGGTGCTAACCACCACCTCAGGCACAGTGAAATCCCACCGGGCCTGCTCTGCCCCTGCTCAAGCAAAAGCTTTCTCTGACCACCCCAACCGGAAGTGATCCTCTAGTCTCCTCAAACAACCATTCTCCAGAACATTAGTCAGAGGACTGATCACATGCTAAGTGGTAGCTTGCCTGTTTTCTCCTGAGCCACCATTTAATCCATGTGTCATGCATTCTTATGAAGCTTTCTAAATCTTCTCAGAAACTGGGGATGTAGACGGCTCTGGAAAGCTTTTGGGGAACAGAGATCATGATTTCCACTTGCCTGAGTGTTCACCATCCGATGTCCAACACATAGGAGGTACTCAGATACATAATCATTTACACCGAGAAAGTGTTCTAAACACAGTGTTTAAGTCCTTACAATTCACAATGTGGAAATGCTATGATTATCAATCCATAAAATGAACATAAGGAAACCTATGTCCCCTGATTTATTAAAAAAGAAACTTTTTTTCTTTTTAATGACGATACCCAATGCTGGAGAGACTGTGCTGAAACTGGTACTCAGACACAGCAGTGTAAACTGACACAACCCTTTTAGAAACACATCAGCAATACATAGTACAGAATAAACAAATGTTTCCAGAAAACCCACTCCTTGGACTGTATCTTAATTAAGCAAAAATAAGAGTTTATTTGTATGAAGATTCATATATAACAGCAGAAAGCTGGACATAATGTAAATGCAAAACAATGAACTGGGTATATCCATTTGATGGACTACCACGGAACCATTTTAAATAATTAGGAAGGCTGTATTCATATAAAGAAAAATTAGGTTTATTCAATATTAGGTAAGAAAACCAGAATATAAAATAACACATGCTATTGATTATAACTAATATATGTATGAGTATCTAGATAAAGATATGCATGTACCATATATAGGATATTCAGTCTGAGAAAGAGAGTATCATTTATGGATTTTTCTTAACCTGATATTTCCTGGCTGTCCACACTATGGCAGATGTGGGATGTTGAACTCACACAGCCCCAGTGTGGCGGAGGAGAGAGGTCTATGGGAGAAGATGTCAACAGAAAGGCCCATGGGACACATGGATCCGTGCCAGGGATGTCAGTCAGCAGCCCTGCCCAGGCTCTAAAATGAACCGCAAGGGGTGAAGGCAGGCAGCCTCCTCACACTATCTCCTGTCTCAGCTCAGAGAGGACCTGGGAGCCTTGCAGCTGTGCCTGTAAACCCCCCAGCAAATGAGCACAGGGGAGACGCCTCCACGTGCCTTCACCACAGCTCTGGCAGTGGGTCTCCCTTTGGGACTCACTGAGTACCTGTGATCAAATCGAATAGGTCTAACATCGCCTCTGTGCCTGCTCTGTCCTTCTCGGATTGCATGTGTTTCCTCAGCCACTCCTCCCATCTTCAGGATAATGGATGTTTCCAGGGTCTTACAGCTGGTGGGAGGCTAAGCTGGGGTCTGAACCTGAAGGAGAGCACTCACCGCACTGCACCGCAATGACCTTTATTTACCCCTGCCCAGTGTAAGGGGGTAGAGAAATTGTAGTCTGTGTTCCAGGAGCTCCAGCTGCAGTGGCCGGCATGCCCAAGAGGGGCAGATGGAGAGGAAGTAGACAGGGTGCCACTGTGTAGTAACTCGCTCATTCCAGAGGGGGAGATGGGCTCAGCTGGACCCTGGAGGATGGTAGCACGTGACAGGCCCGGGGGGTAATGACAATAACAATAGCAGCATGTGTGTGTCGCTAAATGTGATGCCAGGCACTGCACTAAACACTGTACCTGTATTAACTCACTTAAACCTCTCTAAATCTATGAGGCGTGTGCACTTAGATACTCAGTTTACCAATGGAGAAACTGAGGCTTGGAGCTTAAGAAATGCCCAAGGTCACACAGTTGGAAAGCCTCCCCACCCCTGGGGAGACCCAGAAAGTCTCCCCACCCCTATCTCCCAGTGACTTAAAATAACACAAATTAATTATCTTTAGAGTTCAGTAAATCAGAGGTCCAGTGTGGGTCTCTTCAGACCAAAATCAAGGTGTCAGCAAGGCTCCGTTCCTTTCTGGAGGCTCTGGGGTACAATCTGTTTCCAGCTCATTCAGGTCATTGGCAGAATTCAGAATTCAGCTCCTGAGTTGGACTGAGGTTGCCATTCTCTTGCTGGCTGGAAAATGAGGGTTGATCCCAGCTTCCAGACGCCGCGGCAGCTTGGCTCGTGGCCCCCATCCTCCATCTTCAAAGTCAGTGCAGACAGCGAATCTCTCTGCCCTCCCTTTTCAATTGTCTTCCACTTTTTAATTATTTTTTAAAATAATGATTTTATATATATATATATATATGGCATAAAATTTATGATTTTAGCCATTTTTAAGTGTACAGGTCAGTGGTATTGAATGCATTCACACTGCCACGCAACCATCACCCCCATCCATCTCCAGAATGCTTACCATCTTGCAAAACTGCAACTCTGTCCCCACTAAAAACTAGCTCCCCACTCTTCCCAGCCCCCAGCCCCTGGCAACCACCATTCTCCTTTCTGTCTCTGTAAGCTTGACTACTCTAGGAAACCTCATATAAATGGAATCATATAGTAGCTGTCCTTTCGTGACTGGCTTATTTCATTTAGCATAGTGTCCTTAAGTTTCATCCATGTTGGAGCATGTGTCTGAATCTCCTTCCTTCTTAAGGGTGAATAATATTCCATTGTGTATATAAACCCCATTTTGTGCATCCATTCGCCCACCGATTGGACATTTGAGTTGCTTCCACATTTTCACTATTGTGAATAATAGTGCTACGAACATGGGTGTACAAACATTTATTCCAGGCCCTGTTTTCAATCCTTTGGGTATGTACCCAGAAATGGAATTGCTGGATCATAGGGTAAATCTATTTTTAACTTTTTAAGGAGCCACCATACTATTTTTTATAGCATCTGAACCATTTTACATTCTGAACCTGGGAAGTTTTTTGTTTTGTTTTTTAGCTGAGCCATCCTGCCACCTGTTGGCAGCTCAGCAGCAGCTCAGCTCGGGCTGGGAATCGAACCGCTGTTGCTCAGAGCTCGCACTATTGAGCAAGCTTTTAACCAACTGAGCCATTTGGCCAGCCCTGAACCCAGAAAGTCTTAATCCCCAGCCTGTACCCTTAACTCTATGCTGTCCGAGGAAGGGTGCTCTGGATACAAGGACCCATGGGTGAAGGTGCAGAGGCAGGCTGAGCAGTTGTGTTTGGAGGGCAGGGAGGAGGCCATTCTGTGTGGCGTGGAGGCGCCCACGGTGTGCCAGGCTGTGACATTTAGACTTGATGCTGAAGGCACAGAGAGGCACTGAAGCTCCTGAGAAAAGGAGGGCGATATGAAGACACTTTCAAGGGAAGATTGTTCTGGTAAAAGCTCATGGCTTGGATTGAGTGGGTGGGCTGGCATGAAACCCACCCTTTGGCCCATGATTCTCTGCTGGGAGCCCTAAGATTCCCTCTTTATACATTCATTTGTTCATCCACAATTTGTAAACGAGAAAGCGGCCACATACTAACCCTGGCAAGCTGGGAGAGGAGGTGGGGCACAGGACAGGCCTTACAAACAACCACACAGGGTGGTCTGAACATAAAAATTCCTAACTAAGCTGGTCACGCCCCAGGCCTATAGCTACCGTAGCAAAGGTCATTCTCTACCTTAAGTGAGCGTTAGCCATTGTCTTTGTGCATCTAGGATAACATACCTTTGACATGTCAGAGTAATCTTCTTTTCCAGACCCCTGGAAGGCCAACTACCAGCACTAGATCAGGAGACCATCAGAGCACAAGACCACCAGAGGCCCTCATTGTTATCTCTTTCCACATACCGTTTCCATGTGCTGTAAATGTTCATTATTAACTATCCTGTACTCACCAATGTAAAAATATGTCTCTCTATTTTACTTTTTATCCAATCCCAGAGGTTCCCCACTTTGCTTTCTCCCGCCCCATAAATCTATCACCAATGGATTTCATGTAACCCCCCCCCTTATGTTTTCTAATTCTAATGTATTGGGTTGTAGGAAAAGTCATGACGCATTTTTGCAACGAAAAATATAGAAAAAATACGTCATGACTTTTCTGACAACCCAATATAAAATAAGCTGAAAACACCATTCTCTGGAGCATTTTCTCTATCTGTTGAGATTTTGCTTCCTGCATATCCTCAAAATTTTGGCTCAAATAAGACTTTCCGATAGGCTGGATGTTCTTTCGTCTACAAATTCATTGCTTCACAGTCCATCCCCACACTTGGGGCCACATCCTGGGACCACAGGGACTGGGGTTGGGCTATGACATGACTCCACTGGGAATCACAGCCAGGTGCCTCCAGCAATGTACAAAGGGGCTGTGAGAATTTAGAGGTATGGGCCAGCGTAGAAAATCCATATTTGGAACTGACATGTATGAGAAGAAAAACACCACAGTCCGGGGAATGGTTATACTTTCCCAGCCTCAGCATCCCAGTTCCCCATAGGGCACAGGTGACTCTCACCCACAAATGCACAACACTGGCTGTCAACCCAAGTTATGACTCAGCATTTTCAGAGCTTGGCTTGATAATTAGGAACAAAGCTGAGTAAAGAGACCAAGTTCTGTTTGTGTCTTCTGTTGAAGTTCTAATTTTTAGAGCTATGTCCCGGCAGAGTCCAATGAAAATAAAATCCCTCTCTTTGAATCAAAACTTTTCCATGCAGAAGAAAGTTGCAGTCTGTTCTAATGGACACCCAAGAGCCATGTGCTGGGCAAGCTTCTTGGAGCAGCTGAGTTGCAGATGTGCAGGAGGGCTGGCCGGGCTCGGCGCCCAGCCAGCCCTCCTGGGGGCGTCTGCTACGGACTTTTCCTCTGGAAGCCACACTGCCCTGGGCCTCTTCTGCTCCTCTGCACGCCCCACCCACAGCACACCTTGCCCCCAGCCTCTGTGCCCATGCAGGCTCCTTCTGCAGTCTGCCCACTTTGTGGGGGATGGGACCAGGACAGGGCCAGAGCCTGCTGTGAGCCTGTCCCCGGACTGGGCAGGAGCCCAGGGGGGCACTGGTCCAGAGTCAGTGCAGAGTTTTCCAGTGGGTGGGGGCCCTAGCCAGCCCGAGTAGGGAAGGGGTGGTGAGGGAAGGGCATGCCAGGTCCACAAATCTTCCGTGGCCTTCAAACGCCTGGAATCCAGTCAGCTCTCCTCTCCTCAAACCCCTGCAGATTTTGAGTCTGCCTCCCCGCTTCACTGAGGACACAGCTGCAGAGGCAACTTGCTCAGCCTCCCAACACCCACCCGTCTTTCCCGCCTCCTCCTGCTTCTTCAGGCCCCTCTATAGCCCCTCACTCTAGCCCTCTGTCCCCCCCTGTCCTGGCTGCTCCAGCTCGGCTGTTGCAAACCCTTCACGCTCCTTCCCCCTGAAGCATTTCCCAGCACCTGGGCCCTTCCAGACGCTGCCCACTAGCCTCGTCTCTTCCCCTCTTCCACATCTCCCAACCATTCCTCAACCCGCTTTCCCCCCAAATAACACACACCAAGTTTTAAGGTGAGCTCTTTGCAGCCAAACCCAGTGGAACTGTTTTAGTGCTTGGTGTCACCTGACCCTGCTGACCCGCTCACCTGGGGACTCCATCCCACTTACATGGCCCTGCTTTCCTCCCTACCCTGGCCTCCTCTGCGGGCCCCTCCTCTGTGCCTTCCCCTGAAACGGGGTTCCCTTCATCTATGCGGGTTTCTCACCTTGAGTGCTAGGCCCTATCTCCTTCCTTCCTTCTCTCTCTCTCTCTCTCTCTCTCTCTCTCTCTGTCTCTCTCTCTCTGTCTCTCTCTCTCTGTCTCTCTCTCTCTCTCTCTGTCTCCTCCTCTCTCCCTCCCAGCCTCCTTCGCTCCCTCTCCTGCTCTCTCTGCAGAGCCCTCTTGAGAGATCTCATGTTCTCCGGATTTCTGTTACTATGGATCCTGAGCCTCAGAACCAAGTATCCAGCAGCATCCTGGGCACCTCCACCATGTTGTTCCACCTTGACGGTCCTCTCTTCCGCCTACTCCACTCCTCACAGCTACCCTGACTAGCCGCCCACAGGTGTCCCTGCCCCTCCCTCTCCTCTCGTAGGTAATAAAGCCCCAAACACCAGTGGAAGAATCAGCTGCTATCTCCTCCTCTTGCCCCAGAGCACTGAGCAGCCTCCTGGCTGGTCCCCAGCCCCTGGCCGCTCAAGTCCATTCTCCACCCAACAAAAATGCCGAAATGCTCAAATGTCCTCTCTGGCTGAACACGCCCCACGGCTCTTCCTGGCTTTTAGGATAAGTTCAAACCCCTTGACCATCCATGGTGTACAAGGACAAAATGCTCTAAATGCCGGTAACCCTCTGACAGTCTTGTTCTTTTCCAGCATCACTGCTCCTGCCCGCCTCCCTGACCATCCCACCCACCCCCACTCATAGGTAGACTCTACTTTCTAACCTAACCGTATTGACTAAACTCTTATTTCCTTGAATGCTCCAGGCTCTCACTTCCCACATACAGTTTTCTCTGACTAGAGAAGACATTTATTGATCCTCTCCCCAATTCCTACTTACTTTCTTAACTTAGGTGTCACCTTCCTTCGGAAGCGTCCCCACTCCTCAAGCCTGGATTGGGTGTCCCTCTCAGTCTCCCCCAGATGCTCCATGTGGTGGGGACTGTGCCCACCTTGCCCACCAGGCGTCCCTGCGCTTCGCACGTGTCCAGATGCTAAATAATTAACAGTTAAATAAAAGAATGAGGGCACATGATGGGCCATGTGTGCTGCAAGGACTGGCGAAGCGGATCTTCCTGTACACGTGACTGTGTGCATGGAAAGCATCCATTACTGTGGACAGACATGCCCTGAGCAAGGCTCTGGTGGGCGTGTCCCTTCATCAACGCTCACCACTTGGGGAGACCACGGTGGCATGTGGCTTGGCCTGGGTCCAGAACCAGCTGGGACACAGACCCCAGTCTGTGGGGAGCTGCAGGAACACACCCACCTCCCATCTATCCATCCAGCTCCCCAGGCCCCGCCAAGAACAGCCAGAAGCGTCCATCAAGGTACAGTGAACCATGCAGCCATTTATTCCTGGAGGAAGGTAAGCCTCTTCACAGCTGTCAGTCTTATTCCACTATTCTATCCTCCAAGTCTAGAATAGTGCCTGGCAAATAGGTACTTAATAAAGATTTGCTGTGTAGGTGGATGAGTGAACAAAAGCAAACCTGTCCCCTAACTGGTGGGTAGGAGGAGGAAAGGCCAGCATCCCAGCATCAAAGTCACGGTGGGAAGGGTCAGAACGTTCCCCAAGGCCTGTCTCTGCGGGCGCTGGCCACAAACAGGCCCATGTGCAGCACAAAGCAGCGTGAAGAGCCTTCACAAAGCCAGTGAACAGCAGCGTCTGTTAAATCCAACACCCAGCCTATCAGCAGACCCTGTTCTCTCTCTCCCAGCAGCTCAGGCTCTCAGTGGCAGCAGTACCTTTTTTGAGCAGCAGGTTGAAGTCTGCAGAACTTTTACTGCTCTTTTATCATCTTCACCACCCCCCATCCTCAAGCCCCATTTTGCAGATGAAGAATCTGAGCTCAGGGGAAGAATGTGTTGGAACAAAGAAAGCCCAGGTCTTGAGTTGGGGGCAGACTGTGAAGCCAGCAAGTGGCTGCTGCAAACACAGTCTAGTCTAGTTGGGAGAGAGGTGCAGATGAAAGGCCTCCTGGGGCTAGGCATGCAACATGGTCCAGGTACAAGACAATGGGGAGTGGTAGGGTCTGTGGCAAACTAGAGGCAGGTGCTCTGCACGCGCTACACAGCTCGGATGGGGGCTGCCTGGTCTTCCAGTTTTTCCAGAGAATCCAGGAATCAGAATTTTGGAATAGTTTCCTGACTTTTAACACATTATACTGGTTAGATCCATCCTCTACTGAAGGATGCTAATCTGAATGGTCATGGGTGTGGCCCATCACTATATCCCAGAGCCTGGCACAGAACCTAGTGTCCACCAGGCTTGCAACAAATATTGTCTAGGTGGATAAATGGATAGATGGGTGGACAGGTGAGTAGACAGATGGGTAGTCAAGTGGATGGGGATGGATGGATGGATGGATGGATGGATGGATTGATGGATGGAAGAGTGGATGAATAGATGAATGGAAGAGTAGATGGATGGATGGATGGATGGATGGACATTTGACAAAATGTGATATATATATATATATATATATATATACACACACATACACATATATATAATGGAATATTATTCTGTTATAATAAGCAATGAAGTATTCATTCATAGTCAAATGTGGATGAACCTTGGAAACACTGAGCTCAGTGAAAGAAGCCAGACACAAAAGGCCACATAGAGCATGATTCCATTTATATGAAGTATCTGGACTAGATAAATACATAGAGACAGAAACTAGATTAGAGGTTATAGCAAGGGCTGAGGGTTGAGGGGGGTGGGAACAGGGAGCTACTGCTTAATGGTTATAAAGTTTCCATTTGGGGTGATGAAAAAGTTTTGGGATAGACAGTGCTCATGGTTGCACAACATTATAAATATAATTAATGCCACTGAATTGTACACTTAAAACTGGTTAAAATGGAAAAAATACTTTACCACAATAAAAGAATTTTTTTAAGAATAGGAAGTCTTAGCAAAGTAACAATTCTCCTAGTTTGCCTAAAAAGGAAAGAGCTGCATGACTTTGTGTTGTACAAACTGTAAAAATTTTCAGAGTTAACTAGATGAAGGTGTCTTTTGCCCTTTGAGACCTAAAATCTGTTTTCAGTTTAGGAAATTAAACTTGGAAACATGACCTGGATGTTTTACTTTCTGTAACTTGGGAGCAGGAGATAGAAGAAAGAGAAAAAGTAAGCCGGCCAATTACTGCCTTCGGAAGACGACCCTCTCCAATTAAGAGATATGGATTTAGCCCACATGAGTTCCACTTGGAGCATATTTTAACAGGGACAACAGTTTGGTCCCAGTAGTCTACCCTGGGGACTGGGAAAGGTGTTGCCATCTTCCCCAGGCAGCCAGGAGATGATGTGAAAGCTGCACAAACCCTAAGCCCAGTCGTCCAGCAAGGACACCAAGGCCACTTACCACAGTCCTTAGCCCACAAGCTGTATCCGCGAGTCTTCTGAGAAAGAATGTAGCCAAGGATACGTGACAAGTTTATATTGGAGGGCAATGGGGCAGTGTTGGAGGGCAGGATGGGGGCCACGGCGACTGTCTGGTGACATGGCCAACACCACAAGTCCTAATCCAGGCAGGCACCAAGCACCCAGACAGGTGCACTGTCCAGGTACCAGCATCCACTCACAGGAACTGCCAATGGCTTCTGCCAAAGGACATCCTTCCTCATATCCCGCGGTCTGCCCCCACCGTCTAAGTATAAGAAGGTCCACCTGGAACCCTTGGATGCCACGGTACAATGCTGGTGCAGAGATGGTTTCAGTAGTGAGCCTGCCCTGTATTTTATGTCCCCAGCACAGTTTCCTGTCCAGGCTCAGAACTGAATTTGAAAAAACTCCACAATGTGGACAAATTCTGAGCAATTCACGTAGCCTGGAGTTAAAGATGGCTCACTGGAACTGGTCCAAGAAGAGCAGCTCCAACGCTGTGTTCCTGTTTAACCACGGACAGAAATTTTCCTCCTCTGTGTCCATGGCAGCACTCTGTGTCCATGGCAGCACCCACTTTTATATCATCTTCTTTCATTTACTGCCATGCTTTATCAGTGCATATAATTATTTCCATTACTGAACCAACAACGCGTGTGAAATTCAAACTGACAAACCCAGAAAAAACTAAATGAGACTTTGAATGATGCACAATGGGAAGGAAACTTTTCTCAATGTGGTCAACACACATCCCAGATCCCAATGTCCCTGGGACTGGGCCATACTGTGACACTGCTGTCACTGAAGTACGTGGACTGTGAACATGACTTTCACTCGCTGCGTTAGCCATTTCCTGAGAAACTCTCCTGTCCATGACAGTGTGTTTGTGTGACCACCGACAAGGACCTCAAAAACGCAAACGCCCACGAGAGTGAGCATCAATAGGAAAATTCTGTGTCATATGAGTAAGATCTCTGGGGAGCTGCTGTTTTTAACAGGGCAGCCTATCAGTCAGGACTTTTTATCTTCAAAGGTCAGAATGGGGTCAAATTAACAAAAAAACAAACAAAAAAAGAGAGAGAATGCATTGCTTCTCTTGACTAAAAAATTCAGGAAGATTCAGGTGCTGAATCCAGGTGCTCCAGTAACAATGTCAGGATTCTCCTTCCCCATCTCATATCTGGTTTCTCTGTGTTAGTTTCATTCATGGCGGGAGGGGAGGGCTGTCCATCCTGTGGCCCCCAGCCACCCCAGGCCCACATCCCACTAGCTCTGTAACCCCAGCAGAAAGATACCCTCTCTATTCCAAAGATTCCAGGAAAAGTCAGGAATCTGCCTCTTTTGGACTGACTGGGCCTTGTGCTTATCACTATGGTGGTGTCAGCCCACCTCAAGGAATAGCCTGGGATTAAACAAAGGGGTTTTAGCTAAAGGAAAACCAGGATGCTATCACCGGAAGGATGGTGGACAGATGCAATAATGCCCAACACAGGCCAGCATCCCGGTAGTGACTAGGCCTTGACCTGACCGTCTCCTGGCCCTTCCCAGCCTTATCCCCACCTTCTGAACAAGGACCTGCTAATTCTTCTGCGACCCTGCCCACCTTCTAGACCAGCCTGGCTGCAAGCAGGAAGGCAGGGGTTGGCTCTTGCCTCCTTGGCACCACAGAACAGGGGTTTCTTTTTTCCGAGTTCCCTGTCTAAAGTCCTACAGGCCCTGTGGCTCAACAACTGACTGGTTCATTCATTCACTCACTCACTCACTTGTTCACTTAACAGCTGTTTGTGAGCCCAGGATTCTGCTAGACTCCATTTCCATGTGCACTGCCCATTCAATCTGTATAACTCTGTAAGGTTAAGTGTTCTCTCCTTTATAAAGATGAAGAAACCAAGACAAAAAGAGGTTGAATGACTTGGCTAGGCTCACAAGGTGAGTAAGGATAGGCTACAAGAGTGGTGCAAACCCCAGGACCCTAAGGCTTTGCCTAATAAAATCAGTGCAAAAGGGGAAAAGATGAAGAGTCCGAAGCTCACAGGAAAAGCTTCATTGACATAGAAAAAGACCTCCTAATACCTGTGGGAAAAAAACCCAAATACATTAAAAGTTGAAGATGGTGACAGCCTGAGGTAATAAATAAACACT
>NW_017731592.1:2313554-2319374 GCF_001890085.2 Hipposideros armiger
CACACACACACACACCATACACACACACACACACACACACCACACACACACACACACACACACACACACACACAAACAACGATGATTTAAGTATAAATGAATCAGAAATACCTGGATACTTTTCTTAAAATACAGTGAATTTTAAATTCAAGAAGAAAGGCCTAAAACACATTTGGAGTCTTGGCAAATACAACAGCTTTCAGCTACGCCATCTGGCTGTCTCAGAGTGCCAGGCCTGACCTCGGCCAGCATCCTCACCTAGCTGTCACTCACCCAGGGGGCACTCCACCTCACTTCTGGGCCTCCTTCTATCTACTGTTCTACGCCTCAGCTTGTTTGCCTCCTAGAAACCCTTGTACCTTACTCATGACAAGTCCTGGCTTAAACATCAACCCTTTTAAAGATTCTTCCTCAACTAAGCCCACTCACGATTATCATTCACCCTTCACCAATTTAATGCACTCCCTATGGAGGTTATTTGTGGATTCTGACTACTGTATTAAGTTTTCACTCTCCCCCTTTTTTGGTAAGAATAGCTTCATTTTTCTCCTTTTCCTGTCCATCCCAGTTCATGGGGTGGGTTGGACTGACCCAACCCCTCACTAGCTGTAAGATGGGCACACATCTCTGAATGGTCTTCACCCCGGACCACAGTGGTTGGTTTCAAGATGAGTGACTTGCAGTAGTTAAATGACAGTCCATCCCATGACTTTTTCTACAACAAGTGGACCAGAAGTGCTCTATGTCCACTGATTTCTGAGGCTGGGCTTATTGGCAGCCATCTTGCCACTGCTTGGCATGTATTAGTCATCTATGGCCGTGTAATAACATGACCCAAACTTAGTGTCCTAAGACATCCATTTTTTATCTCATGATTCTGTGGATTAACTGGGCTAAGGTGGACACTTTTGTTCCTCACGGGAATGGCTGGGGTAACTCTTGTGGCTGCATTCAATCAACAGCTTTTCTAAGATGACTGGAATGTCTGTGATGGCCTCATCATCCCAGGTCTCTCTCCATGTGACCTTTCATCCTTCCGTCATCTAGCCCTGAGCATCTTCATAGTTGGGTGGCTGGGTTCCATGAAGGGGGTTCCAGGGGGACAAGGCCCAGCGTGCGAGTGGCTTGTCAAGCCCTTTACATGTATCCCAGTTGCTAATGTCCAATTGGCCAAAGTAAACTGCACAGCCAAGCCCAGGGTCAGTGGGGGGGTGGGGGGAGCTGAATATCAAGATGCTTGGTCCGCTGGGGGCCACCAACCTAACTGTCTAACACAGAGGCACAGGGGCAGGGTCTTCGTGTTATCACTGGAGCCCTAGACCCAGCTAGGTATGCCTGAAGTCAGAGACCTTCCCCTGGTCATTCTAGTTCTATAAACCAAAAACAAACAAACAAATCCTTGTTCTGTTGTTCAGTCAAGTCATTCTGAGGTAGGTTTCTGTCCCTGACCAACACCGTGACCAGTGCGCCTCTGAGTCCAGGGTGGATGCTGGGGACACACAGACTGGAATCAATAAAGCTGACTTAGCTAGGTGGGGGTGTTCCCAGTGGTCTGTCTCCCCAACAAAACCACGGCTTCCTAATGGATTGCACCAATTCCCAACCTCATGCCTGATTAACAACTCGTTATGCCTAACACTGTAGTAGGTATGTAAGAAATGGTCAGGAAAAGTTTGTTGAGGAACTCTTATAATACTATGTATCTTCAAATGCTGTTGGTACAGTATTCTAAAGTCTCATGTTGTCAGGGAGCAACTCTCAAAACGAGCCACGTATCGTTAACTTTTAAGACTGAGGAAGGTCCCAGTCCTAGTCCCAGCGAGCGTGGAACAGGGCTTTGCAAAGCAGCCCATGACTAGTGTAATTCCTTCCCAGTTTATTTGCAGTCCTTGTCCTGACAAGCAGCAGCTCTTGTCTTCCAGTACAGTGAGAGTAAGCGTGAAAGGGGAACAGAGAATTGGTGCATGGGGGTTTTAAACACGTCCACAAATTCTTTGACACCCCTCCCTCAAAAGGCAGGTCTCACTCTGTCCCCTTGAATAGGAGCCAGCCCTAACGACTCACTTCTCACGAACAGAACATGGCAGAAGTGACTTTGCATGACTTCCCAGGCCAGTTAGAAAAGCAATACAGCCTTCCCCTGGCTCTCTCTTGGGTCACTCACCCTTTACAACCCAGTGACCATGTTGTGAGGAGGCCAAGCAGTCACATGCAAACCAGGCTTAGATCCCAGCTGAGGTCCCAGACAACAGTCAGCATCCCCCGCCAGATGGAGTGAGCCTTCAGATGATCCCAGCCTCCCAACCAACACTGAGTGAATGAAGACCAGCTGTCCTCACTGAGCCCTACCAAAATTGCAGATCAAGAGCAAAATAAACACTGTAAGCTATGGAGTTTTGGGGTAGTTTGTAACAGTCATAGGTAATTGGAAAAAAAAAATGGAAGAGATAACATAGTTCAACTCACCCATTTGACAGGTGGGAAAAAGTCCAGAAGATGGAAGTGACTTGCTCCAGGGGACCCAGAGTGCAACATAGGCCCAGATCTCTTGATGGCAAGTTTAGTGCTCTTTGCATCCCCTATCTAGGCCTCATTCCAACTCCGTGTTCCCTGACCTCTCTGTGAAGATAAAGGCCTGCCACCAAGGATGGATGGATGGGAACATAAAAGGGCCTGGGTTCTGGAAACATCCCATCCCTGAGCAGCCACACTAGCCCTGGACTGCCCACCTCCGGAATTAGCATCCGGGGAAAATAAATCCCCATGTGGTTAAGTTAGGATTTCTGTTATCTGTAGCCAAATGCATGCCTAACTGATACATTGTCTCTCAGATTGCACTGGATTCAAAGTGCCTACTGTGGTGTTTTCAACTTATTTTGTTACTGTTGCCAAAAACCACGAACCGAGCAATAGCTCCAGAGGCCAACTGGAGGGAGCACCCTCTGCCATGCTGGCTGCCAGAATTGCCCATCTCTTGTTAGCCCTCGCCCATCCTCAGGCTTCTAAGGCTTCTAAGCTGACTTGGGCCTGCCCAGCATTCTGCACGCTCCCCCTGAGCAGTGAAAGATAAAAGGTGCCTGGGCTTCAGTCAGTCCTGCAGTTGCTATATCACCAGACCCACCATGGGCTGCCCAAGTGTGACCAGACAGATTACTCAGCCCCGACTCACAATCAGAACAGGGAGGCCCCCAGTAGAAGGACATGGCTATACCCCGCACACACGTGAACATGCATATACTGACATGGGTGGGGTTCATCTGGAGACCCCCTTTCTGGGTCCCGTCCCAACCGAGGCCCGAGGTCACCCCTGTGCAGAATCAAGAAGCTGAGGGCTCCGACTGGAGACGTTACAGCAGGCACATTTTTTGCTTAGTCTGTTTACATGGTCATGGTTTAGTCTTTTCCCTTTAAAAATAATCAGGTCATTAGGAGGAATCTCTGATAATCGTGTCTTGGGCAAGGCCCCAGGGGATGGCTCACTTTGTGGCTGCCTTAATCTAAAAAACAGGGGATGGCCATGGCTTTTTAGGAGGAAGCTGTCAGAGCAGCAGGAATGCCTTTCCACCTAATGCCACACGCCTTCATCTAAAAGGGCCCCAAGGTGCCCTGAGAAAAAACCTCCAGAAACACACACTCAACCTGATCCCTGACAAATCTAAGCTCCTCAAGTTGCAGCTTATGAAGGTGTCCGCCTGTGACACTTCTCAGGTCATACGGTAACCCCATAAAAGTGGGGTGGCTATTATTGTCCCCATTTTACGGATGGGGAAATTGAGTTTCGAGGTATTGAAGGCACTTGCCCAAGGCCACATGCAAGCGAATGGGTGCTATGGATTGAATGTTTGTGTCCCCCTGAAATCCACATGAGTGAGCCCTAACTCCAATGTGATGGTATTGGAGGTGTAGCCGTTGGGAGGTGCTTAGGTTTAGATGAATTCATGAAGTTGAGCCTCATGATGGGATTAGTGTTCTAATAAGAGGAAAAAGAGACTAGAACTCTCTCTGTCTTACCATGTGAGTGCACAGCAAGGCCGTGNGAGTAATCAGAGAGGGCCTCCTGGGGGAGGTGAGATTGGGAGGACCTTGAGAACAGAGGGCAGAAGGCAGGTTCTGGGCTGGGGGATGAGAAGGGCGAAGGAAAGGCATGTCAACAGGTGTGGGCACTGGAGTCAACATCTGTGGTTTTCACCTTCCCAGCATTCCTCCACATTCTTTTACTAGCACCCCAAGCTCCTCTGGAGGTCATGCCTTTGCCACACTCAGCCCACATGGGTTTGGTGGGGTCAAACCTATCCCCTGACCCAAGGGTAGGCATATGAGCTAGGCCTGGCCAAGCAAAGTCCCGCATCCTCTCAGCTGCAGCGACAGGTTTAAGTGACACGTGGCTGTGGCCAGATCAGTGGAAGTTCTTTGCGGAATCCTTCTGGGACCACTGAGGTTGCCCAACTGGTAGGATGTGGGCCTGGAGCTGGCAGGGGTTGTCACTGTCCTCACTGGGGAAGAGCCGCCTGAGAATGACGCCAGAAACAGTCAAACCCACCAAGAGGCCAACCGCTCCTGAAACCAGAGCTCCCCAGAGCCCAATAAACTTCCCTTGATGCTTGAGGCTGTTTGAGTAATGTTCCTGTCACTTGGAGTAAAAGGAGAGCCCACGTAGGTGCGCAGCTTCTGGGGGGCCGAGAGGGGCTGGCCAGTGAGACTGCAGTGGGGTGCTTCCATTCCTGAGCTTGGGGGCCAATGATAGAGAGGTGGCCAGGCTGGCCACGAAAGGGCCTGAACCCCAAAATGTGGGTTCAGACTCAGAGCTGCAGTCCAGTGTTCCCTCAGCTACATGCCTCTGCTGCCAGACTTTGGGGCTGTTGTGAGGGTGAGGGAACGTTTCAGTCACACTGCTCCTTGGACTCCTGTTTATTATATAAACAACGTGTGGCATGGCTCCTATCTTTACTTATCCTCCAACTGCTGCTGTCAAAAACGATGGTCTCATTCATCCAAGTCCCCCAGGCCAAGGTGGGAGGGCAGGGATTCCCAGCCATTTACAGGCAGGGGAGGGAGGCACTGGTCTGGAACCCGAGTCACACCCCAGAGGGCATCTGCGCAGGAAGGGTCCAAAGCCCCCTGGAAAAGGTGGGGGTATTGGTCACCGGAGGTGCAGCCCGCAGAGATGGCACAAGCAGTGCCTGGGGAGCCAAGTGATGAAGAGGTTGGCTGGCTGAGCAGCGGTGTTCACAGGGCAAAGGCCAGTGGACCCAGGGCTGGTCGGGGCCCATCTCACTGGCCTGGGAGCTTTTCCTTCTGTGCTGGGTGAAGGAGCTCGTGGAGCGTCCTTCAGGGAATGCCTGAGCCGCACAGCTCTCTAAATGTTTTTACAAACACCAACCTCTCCCAGCCTCCCAACTTCCAAAACAAGGAGCCGTGCCTTTTTCCATCTGTCTGTCCTGAGATGCGCAGCTGACGCCTCATCTCCCGGCCTTGGGGCCCACCTCAGCCTTCCACCAGAAAGGTTCTGACTCGGGTTCTATTTCTGGGAAGTGGCTGGCCGAGATGGCTGGTGTGTCACAAGCTTTCACCAGGCACATCACAAGCTTTCACCAGGCACATCACTGGGTACAAACTATCCCTATGACTTGGTGACCAATTGGGGTATGGTGGGGGAGGGGGTGCCTGTACCCTGCAAAGAGCTGAGACAACTGTGTGTCCCCAGGGACTACAGCCTCCATACCCACTTAGGGCAGCCTTCCAGGTCTCCCCTGGGACCCGGCTACAAGCTGCTGCCTGCTCGGGCCCCTGAGCAGCCTGGATACTGAGGGCTTAGGGCTC
>NW_017731592.1:2324819-2345449 GCF_001890085.2 Hipposideros armiger
CTGTTCCCCTTCCCCGATTCCCCAATGCTGTTCCCTCCCCCAATTCCCCAATAAAAAAAAAAATCTTAAAAAAAAAAAAAAAGATTTCACTGGGGAGTTGGGGAAGGGGACCAGCCAAGTTGTTGTTCTTCAATCTTCGTTGTGGAGGGCATCAGTCACCATCTGGTTGCCCATCAGCAGCTTGTGGCCTCTAAGCTCAAGGGGCTGTGTTCAATCTTAGTTGCGGGTGGGCGTAGCCACCATCCCATGCGGGAGTCGGACCAGCAGCCTTGTTGTTAAGAGCGCACACTCTATCTACTGAGCCATCTGGGCGGCAGCTCAGCTCAAGATGCCAGAGTTCAATCTTAGTTGTGGGTGGGCACAGCCTACCACTGAACAGGCAATCTTGTTGTTACACCAGCTGAGCCATCCTGCCACCTGTTGGCAGCTCAGCGACAGCTCAGCTGGGGCGCAGTGTCACTGGCCCATGTGGGAATTGAACTGGAGGCCCTGTTGCTCAGAGCTCACACTCATAAGCCAACTCTTAACCAACTGAACCACTCGGCCGGCCCTCCCTCTTCTTAACCATTGTTTAAGTACACAGTTTGGTGACGCTAAGTGCATGCACCATGCTGTGTGCCCATCACCACCATCCATCTCCAGATCATTTTCACCATCCAGACTGAAACTCTGTCCCCACTAAGCAACTTTCCATTCTCCCCTTCCACAGCCCCTGGCAACCACCACAGTACTTTCTGTCCCTGTGAATTTGACTACTCTAAGTGCCTCATATAAATGGAATCATGTGGTATTTGCCCTGTTGTGACTGGCTGATTCCACTTAGCATCATGTCCTCTATCCGCACTGCAGCAGGTGTCAGAATGTCCTTCCTTTTTAAGGCTGAGTAATAGTCCGCTGTATGGATATGCCACATTTTGTTTATCTGTTCACTGCATCACAACTTATCCTCATCATTAGTGCCAAGGAAGTGGATGTGAGAAGCATCTTCCTTTTCACAGGCTAGTCCCAAATGGCTTGTTCACTCGGCAGAGTGAGGCCTGGATCTACCAGCTCCATTTGTGGGGTGACTCCTGCAGAGACACATGTGAACAGGAGGCACATTGCCTGACTATGGGGGAGAGCCAGTGATTTTTGTTGTTGTTGTTCTAACTTCCTGTTTGTCAGGGACCAATGCTTTTGTGAAATACAATAAAATAAAGTAGTGGAAAATGAAATTTAGAAAACCAAAAACATAAAAGTACTAGCCTATTTTTTTATTATTAGGTTCAACAGACATAAAATTACTGGTTAAACTGCTGTAAAAGTTTCCAAACACTCTCAATTTCTAGCCTAATCTTATTACAGACCTGTAACAAGGACCGGCACCCATTCCAAAACCACATGTTGAGTAGCACTGCCTGGAGCATGGTTTAATAGCAAAAATGAAAACATCTAAATGACCATCAATAACACAGTTGTTAAATATACTTTGGTATATCCATATGATGGTTTAGCAATAAAAAATAATGAAGCATATGAGTCAGCAATTCCACTCCTAAGTACATGACCAAGAGAAATGAAAACAAAGTTCCTGCAAAACTTGTACACGAATGTTCACAGCAGCTCTCTTCACAATAGACAAAGAGTGGAAACCCAAATGTCCACTAATGGATGAATGGATAGACAAAATGTGGTCTGTCCATGCAACAGAATATTTTTCAGCCATAAAAAGGAAAGAAGTATTGATACAGGCTACAACACTGATGAACCTGGAGACCACTATACTGAGAGAAGCCAGAAACAAAAGGCCACATATTGTATGATTCCATTTATATGAAATGCCCAGAATGGACAAACAGAGAGACAGAAAGTAGGTTAGTGGTTGCCAGTGGGAGTGATAGAGGGATTGGAAGATGATGGCTAAGGGGGCTCAGGGTTTCTGTGTGGGGATGAAAATGTTCTAGAAATTATTATGGTGATGGTTGCACAACTCTGTGAATATACTAAAAATCACTGAACTGTACACTTCAAATAGATGAATTATATGGTATATGAATTATATCTTAACAAAGCTGTTATAAAAACAATGGGTCAGATTTCTATAGCTATTAGAACAATTGAATTAATCATTTAAAGCCTAAAGAAAATCCTAACCCTGGATGTTTTTATTAGTGATTTCTTCCAAACATTTAAGAAAGAAGCAACACTAAATCTTACCCTAATTTTTCCAGGGAACAGAAACAGGGCAAATATTTCCCAACTCACTTTATGAGACCAGCATAACCTTGATAACCAGAGCCTGAGAATATAAGAAAGGAAAAGTACAGACCATATCTTTATAAAGACAAATGTAAAATCCTTGGAAAAAAATGTTAGCAACCTGAATCCAGTAACATATTAAAATAATATGTCCCACCCAAGTGTGATTTATTCCAGGAAAGCAGGGTATTTAACATTCTCAAGTCAATCAGTATAATTCACTGTTTTGACAGGAAAAAAAGGAGAACTATCATAGGCATCTCATAAATGCAGAAACATCATTTGTTAAAACAAGTTTTAACACCCAATCATAACTTAAAAAAACAAACAAACAAAACAAAAAACCTCTCAGCAAACTAAGAAAAGGAGAAAACTTTTTTTTTTTAATCATGGTGGGGCTTTTTTGTTTTTGGGGTTTTTTTAAGATTTTATTGGGGAATTGGAGGAGGAGAACAGTGTTGGGGAATTGGGGAAGGGGAACGGCCAAATTGTTGTTCTTCAGTCTCCATTGTGGAGGGCGCCAGTCGCCATCTGGCTGCCCATTGGCAGCTCGTGGCCTTTAAGCTCAAGGTACTGTGTTCAATCTTAGTTGCGGGTGGGCATAGCTACCATCCCATGTGGGAGTCGAACCAGCAGCCTTGTTGTTAAGAGTGCACACTCTATGCACTGAGCCACCTGGGCGGAAGCTCAGCTCAGCTCAAGGTGCCGAGTTCAGTCTTAGTTGTGGGCGGGCGTAGCCCACCATCGAACAGGCAGTCTTGTTGTTACACCAGCTGAGCCATCCTGACACCTGTTGGCAGCTCAGCGACAGCTCAGTTTGGGCACAGCATCACTGGCCCATGTGGGAGTCGAACCGGCGGCCCTGTTGCTCAGAGCTCACGCTCTTAAGTCAATTCTTAACCAACTGAGACACTTGACCAGCCCCGAGAAAACTTCTTTAGTCTGATTACTATCTCCAGAAAACCTAAAGTAATGGTTATACTTAATGTTTCCTCTGAGTTCAGTTATGAAAACAGGGTGCCTGCTATAGAATTGGTAACGATTCTATTAAGCACTATTGAAGGTCTTAGCCAAAGCAGCGAGTCATAGAAAAGAAAGGCATAATAGGAAACGAATAAAACTCTGTGGACAATATGATAGAAAATACCCAGAAAATCTAAAATATCCAGCTGTTAGAGTTAACACGTGACCGTGACAAGGGTGCTGGAAAAAAAGGGCAACATGAAAAAATCATCAGCAAAAACAGAAAGCAGATTTCTAAAATGTTATTATTTAAAATAACATCAGGGCCGGCCAAGTGGCTGAGCTGGTTAAGAGTTGGCTTAAGAGCGCAAGCTCTGAACAACAGGGCAGCCAGTTCGATGCTGCGCCTAAGCTGAGCTGTCGCTGAGCTGCCAACAGGTGTCAGGATGGCTCAGCTGGTGTTACAACAAGAATGCCTGTTCGATAGTGGGCTATGCCCACCCGCAGCTAAGTCTGAACTCTGGCACCTTGAGCTGAGCTGCCGCCTGGATGGCTCAGTGGATAGGGCGTGCACTCTTAACAACAAGGCTTCTGGGGGCTGGCCGAGTGGTTCAGTAGGTTAAGGGCTTGCTCAAGAGCATGAGCTCTGAACAACAGTGGTTCAAGTCTCGGCCCGAGCTGAGCTGCCGTTGAGCTGCCAACAGGTGGCAGGATGGCTCAGCTAAAAAAAAAAAACAAAAACAAAACAACAAAAAAAAGCCAAGGCTGCTGGTTCAACTGCCGCATGGGATGGTGGCTACGCCCACCCGCAACTGAGACTGAACACAGTATCCTGAGCTTAGAGGCCACGAGCTGCCGACAGAAGCAAAATGGCGACTGGCACCCTCCACAATGAACATTGAAGAACAACAACTTGGCTGGTCCCTTCCCCAGTTTCCCAACACAGTTCCCCTCCCCCCAATTCCCCAGTAAAATCTTTTTAAAAATAAATAAATAAATAAATAGCATGAAACCCCAGTAAAATCGTAGGAAGAAATCTAATAAAATAAGTGCAGGACCTCTGCACTCAAAACTGTAAACTATTTCCAAATAAAATTAAAGAAGACCCAAATGCATAGAGTGACATGCCATGTTCACACTTTGGAAGGCTGCATATTGTGAAGATGTCATTTCTCCTTAAATTAAATTTATACTTAATGAATCTCATTCAAAGCCTCAGCAGGCTTTTTGTTTAATAGAAATTGGCAAACTGATTCTAAACCTCGTATGGAAATGCAAAGGCCCAAGAATAGGCAGGGCAATCCTGAAGCACAAAGCACCCCCGATATCACCACCAAAGCGCTGGTGATTAAAATCATGTGGTACCGGCCCATGGAAAAGGCAGTCCAGATGCAGACCTGCATGCCACCAGGACGGCTGACATGAAAAAGACACAAAATATGCTGGTGAGGATGAGGAGCACCTGGAATTCTGGAATTCTCATCCACGCGTGGTGGGACTATCATCTTCTTTGGAAAGGTGTATTTACTAAAACTTAACATCTGCATACCGTATGCACAGTGATTCCTCTGTATGGTATAAACACACAGAAATGCATACATATGTTCCCCCAAATACATTCAAGATGGCTCACACAGCACTGCTCGTAATAGCCCCAAACCTGGAAACGATCCAAATGCCCAACAACGGTACAATGATTAAAGAAAGGGACAATCCACAACTACATGCAGCAACATGGCTACATCTCCTACTGCTCAACTAGGGACTGAAGAATCTGTGACTTCATCCATATAAAGTTCAAAACCAGGCAAAGCTAGTCCATTACGTGAGAAATCGGGGTGGCGGTTTCCCCTGGGGCAGGTGGGGGGTCTCTGGAGGGAGGCTATGGCTGTATCCTTGACTTGGACACAGGTGTGTTGTGTCTGGAAATTCATCAAGCTGCAAGGTTAGGATATGTGCTCCTGTCGGTAATAGATTCTATTTTGATAGTTACAACAAATAATGAGGCAGACATCAGAGGTATGGATATGTTGACATCAGAATGACAAAAGCTAGCTATTCGTGGATGCAGAGACACAGAATATTAAATATGTGCATATTCACTCCTTTCCCACCACCTTCTATGGAAGCACCTGTGCTTGCCAGCTGTCACTGTGTCTTCAGAGGGGCTAATGGGGAGAAAGGACAGAAAGAGCTGGAAACAAAGCGGGAGACTTTTACATTGAAAGAGTAAAAATGGCTGGTGTGGAGGGAAACTGGAAGCAGTCCAGGAAAGCAGGGGAGGGAACAGAACCAGCACTCCTGGGGAGGCAGGGGCCGGGGCAGGCCGGGGTGCGGCAGGGACCACCCCAGCTGACCGCCTGGGATCGCAGTTTGGTAGTGATTTGAGCATGGCCATGGGCCCCTGGAGCCCATTCATGTTAGACTGAAAGAGAACGGTACCTTTAAATGGTGAAGGCAAAAAAAAAAAAAAAAGTACAGAATACCACATACTATTTTATTTCTGTAAGAATTTAAAAGTGGGTGGTTGTTTAAGCACAGAAAAAAAGTCTGCAGAATGCAAACTAAAGTAATCAAATATTTACATCTAGTGCATAGGATGGCAGAGATTGGGGAGATGGAGGTACACGGCAAACTTTTTTTTAAACTTTAGAGCTTTTTTGGGGTGGGGAGGACAGTGGGATAATTTTAAGCATAGTTTTCTTTTATAATAACAATTTTGTAAAAATAAAGGAGTAGAAACGGAGGCCCTGCAAGGAGGAATAAAAATTGATGAAAGAAATATCAATAACTTAAGATATGCAAATGACACCATCTTATTTGGCAGAAAGTAGCAAAAAAATCAATTTGAAATGACTTCTGATGAAAGTGAAAGAATAAAATGCCAAAGCAGGACCACATCGAAACACCAAAAAGACAGCAGTCATGACAGAGGAAATACACAATTTTAACAGACAATCAAGACACTGAAATGGTTAAAGACTGTGCTGACCTTGGCTCAGTCACCCATTCAGATGGAGATGCAGCCAAAAATCAAGAGAAAGCTGAGACCCGAAGGGCAGCAATGGGAGAATTAGGAAAGGTCACCAGAGACCAAAGCTGAAATCACTCATACCCTTGTATTCCCAATTACGATGGACGGTTGAGAAAGTTAGACAGTGAAAAAGGCTGATAGGGGAAAAAACTCAATTCATTTGAAATATGGTGTTGGAGAAGAGCTCTACCATACCCTGGACCACCAGAAAGATGAACAGGTAGGTCCTAGAACAAGTTAAGTCTGAAACATCGCTGGAGGCAAAAATGACAAAACTGAAGCTGTCCCACTTTGGGCATATCATAAAGCAGGGTTCTTTGGAAAAGACAATAATTCTGGGGAAAACTGAAGGCAGCAGGAAAAGAAGAAGACCAAACATGAGATGGATGGACTCCATAAAAGAAGTCATAGGCAGGAGTCTACAGGAGTGGAGCAGGGCTGCTGAGGACAGAACACTGTGGACATCACTTAGTCATAGGGTCGCCAGGAGCACATAACACACACAAGTAGGAAATGAGCAGTTCATTTCCTAAGTGAGGCCCTGGACACCAACTGAGTGGGCACTCAGGGGATTCTGGCCAGAGGGCTTGGAGCCCTCCCACAGCCAGCCTGAGGGGCTCAGAGTCCCTGCCCCAGTGGGGACAGGGCAGACACACCTGGGTTCATGTACCACTCCCTCAGTTCTCCACCCCTCCCTCACCTCCACCTTCTCCCACCAAAACAATCCCCCTATATCTACCCTACCTTCTCCCTCCTGCAATCAATCCCTCCTGAGTTAATCCATGACCCCCCATGCGCACCCTCCCCCCACACATACACCTTCCCCCTTTCTTCTACACCCCCACCCCCAACCGATAAAGAGGCCCAGGTAGCAGAACTTGGCCCTCACAGACCCCTCCACCCCAGCCCCTGGTGGAACTCCTGGATCCCCAGGGGAGAGGTTGCAAGAGGACAGGGTGTACACTTTAGGGAGCAAACAGGCATCAGAGGAGGGGCTGGAAGGTACTACCTTGTCCTCTGGGAAATTAAGCCCAAGTGCTGCCTCGAGGTGGGGGTAGGGTGGCAGGGGAAGAAGGAAGTCACTTCTGGGCAGCTTCCTCAGGAGGTGGCCCCTCCTGTCCTCTCAGAGCACCCCCCACATACATGCAGAGAAAATCCTAAGACCAACCCCCTCTCTATAGGGCACTGCAGGACCAAGGTCACAGCTAATCAAGATGTCCTGTGCACAGCTGAGCTGTCAGCAAGCACTTAGGCCAACACTATCTGCCTTCATCCCCACCTGTGTGACTGGCAGCTCCACCCACAGGAGGTGACACTCAGGTGTAAAGTCACTGTCCAGTCCTTCCGTGGTGGCATAGCTCAGGTGCATTCCCTGAGCTGTGCCACCAAGTCACCTGCTGCCCCCTCCACCCAGGGACGCAGGTGGTCTCGTCTATACATTTTTTTTAAAGTACATTTTCAGAAAGCACTGCGAGTGGCGGGGGGGCATATGAGCTGCTCCTCTGGGACCTTGGCAATGACTTCTCTTTCCTAGTGAGCCCCATTTCCTCGGAGCCTTAGCCCTCATCACTTTGAACTCCCTGCCATGCTGGCCTGTGAGTGGGCCACACAAGGTTACTTCTAAAGAAATACCAGACAACAGCCATCTTCAAACTCATCAGTATCACCAAAATGATGACCTGGTGGGGAAGGCAGCTCGCTGGCATTTAGTCCTATTCCTGAAGGTGGGACTGAAGAATGAAAAAGAACAGTGGCGGGGGGGGGGGGGGGCGGCTGAGTGGCTCAGTTGGTTAAGAGTTGACTTAAGAGCGCGAGCTTGGAGAAACAGGGCTGCAGGTTCAATTCCCACATGGGCCAGTAACGCTGCACCCAAGCTGAGCTGTCGCTGAGCTGCCAACAGGTGGCAGGATGGCTCAGCTGATGTAACAACTAGATTGCCTGCTCAATGGTGGGCTACGCCCACCCGCAGCTAAGACTGAACTCTGGCACCTTGAGCTGAGCTGCTGCCCAGATGGCTCAGTGGATAGAGCGTGCGCTCTTAACAAGGCTGCTGGTTCAACTCCCTCATGAGATGGTGGCTATGCCCACCCACAACTAAAGACTGAACTCAGTACCTTGAGCTGAGCTGCCGCCCAGATGGCTCAGTGGATAGAGCATGCGCTCTTAACAACAAGGTTGCTGGTTTGACTCCTGCATGGGATGGTGGTTACGCCCACCCACAACTAAGATTGTAACACAGCACCTTGAGCTTCGAGGCCATGAGCTACCAACGGGCAGCCAGATGGCAACTGGTGCCCTCCACAATGAAGATTGAAGAACAACAACTTGGCTGGTTCCCTTCCTCAATTCCCCAATGCTGTTCCCCTCCCCCAATTCCCCAATAAAATCTAAAAAAAAAAGAAAAATGGGAGCAGAAAAGAGACCCTGGCTGGGCATCAGGGAAACCCAGGACCACTCAAAAGAAAAGGGCTTTACAATGCTGCCTGCTGACCTGCTAGGAGGCTGAGCAGGGATCTCAACGCCAAGGGCTCCCAAGCAGTCAGGAGTTGCTCTTTCGCCATCTTTGAGCAGAAGATTGATGGGGGATTCTGGCACCAAATGAACCAAGAGTCTAAGCAGAACTGGCATTCTTTTCTGTGGGGGAGTCACCAAAGGAAGTGCCCCACCTCATGCTGTCCTTGCTCCCTAAATGCCCCTGCCCCTGCCCACTGGAATAATGATCTGTATCAGCTCTGTTCCACCTCCTGGGGACTCACTTTCCTTAGGGTAAATAAACAGACATTATTCAATGTCTACTGTATGCCAAAACTGTTTTGAGGATACACTGAGATAAATGTTCCACATACCTGTATCTCAGTATATCCTGGAAACAAAGCCATGAGGTACATAATGTTATCCCGTTTTACGCACAAGGAGTCAGATAACTTGCCTGAGCTCACAGAGCTGTTAGGCGACACAGGTGGCATTCACAGGCAGGCCCACCTGCCTCTAAACTCTGATCCCCCCACTGCATCCTGGCACCCATGCGGGAGGTCCTCTGCCTGCCTCTCAGCCCTGCCAAGGAAGCCTCTGACGGAAGGATGAACATGGGGTCCAGACCCACTCAGTAGGACTCTCTCCTGAGACCCTGAATCCCGGGCACAGTGACACACATGAAATAGCTGGTGCAGACACATTGCAGAGGTCTTTATTTCCGGGGCTGCCTACCCTTTTCTGCCATCTGGACCCAGGAGCTGCCTTGAGCCCTGACCTTCCCAAGCGTCTTCCACAGCACACACTTCACCTATGTGAGCTGCTTCCTGCATTTCTTCCACTACTTTCCCTATTGTCTCAGCCTGCCAGAGCAGATTTCTGTTGCTTCTGACCAAAGCATGCTCACTTGTTCACCATCCATCAGTCCTCTGTCCCTCCCCTCTGCTCCCAGAACCACAGTGCAGTTCCACAGGCCACAGCTGCCTCCTCACGGGGGGTGTGGGTGGGCGGCCATCCCAAGCTGTAAACACTTAGGGACCATGAAATGAGGGCATGGGGGCCCACAGGCAGAATGGCACAGAGTGAGCAGATTCAGAAATAAAAGCAAAGGGCTGGCCGAGTGGTGCGTTGGTTAAGAACTGGCTTGGGATGCCAGAGGGCCCCGGTTTGGATCCTACATATGAGGGCCAGTGACACTGCCCTCTGCAGCTAAGATGGTGAATGGCAGCTCGACCTGGAGCTGGGCTGCCGTGGGTCGCTGGCGACGGCGTAGGCTGCAGCCCCTGCTGCAGTGGGCTGCCATGGGCTACCGTGTGTAGCCAGCAGCCAGCGTGAGCGGCCAGCAGCTGCAGTGAGCGGCCGTCCAGAAGCCAGCGACTGATCTGCCTCACCCAGGAAGAGCGCAATGATGGTGCCAACTTGGGCCAGTGAAGCAGCGTCCTCTACAACTAGACTGAAGAACAAAACAACAGCAACTTGTCTGTTCCCCTTCCCCCAATTCCCCAATAAAATCTTAAGAGAAAGAAAGAAAGAAAGAAAGAAAGAAAGAAAGAAAGAAAGAAAGAAAGAAAGAAAGAAAGAAAGAAAGAAAGAAAGAAAAGCAAAAAGGGGGCATGTCCGGTGTTTGGGTCACAATCAGTCCCCTTTGTACAATTTAGCAAGGGCAGCCCTTTCTGTCTACTCCACCAGCCTCCATCAGCCCGATGAGGACGGAAGGCAGGCTGAGGCACCCCGTGCCAAGGGTGGGCGGCAGGTCGATGGCCGGGCATGCCAGCACCACTTCTCAAGGCCACGGATATCTGAGCTTTGGGGTGGCACAGGAGGCTGTATGAGATCTGTGGAGGAAATGTGGAGAGGCTCAGTGGTCAAAGAACAGAGAAGATATGCAAAGACGCGAGTGGGCTGAGGTGGGGTTTCAATCCAGGGAGCTGCCTGCGAGTGCCCAGGTCCACACAGCTCAAAACCCTGTTCAATTTAGGCAATTTGGGGATTAGAACAGAGTGTACAGGAAGTGTTAGCTGCAAAAGGTCGAGAAGGGTTTTCAGGAAGAATATTTCTTAACTGTTTCTCTGTAGGCAAACATTTCCAATACAGAATGGCAGGTACCCCAGGGCAAGCTGGCAGGACCGGATCTGACTCATGGAGAAGGAGCCCTGGCCAGTGCCAAACCAAAGGCTAATGACGTCCAGTCATCCGCCCGAGGGCCAACCCAGAACTCAGCAGAGCCAAGGCCTGGCCAGAGTTAAGTCTAAGAAGATCAAGGAGAAAAAGCCAAGTGGTGAAAACATGGGAAAAACTGAAAGGGACTCAGGATAAAGTCTAATAACAAGAAGGGGCTGACACCCCGTGAATAGGCTTCTCCATGTGAGTCAAGAAGCTGCCCCAGCAGACAGTTGTCCAGGCCGCCGGTTCCTGGATAGTGTGGAATTCAAGGACAATATCAGCTATGGCAGCTTTATGTATAGATTTGGTTACCCCTTCTCTGTGACAGTCCTCCAACAGACTTGTAACTGTCACTCCACAAATCACCCAAACATAGTTATAAAATGAGCTGAATTCCACGTGCTCCCTTAGTGAGGGCAGAGTTTGTTCTTTCTTCCCTCCACCCCCATCTAACACTCACTGGAGGTTGTGGTATGAGCTGGGCCCCATACGAGAAGAGGGAAATTTCAGGGTTTCACAGGCTGGGTGGGGGCGGGGGGTAGGATTGGGGGTGAAAAGCAAGGGAAGCGACACCAACTACAATATGGGATTGTTTGAGGGGCACCCCAAGTGTGGTGGGATCAGAGTGGAGAGGGCAACACATTCTGTCCGGAAGATGGGGAGGGCTCTGGGAACAGGTGAGATTTAACTTGGGCACTTACAGCAGTCACCCACTGTACACACGGTGACATTATTTTCCTTCAAAATCTGCTTTCTCCCACTATTGAAATTTTGTGGCTATCTTTACCCATAAAGGTCTGTGGGTGTTATTTCCAATGATTTTGCTACTACAAATGGTGCTCTGGTAAACATGATTGTATGATCACCTTTGCACAGTTGTCAGATTATATACTGAACCTAGCAGTAGATATATGGGGAGAAAGTTTGTGCTTTTCAAGCAATTTAACAATTGAAACTTTATTAATCTGATTGTTGAAAACTGATCTCTCATTTTACTAGGTATTTCTGCCGTTCCTCATGACATGGACCATCTTTTCAGGTGCCGAGAGCAGTGTCTGGTGCAGAATGGGTGCTCTGTAAGTATTCACTGAAGAAAAGTATCACCATTTGTGTTTTTTGCTATTGGGAACTCCCTAGTCATATCCTTTGCCCATTCTTCCACACAAATATTTGGCTTTTCCTTATTCTTGTGCAAGAGCACTTTATATCTCATAAATATTAACCATGTTTGTTATTTATGTTGAACTTTGTGTTTCACTGCCCTTGGTTTGAACTTTTGCGTGCTTGCTAGTAAATTTTTTTAAATATTAATTATCCTTTTCAATTCCTGTTAGAATTCTATAGAATTTAATGAATATAGTGGGCTCCCTCTGGTGGTCACAAGAAAATCCCCGAATCCCAATGGTCAGTACATAGTTAAACCTCAAGACTTATTTACAGAACGTGGTACATTTTATAATTAATAGATTCCGAGTGGCTAGACGATACTTTAAGAGAAGACTTCTAATTATTTTCTTCCATTCATCAGTGGGTCTACTAATTGGTTCATAAGGCCACTGTCCAAAACCACTCTTACCCATGGTCCCTTCCAAATCCCTCTTTGAGGATTTCCTGTCCGCCTCTCCCCCAGGCTTGCAGCTTTGGGCACCTCTGTCCCCTCCCCAGGCCCATCCATCCTGTTTGTGAGTTCTGTCCACCACATGGCCCAGGGCCTGTCACAGCTGTTCCCTGCCTTCTAATCTCATGGCCCTCATTCAAGTTCTCATGACCTCTCTTCCAGCGAAGTCATTCAGCAGACAGTTATCATCCCTCTTCCACGTGCCTGGCCTCTTTCTAGGGTCAGGGGACGTGGCAGGGAACAAGATGAGAACGTCGCCACCCTGAGCACCCTCTCAGTGGGCTTCTGCTGGAAACAAATCTGCGATCTAGGCTGTCCTCCATGCTGTTTCTAGAGTCCTCCTCTGAAAGCTGACATCTACCCAGACTCCTTCAAGTGGGTCCCCTGGAATAAACCCACATCCCTCCATAACCAAGCCCCACCCTCAACTCCCACTGCCACCGTTCAACTCAACAGAGGTCCTGGCCACTCCTGGAGCTCCCCTCTGCCTCTGCTTGGGAGTTGAGTCTCATGAGGCATGTCCCCCCATCCCAGTTGGCTAAGATGTCAACCTTAATGCCTGCCCAACTGTAATCTTCCCCCATCTTGCTCAGGTCATCATGCTCTGAGGTGATCTCTCCCTCCTTTTAGTTTCTGTAGGACTTTTCTCTTCAAACTCTTCCCATTCTCAATACATTATGGTTCTCGTATCTGTGCGGTCATCTTCCCACAACCGGATCTGCAATTCCTCTAGGAGACTCCCTCTAATAATCTTAGTCAACATTGCCCACAGGACAAGCACAAAATAGGGTAGGGAGCAATGAATGAATGAATGAATGAATGAATATCTATGGATAGTGGACGGGGAACTGAGACCATTCTCCACAGAATTCTAGCTCCCCCACCAAAAAAAAAAATCACACACACAAATTACCTCCTTCAATTTTGTACAGCCTGATATGATGGGATAACTGCCCTTAAGCTACTTAATTTTACCATAAACTCAAGTCAACTAGGATTTGACGCATAAAAAAAATGTATCATTTAAAAAATTCTACAAATAAGAAATAATTGAAAGGGAGAGAACAATTTCTTGTTGCAAAGTACTAGGAAAATGCACTCCCTTCACTAAGCTCTTTCCTAAGCCAACAAATAGAATAAACAGGCTACATACAAGTAACTTCTATACTTCTGTTCGCTCTGTAGGTTTTCCACAAACTGCCAATGGGTGTATCAGGATCTGTGTCATTTCCACGTTGTACTTCATGCTCCCCTCGGTAGAGTTTCACTCCCCAGCTCAAACTTCCAAACATCTTCACAGAGCAGTGAAATTCTAACTCTGCTTAATCTGTTAATTAATTTCTGGAAAGTCACCCTATACAGCAAGCAGAGTGCACGTCATTTGGAAACCACACACCATGTCTCTTGTATATCATACAAGGATACAAAAAGGCAGAACAAGCAAATGAAAAATATCACCACTGTAATGAAAAGTTCCTAAGGATTTCCAGGGCGGTCAGCCGGGTCAGAAACCAGTGTGGAAGGCAGCAGCCCAGGCTTTGCACAAGGCCTCTGGATGCCATTAGTGGCTGATAGGAGTTCACGGGCTACATGGTCTCTTTTCCTTTCTAGTTTTCCCACTCCTGTGCTCTGTTGCCAGCATTTTCTCACCCACGTCCCGGAAGGACGTGCCAATAAAGCACGCCAAGCCTTTGTTCTTTCCCTCCAGAATCGTCCTAGCCAACGGCCAACTCTGAATCTCCTCTCTGGCAGCCCTGACTGACATCCGTGAAAATGGAGAAAGTAACAGGCTGCCCAGGGTGGGTCTGCACCTGCCTGGGGGCAAGGGCTCTGTGTGAGGAGTGGCCACAACTGACTCTCAGGAAGCAGGTCCTGTTCTAAACTCTACATGTATTTACTCATACAATGTTCGCAACAATCCTATGAGGTAGGTACTATCAGAAATCCACCTCACAGATGAAAAACTGAGGTGTGCAGAGGATAAACTGCTTGTCCAAGGTCATGGAATTGGTAAGTAACAGAGAATTTGAACCAGGCAGTTGGGCTGAGAGTCCACGTGCTTTATCACTGGGCCAAACTACCTGTCGGACAAATTCAATGGAAGGAGAAGACTTGTGTGTTTCAGATGCAGACAAACCTTTGGTGAAACCCAGACTCTGTCTACAGTCCCCAGCAGAGGACATGGCTAGCCAACTGTCTCTGGACCAGGACTGAGGTGGTCACCTATCATTTATGTCTGCCCAGCTACATCATTTTCTCTTCTTCTAGGAACAGCACCCTAAAATTCCTTGGGGTAACCACCCTTCCCTATGCTTAGCCCACATAGTTCTGGTTACTTCAGCCCTCCCACCCTTCCAAGAATGTTCCCATGACCCAAACCTAGCCAGTCAGGTGCCTCCTATCCTGCAAGCATGGTAATTAGGTCAGGAATAGGCACTTGCCCCAAGCCAGGGAAATCAGGGTCAATTCTGGGACTTTTTTTTCTTTTAATCATGGTAAAATACATACAAAACTATGTATTTTAACCATTTTAACCATTGAAAAGTGCACAATTCCATGGCAGTTTGTACATTCATAATGTTGTGCAACCATCACAACTACATATTTCCAGAATTGCTTCATCTTTTCAAACAGAAACTGTACCCATTCAATAGCTCCCTGTATTAGTCTTCTAGGGCTGCGATAACAAAGTACCATAGTGTGAGTGGTTTAAACAACTGAAATCTATTGTCTCACAGTTCTGGAGACTGGAAGTCTGAGATCAAGGTGTCAGCAGGGTGGGTTTCTCCTGAGGCCACTCTCCTTGGCCTGCAGAAGGCTGTCTTCTCCCTGTGTCCTCACATGGTCTTTCCTCTATGTCTATGTGTCCTAATCTCCTCTTCTTATAAGGGCACTGTCATATTGTATTAGAGCTCACCTTAATGACCTCATTGGGACTCAATCACCTCTTTAAAGGCCCTATCTTCAAGTAAAATACTAGAGATTAGGACTTCGACATCCGAACTTAGGGGAGGCCACAATTCAGCCCATACCACGTCCCCACTCTGGGGACTTTTGAGAAAGGAGATTGCTGTCTGCTGGGTTCTTATACCCATGGAGCTATTGGTGGCTACCTTCTAGCCCCGGGGAAGAGACTGTCTGTAAATGACACAGAGAAGGGCTGAGAGATGAAGAGAGAGCCCCTGAGCCCAACACACCTGAATCTGGCCCACCTCTGACCTTTCTATTCCCAGTTACATGAACTAGTAAGTTCCCCTTTTTTGCTTTACTGATGTAGGATGATCAGAACATTAGTGTTCTGATGCTTCTAACCAAGAGTTAGTTAATGCAAGGACATTTTACCCCAGAGTGGCCCACATCTCCAGGACATACAGGATGGGACTACACAGCAGCTGTTCAAGTGGCAGAATCAAAATTCAAATCCAGGGCTTTCAGCTTCCAAGGTACCATCCCTAACCCTCCTGTGTCACGACTGCTCATAGCACAGTGGAGGCGGGGTCGTGCCAGCATCTCCCACGAGCAGGCTTCGGCGTCACCGCTTGCCAGAGCCCTTCCATAAGGCTCCAGGATTGCTGCTCTGAGGGCAGCCTCCCCAACAGACTAAGGGCTCCTATCCTCCAGCCCAACACCCTCAGGCCCTGCAGCAATGCCTGGCTCCTGACAGCCTCCAGGACAAAGCTGAGGAAGACAGAGGACAGGGCAAGGCAGCAGGCCTCCTTCCCTCTGAAGCTTCCCTGGAGTACAGTCCGTAAGAACCCTGGACATGAAACAACCTGAGTATCCTTGCAGGGAATAGGTCAGGGCCCTCACAGGGCAGCCCGACAACCCCACAGGATTCTGTCATTTAACCCAAATGAGGCAGCACCTGCTGTCTGGTATGCGGGCTGATTCAGACCATCTCAAAGAGAAACTGCAAACTGAAAAAGATCAACACAGGGACAACAACATAAAATACCATTTGCATAAAAACAGGAAGGGAGCTACTGGTGAAACGTACATAAACTACATCAAAAATCAAACTGTCTGATACCACAGCCACTAACCACACATGGTTATTTAAATGAATACTAATTAACATTAAGTAAAAATTCAGTTCGGCAGTTGCTCTAGCCACATTTCATAGGCCACCTGCAGCTTGCCGTGGCTGCCATGCTGGATGGTGCATTTCCATCATCACAGAAAGTTCTATTGGCCAGCACTGCTCAAGGACATCAACCAACTGTAACAGCCCCTAGAAAGGGGAGCAGGAGAATGGGGGTGAAGGTGAACTGTTTGCACATGTAATCTTTGGTAGTGCTTGAATTTTTTATCACATCATATTTTCTACTCAAAAATAAACATTTTAAAACTTTAAACACATTTTTAAATGTTTAAATACACAGATAACATAAGAAAAGAGGGTGTTGGAACACCCAAGGGACATCGGTAAGTCGCACATGTCTAAAGCCTGAAAGTTTCTGTGGAAGGAAGAGAAGACTCTTTGGGGGCAGGTGTAAGAAGGAACAGCCTCAGGGGGCGCCCAGGTAGCAGCCTGCACACCTGACCCACACTGGGCAGGAAGCGCCTTCTGTCCCGCACATTTCAATCCTCCCAGCAACCTTATAAGGTCCTCAGATTGATTATTTTTCCCATTTGTTCTGGTTTCCTAAGGCTGCTGCAACACATTACCACAAAATGAGGGGTTTAAGATGACCAAAATTTATCCTATCCAGTTTTAGAGGCCAGAAGCCCAAAATCAATGTTTCAGCAGGGCTGGTTCCTTCTGGAGGCTCTGAGGGAGAGTTCCTTCCCTGCCCCCTCCAGCTTCTGGTGGCTGTGAGCAATCCTCGGTGGTCCTGGGCTTGTCTGAGCTCTGCCTCCACCTTCCCATGGCTTCTCCTCTGTGTGTCTGTGTCTCAGATCTCTGCCTCCTGTCCCTTATAAGGACACCTGTCACTGGATTTAGGGCCTACCCTAAATCCTGGATGATCTCATCTCAAAATCCCTAACTTAATTATATCTACAAAGACCCCTATTTCCAAATAAGGCCACATTTACAAGTAAGGAGGTGTTAGGACTGGGACATATTTTTGGGGGGGGACACAACTCAACCCACTACACCATTTTATAGATGGAGTGCAAGGCTCGAGGGCCCCTCACTTATCCAAGGTCACAGGGCTACTTCCGGGCCCAGCCCTGCCAGTGCTCCAGCCACTGACTCTGGCAGGAGCGGCGGCCTGCCCCTCCTCTCAGCCTCATGGCTCCCCCTGAGCGCCAGCTTCACAATGGGCAACACACACAGAAGAACCGCCGCCTTCTCTGGCCTCGCTTATCTGTCTGCTATATCCTAGGATTTGACAAAAGATCACACTGTCCCCCAGGCGTGGGAAGGAGCTGGACCAGGGAGATCTGCGGGTATCTCGAATCAGATGGGGACCCAAGCTATGGAGTGTGGTCTGTGTGTCCAGACTCCAAAAGTCTGCGGGGCAGATCAGAGCCAGGAGAAGGAGTGAGTTAAGGCTTCTGGTGTTGGAGAAAAGGCCTCTGTCCTCTTTATGACAGGGGAGAATGTGCCAGCCTACGGCGTTTTGCATCAATGAAGGGCTCTAGTCCAAAGGGCTCAAGTGAGTCCTTCAGCTGGGAAGTGCAGCAGGCGTGGGCATGGGTGTGTCCTGGGACCTGGCCACACTGACCACACCTGCCAGGATGGCTTGATGGCTGCCACAAGCCCCTGGGACAGCAGCAGCACAGTGCTGAGGACCAGCAGTGCCCCTCTCAGAGAGCGTGGGGGGATGGGGGGGTCACTGCTTTCTTGTCAGTGGGACTGGGGGTTTTGATCAGCCTTTCAGTCTCCGTAGTCTTCCTTGAGACCCTCTTGGAGCCTTGCTTTGTGGTTTGGGACCCCTCAGAGGAAGAAGGAACACAGGACTGCCTCTAAGTCATGGCTTTGACCTGTACTTTCTCCATGATCTCAAAAAAACCTACAGAGCCCACTCCAATACTGTCATGATTTTTTTTATGAAGACCCTTATAGTAATAAGTGGCAAACCAAAATCTAGACCTGGCTCAGATTTATTCAGCTGCTTATACCCCCTCACTGCCTCCTCCTTCCTGTCCATCTGTCATTTATATTGGGGATTTTCAAACTCCCAGTCAGCAATCCACAGCAAGAAACCCGATTCACTTCACCATCCAGGTCATGTCTACAAAGATAGATAAAGAGCTAAAACAAAACCTCAGTCCAGCAGTTTTTATTTGAGCCTGTGCTAGTTCAAACTTTCACAGCTCCAGCTGCCATCCCCAGAACTGATTGCATATCTTATAAATGTGCTGGAACTCTCAGTTTAAAGAGCATGTATCCATATAACTCACATGAATTTGCATCCATACAACACTCAGGAAGAAAGAGGGAAAAAAGAGGAACCTTTCCCATTTTATACATTTTGCAGATCACCCAAAATTCATTTATGGATCTGGATTTTTTTCCCCATTGAATTGCAACTTCTGACTTCCTGATCAAGCAACGATGTCATTACATGTCATGTCCTTTTTCCTCCTATTAAAACCTTGGAGGTCCTACTGTTCAAAGCTAGCTCACACTTGATCATCAAATCCTCTCCCGCTGGGCCCCTAGACACTGAATTTTCACACCACGAGGTCCACCTTTGCAGACATCCAGGACATCTCCCAGCCTTGAGATGTTAATTATCAGTGAGCTTGGTTTCTGGACCAGTGAAGTGCATTGGGAAATGCCAGACAACTAGACAACTTGGCTAACGGAAGGCATGACAGTAAGGACATAGGCCACTGGGCAGAGCTTCTGTGATCCGTGTTCTCTCTCTCACCTTGTCCAGCATGGTGAGAAGTCTGGGAAGTGTTACGACATTCCACTCATTCACTGCTTTACACACCATCCTATGAGAGGTGAATGCTAACCCTGGAAATACAGAGGCTGAGACTACACACCTAAATTCTCAATCATCATCTGTGCAAAGCTCCCATGAGGACAACCGGAAGGCCTGATATGAATCAGAATTTGAGCCACATGGGTTAGGAATCAACAAATCCTGGCTCTACTCACAGACATCCTGGTCTATGCCACAAAACCAAGAGACACATAATTATTTGAATAATTCAGACCATGCTTCCTGCTCTCTTCCTCTACCTCCACCAAAAGAAATGAAAACAAAAAAAGCTATTTGCCCAGATTATTTATCAACACCCCCCTCTCCAATGTCTCAGGTCACAATGTTAATAACATGTGGATGATTTGTGCTTGTTTCTCCATCTTTAGAATGGGATGGCTGGTACTTTCCTGGAATCTAAGCCTTTACTATAAGTCACCTCTATGCTTTCTTATCTCCCCCACCAATACCACTATCCTCATCAAACCAAAGCAGTTAATCTTGCTGAGATCTTTGACTAGTGACACGCTTGCCAGGGAAGACATAGGAAGAAAGGCCCAGGATGGGTCGCACGGTACAACAGATAGCCTGGAACCCAAGGCGATGCTCTTGACCATGTCCTCAGCAGTTCTGAGCAGACAGAAGAGAGAAGCCAGGCCTACAGAAGTCAGGAGCCAGCAAGGATGGAATGTCCACTTACCTGGGGGGCAGGCACATTCAGTCGGCGCTTCCCGAACAGTCCGGAGCTTGACTAGTCCCTCCAACTTCTGAACCAAGAAGAAAAGGGGGGAAAAAATGAGGATGAGTTTGAGAGCAGAGTGGGGGGAAAGTGGAAAAAAGAGCAAAAATCAATGTATGAAAAAGATCAACAGTGTTTCGAGCCAGCCGAGTGCCTCAGTTGGTTAAGAGCATGAGCTCTTGAGCAACTGGGTCGTGTGTCGCCGGTTCGATTTCCACACGGGCCTGTGAGCTGCACCCAAGCTGAGCTGCCGCTGAGTTGCCAACAGGTGGCAGGATGGCTCAGCTGGTGAGAGTGCATGCTTATAACAACAAGGTTGCTGGTTCGACTCCTTCATGGGATGGTGGGCTATGCCCACCCACAACTAAGATTGACCACGGCACCTTGAGCTAAGCAGCTGCAAGCTGCCAACAGGCAGTAGGATAGCAACTGGACTTGGAGCTGAGCTAGCTGCACCCTCCACAACTAAGATTGAAGGACAACAACTTGGCTGTTCCCCTTCCCCAATTCCCCAACACT
>NW_017731592.1:2346195-2373669 GCF_001890085.2 Hipposideros armiger
GCTGGGGGGTGGGGGGTGGGGGGGAACGTCCCCCAAAGCAAAACAAAGTAAATTCCCAATGTGTTAATTTGAGTGAAGAATGCACTACAACTGGCAGAAGGGGTATTTCAGTTTCAAATATAAAAATGTAATTTTTAAAGCACTGCTTTAGAGGTGAGAAGGGCACCCCAGTCTTGAACACTTGACTGCCACGCCTGAAATTTTCACAGAAGACGGGGCTCCAGCCAAGCCTCATCTTGTCTCTTTCTGGAATTGCCCAGGACCAGGAGGAGCCTGAGAAAAAAACCGTAAGCAAGTTAGCTCCAGGCGCCTGCAAAGCCTCCATCCCCGTCTGCCAGTCACCCTCATTTTCCAGACGGACAAGAGATTGATATGGATAACAGATGGAGTTAAGGCCCCGTTTTGAGGGAACAAGCGGGATATACCAGGGTGGTGGGGTGTGAAGGCGGTACCGCGACAGGCGGAGGGTGTAGAGTGTTCAGAGCGCGCCAATTTCTCCATCCTCACAGCACTTCTCTGGCCAGCAAGGCCTTGGTTTGCCCCATAAATCGGAACCTGGCCAGGCTTGCAGACGCCAGGCTCTCAGCCTTTTCGAACCCCCACCTGCCACGCACTCCAGTTCTGCCCTGGAGCCACCCACCTGGCCCAGGGCAACCCTGCGAGCAACACTGGCCAGCCTCCAGAAGCCCCCCACCCCAACCCTCCGCAGCTGCTCCATAGCTTCCACCAGGTGGGTGAGGTTAGTTCCACCCGGGCGGCGCAGACACCACTTTCAGCCACCGGCCTGGTGCGCTGGGACCTGGAGTACCACAGCCATGCGGGGCCTCATTACACCCAACGCTGTGGAAGCTGCTGCGCATGCGGGCAAGAGCTGGCCCTCAGCAGAATTCAATTTACAGATTTCGGAGTTTACCGGGATAAAGAACCCAGCCTTCTAGTTTAAGCCAATTTGTTCGAGAAGCTCTCATCTGTTTTTATCATTGCTAGACAGACTAGAAGTCACGCTAATTTCCTTTTTTTTTTTTAACAAAAGCATTTAATGCTTAAAAAAACAAGTAGCTTTTAATAGCTGCTATCACATCTGGGCCACTCCCCTAAAGGGAAGGGAGCTTTATCAAATACTGATAGGAAACACAATTACTTTTAAGCTACTACTCTTATTTTAAAATAAAAGGCTAAACAGGAAACTATTGATGAGCGGGTAAAAAACCTTATTGTTAATGCTAGCAGAGGGGATCAGATATTACTGGGATTGAGTTTTGTTTTGTCATCTATGTAACTCCTTTTGTGCATTTGTATTTCTGGATTAGATGGTGAATCTGCAGCGTTTTATCTCCTAGTCCTCTACCCTCCCCCCACCGCCAGGCCCCTAACTTTATGTGGATTTGAAACGTCCCTACTATGAACACAGAAGGAAATGTTTGAATTAGAAACCCAATCCCACAATCTTTATTTCCATGCTTCTTTTTTTTAATTCTAAAATATTCTTTTGTGTCCAGGTTTGTTAGAATTGATTTAAAAGCCTCAACTTTTTACATTCAATTATCTGGCAGCACCCCTCGCATCTGCAAACAATATGATCCTGGTTTTACATATGCAAACAAGTCCTGACTCCAAAAGTAAACAAAGGATGAGTTTCTGAGAAGAGTCTGAGACTTCCAGACGGGACTTTTCCCTTTAGAAGTACAGAGGTAGAGGACTTCAAGTTTTGGGGGAGGGGTGGCGAGAGCAGAGGGAAAATTAATCAGGGAAAATCATGGTTTTCAAAAAAGCATTACATGGTCAGATGCTAAATTTATTAATGAGCTGTTGGAGTGCTAGTCTGGAACACTTCACCAGATGTTTGAACACATCATTGCATGGTTACATTTTGATAAAATACGGATTAACACACAAAAAAGGATGTAATGATTTATTTCTATAAAATGTTACAGATAAAGACACAAAGACATTCCTATCCTTTGACAAAAAATTCCTACTCTAGGGAATATACCCCAAAGAAATAAATCAGCAGAAGCAAAAAATGGAAGTTGCGCCTCAAAACAGTGGAACAGTGGAAGTAGTTTAGAGAAGGATGGTGAGTCCCCTTGATGAAACTATATCTTCATGAAATATCATTATGAAGACTATGTAGTAACAAAGAATAGTGTTTATGATACAATAAATAAAATGTCTACATCTGTGTAAAAATTCAGGGTGGGGTGGCAGCAACTAGCAAACATCCATTCTCTTGGGTGTTGGGATTCCGGTGATTCACTTCTTTTATTTTATTAAGTGTATTGGGTTGACATTGGTTACTGAAATTATATAGTTTTCAAGTGTACAATTCTAGAATACATCATCTATATATTGCATTGTGTGTTCACCACCCAAAGTTAATTCTCCTTCCATCATCATATATTTGATCCCCTTTGCCCTCTTCTACCACCTCTCCTCCCACCGACTTACTTCTTTAAAAGTTCTTTACGTGTTGGGCCAGCTGAGAGGTGCGTTGGTTAAGAGGTGCCTTGAGACGCCAGAGGGCTCGGTTCGGATCCCACATATGAGGGCCAGTGACACCGCCCTCTACAGCTAAGATGCTGAACAACAGCTCAACCTGGACCTGGGCTGCTGTGAGTCGCCCGCGATGGCGTGGACTGCAGCCCCTGCTGCAGTGGGTTGCCATGGGCTACCGTGTGTAGCCAGCAGCCAGTGTGAGTGGCCAGCAGCTGCCGTGAGCGGCCATCCAGAAGCCGGCGACTGATGTGCTTCGCCCGGGAAGAGCGCAATGATGATGCCAACTTGGGCCAGTGAAGCAACGTCCTCCACAACTAGACTGAAGAACAAAAAGGACAGCAACTTGTCTGTTCCCCTTCCCCCAATTCCCTAGCACTGTTCCCATCCCCCAATTCCCCAATAAAAAAAAAATCTTAAAAAAAAAGTTATTTCCGTGTTGTGTGTAATACCATCTTCTCAGTTAAAAAAAAAAAATGCTGGAAGTAGAAGAGCCAAAATGAAGCCCTGAAATCTCCCTGCTGACAATTTTTGAATGACAGCCAGATGATTCTGTGTCCTCAGGAAGACCCAATTTCAGGACCAGCTCTGCTAATACACTCACAGCACAGACACCAAAGGAGAGGCTTGTGGGGAAGGAAACCCTCTGTAAAGGCACATCCGATGCTCTCCCTCAGCCCCACGGTGAGGGCCCATGCATGCGTCCTCGCCACCAGCAGCCCAAGAGGGCAGCTCTTCCTGGCCTCTTTTTTAATAATCTTTTTTCTTATACCCCACCATGGTAATGATGATCATGGTGATGAAGAGGATAGCAAATATAAAATATTATTGTCAAGTTTATTGATTACTTATTATATGCCAGGTACTGTACCAACAGCTGTTATCTCAGCTAGTCCTCCCAATAAACCCCACAAGGCTGGGACTATTATTATAGCCATTTACGGATGAGAAAATTGAGGCTTAAAGAGGGCAATGTAAGTGTCAAGGCTGGACTTGAATCCTGCTACCAAAAAACTCCAATCACAAAGCAAGACAACTTTCACTTACAAGCAATTTTCATGTCTTAGAAAAAAAAGTTGCTATCAAAAGCTAAGCCAAACAAAACTATAAGGACAGAAATCAGATCAGTGGTTGCAGAAAGTTGGGGGAGTGCAAGGAATGAAACAGAAGGAGACGCATGGAGGAGATTTGATTTGAGAGTGATGAAATAGTTTGGTATGGAGTTAGGGTGGTGGATACATGACTCTATGCATTTGTCAAAAACTATAGGACTGTACATCACCAAGAATTAACTTGAATGGATACAAATTTAAAAGAAATCAACCAGGATGTCAGAGAACCCCAGGATGGAATGCAGGCTGAGACAAATGAATCCAGCTACGTATATTAAAATCATATGACCTAACCTCACTGAAGGTGGTGGAAAAAAAGTGTAGGTGACCCAAGTAATTTTGCAAAATGGTGTTTCAGTTGAGGATTATAAGGCTGAAACCAAAGAAACTGTACCTAAATGCTACACTCCAGTGGGTAAAATTGTTTCTCATAGGGTACAGGGTAATGATTTTGAAACCACTTACATATGTATTAGGGTTGAACAAATGAGTAAATAAACTATGGTAATGAGAGCCAGGTTTACTGTCCAAGAAAGAAGTTATTAAATAAGCAAAGGGGGAAAGTTAGAATTAGAAGTATCACTATGAGGTGATGCTTATGTATACAGACAGATACATACAGAAGTAATTATAGGTGTGTGTACACAGAGGGGTGAATACACACACATATATACCCTAGCTGTCTGCAGAAAAGGCCCGTGACCAATGACACCCTAGTAGCAACAAGCACATCCAGTGCCCAGATCTTGGTTTCTAAATACCATTATCCAATAAAAGAAACCAGGACTCCTTGAACAAATGGCTGTTTCTAGGGCCAGGGCAGGAAACACACAAAAGGATCCTGGAGTATCTTATGCTAGAAAGTAAAGAAATGTTTTTAAAAAGAGGGGAGAGGGTACATCAAAGACAAAAACGCCTCGAAAGAGCTCAGAATGGCCAAAGCTGGAACAATTTAAGCAACAAAATTAACGTTGTATTGGATTATAACCCAAAGAATTAATTATCTATGAGTCCATACTGATATAAATGATTGGATGGATAAATAAATATAACAAATCTTCCTTATAGAGGAACTCCAAATAATATACGTAGATACTTCCCTCTCTATGAGGTGGAGCTAAATTCCCCTCTCTTCCAGTGTGGGCTGAATTTAGGTGACTCACTTTCAAAGAGTAGAGTAGGGAAAGGAAAAGAGTAACTTCACAATAGAGAAATCTGGAAGCTACCACTTTAACCAAGTGATCAAGGTTAATGTCATCAGTGATAGGTCATGCTGACATCATGAACCCCTGACATGATGCCATGACAGTGGCAAATCCCCTTAGTGTTATTCTTCCTAAACACTTATAACCCAGTCTAATCATGAGAAATATGAGATGTGATTTAAAAATATGGTGACTGTTTAAATTTTAAAATATTACAATAAAAGAAACACTGCCATTAATCCCCCTCAAAATACTCTCCCTTGCTTTGAACACATTTATCCCATCATTCTTGCCACTTTCTGAAAAGCAGTTCTGGAATTCCTCTTTCATGAGTATCTTTAGTTGCACTGTCATGGCTGCCTCGATATCCTGAATTGATTCAAAATGCTTACCTTTCATGGTCATTTTGACTTTGGGGAAGAGCCAGAAGTCCCACAGTGCCAGATCTGGTGAATAAGGTGGATGAGGGCACATCGTGATGTTTTTATTTGACAGAAATTGCCATACCAGAAGCAATGTGTGACACAGAGCTTTCCCATTGTGATCACAAAATACAATGAATACTGCTGCCAAGTACCATCCAATGGAAAGGCAGGAATCTTCAGTACGAGAAGCAGCGCATCGAACCTTAGTAACAGTGTGTGACAAGTTTCAACTTGTTCGGTGCAGTCAGTCGGGTGTGAGCTACAGTTGCGAGGTGTGTTTTAAAGTGTGCCGTAAATCACCCTCCATCATGACAACACTCCATGTCACACATCGCTTCTGGTATGGCAATTTCTGTCAAATAAAAACATTACAGTGTGTCCTCATCCACCTTATTCACTGGATCTGGCACCATGTGACTTCTGGCTCTTCCCCAAAGTCAAAATGATTCAGGACGTCGAAGCAGCCATGACAGCACAACTAAAGACACTCACGAAAGAGGACTTTCAGAACTGTTTCAGAAAGTGGCAAGAACAATGGGATAAGTGTGTTCCAAGCGAGGGGGAATATTTTGAGGGTGATTAATGGCAATGTGTCTTTTACTATAATAACTTTTTAAATTTAAATATTCACCATATTGTTTGATCATACCTCATATCAGACTAGCCCAAACTGAGAGACATTCTACAAAATATCTGATCAGTATGTCTCAAAATTGTCAAGGTCATAAAAAACAAGGAAAGACTCAAAAAGTGTCATAGATCAGAGGAGACATGACAACTAAATGCAATGTGGTATCCTGGATGGGATCTTGGAATAAGAAAAAGACATCAAAAGAAAAACTGGTGAGATCTGAACAAAGTCTGTAGTTGACTTAAACAAACAAACAAAAAAGGTAGCAAGTCACAAAGTCACTTACCATCAATTAAGTTATAACTTTGTTATTTTCTTTCTTTTTTTTTTTTTAAAGATTTTTTTATTGGGGAATTGGGGGGATGGGAACAGTGCTGGGGATTGGGGAAGGGGAACAGACAAGTTGCTGTCGTTTTGTTCTTCAGTCTAGTTGTGGAGGACATTGCTTCACTGGCCCCAAGTTGGCACCATCATTGCGCTCTTCCCTGGAGAGGCAGATCAGTCGCCGGCTTCTGGACGGCCGCTCACTGCGGCGGCTGGCCGCTCACGCTGGCTGCTGGCTGGCTACACACGGTAGCCCATGGCAACCCACTGCAGCAGGGGCTGCAGCCTACGCCGTCGCCGGCGACTCATGGCAGCCCAGCTCCAGGTTGAGCTGTTGTTCAGCATCTTAGCTGTGGAGGGCAGTGTCACTGGCCCTCATATGTGGGATCCGAACCGGGGCCCTCTGGCATCCCAAGCGAGTTCTTAACCATCGCGCCACTCGGCCGGCCCTAACTTTGTTATTTTCAATAATACATCTATTCTTTTTAAAAAATTGAGATGAAATTCACATAACATAAGTTAATCATTTTAAAGTGAACAATTCAGTGTCTTTTAGGAGGATTCATACTGTTGTGCAGCCACCCCCTTTATCAAGTTCACTCTATCTAGTTCCAAAATATTACCATCAGCCCAAAAGGAAGTCCTGTACCCATACACAGTTGTTTCCCAATCTTCCTTCCTCCCAGCCATCAATCTGTTCTATCTGTATGGACTGACCTATCCTGGATATTTCATATAAAGAGAACCATACAGGGCCAACCAAGTGGCTCGTTGGTTAAGAGTTGGCTTGGGACACCAGCTTTGAGCAGCAGGACCCCAGTTCGAATCCCACATTAGGGCCAGTGACACTGTGCCCTCTACAGCTAGATGGTGTACAACAGCTGGACCTGGAGCTGGACTGCCAGTGAGTTGCCTGTGATGGCGTAAACTGCAGTGAGGCTGCAGTGGGCTGCCGTAAAGCTACCATGAGCGGCCAGCAGCCAGCGTGAGCTGCAAAGAGCCGCCGTAAGTGGCTGTCCAGTGGCCGGTGACTGAACTGCATCATCTGGGGAAGAGCGCAATGATAATACCAATATGGGCCAGTGAAGCGATGTCCTCCACAACTAGACTGAAGAACAAAAGGACAGCAACTTGTCTGTTCCCCTCCCCCAATTCCCCCAATTAAATAAATAAATAAATAAACAGAACCATACAATATGCGACCTTTTGTGTCTAGTTTATTTCACTTAGCATAATGTTTTTGAGATTCACCCACTTTGTATCAGTACTTCATTCCTTTTTATGGCTGAATAATATCACATTGTATGTCTCTACAATATATTCACTGGTGGACACTTGGGCTGTTTCCAACTTCTGGCTATTGTGAATAGTGCTGCTATGAACATGAGCATATGTACATGCATTCATTTGAGTATCTGTTTTCAACTCTTTTGGGTATATACCTAGGATTGGAATTGCTGGATCATATGGTAATTTTATATTTAACCAAACTTCTCCATGGTGGCTGAACCATTTTACATTCCCACCAGCAATGTATGAAAGTTCCAATTTCTTCCTATCCTCACCAACAAATCTGAGTGGCTGTAAAGTGGTATCTCATTGTAGTTTTTGGGTTTTTTAAAAGATTTTATTGGGGATTTGGGGGAGGGGAACAGCGTTGGGGAATCGGGGAAGGGGAACAGACAAGTTGCTGTCCTTTTGTTCTTCAGTCTAGTTGTGGAGGACTTAGCTTCACTGGCCCATGTGGGCATTATCATTGCGCTCTTCCCGGGTGAGGCAGGAGCTCGCCATCCATTGGACAACTGCTCACGGTGACTCAGGGCAGCTCACGCCCGCTGCTGGCGAGCCCCACTGCAGCCTACGCCATCACCGGTGACTCACAGCAGCCGAGCTCCAGGTCAAGTTGTTGTTCACCATCTTAGCTGTAGAGGGCGCAGCATCACTGGCCCTCATGTGGGATCTGAACCCAGGTCCTGCTGCTCAAAGCTGGTGTCCCAAGCCAACTCTTAACCAATGCGCCACTCGGCCGGCCCTCTCATTGTAGTTTTGATTTGCATTTCCCTCATGACTAATGATGTTGAGCATCTTTACATGTGCTTTTTGACAATTTGTATATCTTTTTTGAAGAAATGTATTTTCAAGCTCTTTGCCCATTTTTAAATTGGGTTGTCTGTTTATTTTGTTGTTGTTGTTGAGCTGTAAGAGTTCTTTATATATTCTGGATACTACATCCTCATCAGATATATGATTTTCAAATATTTTCTCATATAACAGATCTATTCTTGATCAGAATTCTAACCACCTCCAACTGAGACACAATATGGGTGTTAAAATCGTCTTGAAAACTGGAGGTGGTGGGAGTGGTCCCATGGCTTCATGCCAGTGCTCACATTAGTTTTTGTTGAGATCTTGCTAGATTAATAGTGGGATATTGTTACTAATGAATTTGACCTGGTTCTTTTTAGTTAATAGCAATTGTATTCATTTTCAATTACTGATTACTGAGTAACAAATTTCCTCCAAATCAGCAGCTTAAAACACAAATTTATTCTTACAGTTTTCATGGTCAGAAGTCTGGACACAGACAAGCTTGGTTCTCTGCTTGGAGTCTCATGATGCAGAAATCAGTGTGTCAGCTGGGTGTTTCTTTCTGGAGCTCTGGGTCCTCTTTCAAACTCATGTGGTTCCCTGTGGTCTGAGGCCCCCATTCTCTGGCCAGGGGCTGCTCTCAGCTTCTATAGGCCATTCACAGTTCCTTGCCACATGGACCCCTCCACACACCCTCTCATGCTTCAAATCTGTCTGACTTCAGGAAGGGCCCAGTCCCCTTTAAGGGTTCATTTGATTAAGTCATGCCCACTAAGAGTAAGCTTTGTAATTAACTTAAAGTTAACTGATTAGTAACTCAATCATAGGAGTGATATCCCTTCATAATCATAGGTTCTGCATGTGCTCGAGAGAGGGGAGTATGCAAAGAGAGTGGGAACATTGGGAGCTATCTTAGAATTCTGTTTGCCAGAGTATTATATCACAGTTAATTTCTTACTTTTGACAAATGTACTATGGTTCGCTACACATGTATAGTATGTGTTTCTATCAACCAAAAATGATTCCAAAATTTTTTAAAGTCCACATCATGGATTTCTACTTCCAAGCAAGATAGACTAGCGACTAGATTAACCTCCTGTCTACAACAACATCAAAATCAAAAAAACAACAAGAACCCACAAATACATGAGACTGTTGTTTTGAAGACATTGGTATCAAGCAGGGAAGGAGAGTGATCTTTGAGGCACAGAAAATGCTGCTCGGGTTTCTTGCATGGGGGCAGTTTCCAGGCTGTGGCACAGGGACAAGACATGCAGGTGGAGCCTGGCAGCCTTCCAGAATTGAAGGAATGGAATGGGAGTCCGGGGATGCCAGGCAGTTAGAGTTTGCAGAGCAGAGGACCTGAGAGGTGAGAACTACACACAGAAAACCATGGAGCTTTGTGAGGACCCCTTTGGGTGTTCAGCAGAGCACTGATCAGCACATATGTGTTAAGAAATGACGTGAGGCCAAGAAAAGAACCATATTAACGGATTAGAGGGAACAATGCCCGATTCTCACATGGGACTGTGAAGATCACCAGTGTAAACACTGAGTAGAGTACCAAGAAGGATCCTGCCTCAGTGGTAGGGAATAATCAACCCTCAGCTAAACAGAGCTCTGGTCCTGCCTAATGAATCTTAAAAACAAGATCCAGAAGTATCAAACTAATTCCAAGTAACTTAATTGTGACAAAACAAAGCTCATGAATATTGACAGAATACAAAAATAACCAGCACGCAATGAGGTAAAATTCATGTCTGGTATAAAATTAGAAATTACCAGCAGGGGGCTGGCTGAGTGGCTCAGTTGGTTAAGAGTTGGCTTAAGAGTGAGAGCTCTGAGCAACAGGGTCACCGGTTCGATTCCCACATGGGTCAGTGACGCTGCACCCGAGCTGAGCTGTCGCTGAGCTGCCAACAAGTGGCAGGATGGATCAGCTGGTATAACAACAAGATTGCCTGTTTGATGGCAGGCTGCGCCCATCCGCAACTAAGACTGAACTTGGCACCTTGAGCTAAGCTGCCACCCGGATGGCTCAGTGGATAAGCGTGGGCTCTTAACAACAAGGCTGCCATGTTAGACTCACACATGGGATGGTGGCTATGCCCACCCGCAACTAAGACTGAACTCGGCACCTTGAGCTTAGAGGCCACGAGCTGCCAACAGGAAGCCAGATGGCGACTGGTGCCCTCCACAATGAAGACTGAAAAACAATTTGGCTGGTCCCCTTTCCCAATTCCCCAACACTGAACCCTTCCCCCAATTCCCCAATAAAATCTTAAAAAAAAAAAAAAAGAAGTTACCAGCAGGAAAATAGTTTCAATAATAAGCAGAGAAATCATTTAATTGAAGCTGACCCACAACTGCCACAGATATTAAAATTAGCACACAAAGGTCTTAAAACAATGGTTGCAACAGCACTGCATATGTTCAAAAAGTTAAGTAGAGACACCAAAGATATTAAATGACCTATACTGAAACTTTAGAGTTAAAACTATTATGTCGGGGATGAAAAAAAAAATAGGGTAGAGGGCATTAATGGCAGATTAGACATTGCAGAAGTAAAGATTAGTGAATTGGAAGTCAGCAATAGAAACTATCCAAAATGAACAGATCCCACATATAAGGGCCAGTGACGCTGCACTCTCTACAGCTAAGATGGTGAACAACAACTAGACCTGGAGCTGCGCTGCCGTGAGTTGCCAATGACGGCATATGCTGCAGCCCCTGCTGCAGTGGGCTGCCATGAGCTACCATGAGTGGCTGGCAGCCAGTGTGAGCAGCTGGCAGCTGGCATGAGCTGCTGTGAACCACCATGAGCGGCTGTCCAGTGGCCGGCGACCAATTGCCTCACCCGGGAAGAGCGCAATAATAATACCAACATGGGCCAGTGAAGAGACATCCTCCACGACTAGACTGAAGAACAAAAGGACAGCAACTTGTCTGTTCCCCTCCCCCAATTCCCCAATAAAATCTTTTTTTTTTAAATGTTGAGAAATATTTATTGCAGCTGTTTGCATTAGCAAACTCATGGAAACATCCTGAATGTTTAATAGAAGACAAAAAATGGTGGCAAAGTAAACATTTAGTGGAGTATCATACAGCAGTTAAAATGAATCAACTAGAGTTGCCAGTATATATATGGGTATATATAAAGAACATAGTGTTCAGCAAGAAAAGCAAGTTGCAGAATAATATAGTGTGATACCATTTATAAAATTAAAAACATGCAAAAATATTAAATATTTTTAACATATTTGGTAAATATATCCCCAACAAAATCTTTAAAAAAAAAAAAAAGAATGTGGGTTTAATCAGCGACTCCCATTGGCACATGGAGTGGCTCTCTTCCAAACCACATGGGCAAACGTTTCCTTAAGGGGTCCCCGCTCAGTTCCGAAACACATTAGGGTGCTTTGAAAGATTTAGTCTGCAAACAAAATGTAATCCTTAATTCATGTTCCCATGCCTTATTTTTCAGACACACCTCACTTCCCATCAAAACCTGTTTTCTCAGGTTCACCATGCTGGTCTGACAGAAAGAAATCCCAACAATGCCCCTGTGAGGGAAATGGACAGTTTCCATCATGGCTTTTGACACACTGGGGAGAGCCCTCAGGCTGCTCCCCAGTACAGCCTCTATGCCTTCTCCACACCATGGCCAGAGTCCTCTCCAGAGGCCCAGCCACCACGTTAGGCCTCTTAAATCCCCACACTGAGTTCCACCTGCTTCCCGCTGATCCCTGCCCTCTTGGTCCTGTCCACAATGAATGTCTGCGTGTCCTTTTATGTGTCAAGTGTGATTAGATGTGTTATGGGCTGAATCGTGTCCCCCCCCCCTAAATTCATATGCTAGAGTCCTAACTCTCAGTCCTTCAGAATGTGACTATATTTGGAGATAGGGTTTCTAAAGAGGTAATTAAGTTAAAATGAGGTCACTATTGATGCACTGTTTTGGATTGTAGATTGGTGCAGCCACTATGGAAATCAGTATGGAAGTATCTCAAAAAACTAGAAATGGAACTACCTTATGACCCAACAATTCCACCCTTAGGTAGTTATCCAGAAAAACACAAGACATTAATTTGAAAAAACATATGCACCCCTATGTTCATTGCAGCACTGTTTACAATAGCGAAGACTTGGAAACAATCGAAATGCCCATCGGTAGACAAGTGGATTAAAAAACTATGGTACATTTACACAATGGAGTATTACTCTGCTATAAAGAAGGAAATCGTACCATTTGCAACGATATGGATGGACCTAGAGAACATTATGCTAAGTGAAATAAGTCAGTCAGAGAAAGACAAATACCATATGATCTCACTTATATGTGGAAACTAAAGAACTGAATAAACGAATAATGTAAACAGAAATAGTCTCAGAGACACAGAGGAAAAACTGATGATTGCTAGATGGGATGGGGGTGGGGATGAGGGAGAAGGGGAAGGGATGAGACAACATAAATTGGTAATTACAATATTGCCTCAGGGATAGAAAAGACAGTTTGGGGAATATAAATCAATAATGTTGTAAATATTTTTTAGGGGGCCAGATGGTTCATGTCTTATCAGGGAGACCACTTCATGGATGGTGTAGAGGCCTGACCATTGCACTGTACATCTGAAGCTGCCATTGAATAATATTATATGTCAACTATAATTTAATACATATATAGTCATGGGATGTGGAATATAGTGTGAGAATGGAGTCAATGGAATTGTGATATGCATGATATCGGGGGGTGGGGGAGCAGTGGATGGGGGAGGGAAGTTGTCACTTTGTGAGGGGTGAAAAGGATAACTATTGCATTGTTTTGTACACCTGAAACTAATAATAATTTTTTAAAAAGATAAAAAAAATTTTTTTTAATTAAATAAAATGAGGTCATTATTGATATCCAATATGACAGGTGTGCTTATAAAGAGATAAGGAGACTGACACACACAGAGGGAAGGCCCTGTGAAGACACAGGGAGAAGACAGCCACCTGCAGGCCAAGGACAGTGGCCTCAGGAGAAAGCATCGCTGCTGACACCTTGATTTCAGACTGCAAGCCTCCTGAATTGTGAGGGAAGAAATTTCTGTTGTTTAGGCCTCTCAGACCATGGTACTTTGTTATGGCGGCCCTAACAAACTAATACAGATGGGGGTCTCCCAGACACCTTACTCCATCTTACTTGCCTCCTTCAGATTCCCAAGTGGCCCCAAGGGAAACGAAGTGAGAGGAGGAGGGGAGGACTTGGAGGACTAGTTTGCTGGGCTGAGTGAGGAGTTTTCACCTTATCGGCCCACAAGTGATGGGAGGCACTGAGAGCTGATGGGCAAGAGAAGGGGCACACCACTGAGAACACATCCTGCCTGCGGCATGGAGCGGAAGGACTCAGAGAGTCAAACAAGTAACTATTTCAAGAAGGGGCCCTGGAATGGACCTGAAATAAAGGGGCCAGAAGAAAGCCCACTAGCAGGACCGGCAGGCTGAGGGATGAGGCATCTCTTTCCAGCTCAGCTCATTCCAAGTCAGTCCTAAGGTGGGAGCCTCCTTACAGAAGTGGGAAGAGGGAGGAGGACTTATCCCCAAAAGTCCCCTGGCATGGATGTTACTAGTCCTGGCAGCCAGGCAGACACCCACTGCTCGGATTAGCAAAGCATGGCATGCTTAAGGAGGGACCTGATGTGTCACTCATTGTCGTGGCAGTCCGGGAAGGGAGCGTGACTTCATCCTCAGAGAAATAGAGCAAGGCACCCTTTTTCCAGAAGAGGAAGTGAGAAAAAGCCAACTAATTAGTCCAAGCCAGCTAATTAGAGGCAGCACGGTACTCCAACCTAGGCCTTCTAACTTCAGAGCCCACAGCATGAGTTGTGCTGCCCAGTTAGAGAGGGTTTCATGAGAACGTGGGTGGGGCAACTTCTGTGGTGAGGCAATGAGATCAGGCTGGTCTCACTCGTCCACCTCCTTCAACAGTTCCAGTGTGTGCGCGTGCACAGACGCACACTCATGTACATGTGTGCACGCACATGCCCATATACACACCCCACATGCACCCACTTTCATACATACACATATGTGCACATGTGTGTGCACATTCACCCATGCATGCTGACATGTATGCACACTCACACACTTGCATATACATTCACACACACTCTAGTCTCATTGCCGTGTGAACTTGTCCTTCATTTGACTGCACCACCGCACGGGCCTGAAAACAAGATGCTGTAGATGGTAACAGTCCACACATCACACAAAAAGGCACAGTTAAATAAATGGACAGACTTAGCTTTTTTTGTGGGATGATCCTCCTTGGAGGCCCAAAGTTGAGTAGATTTTATTTAAACTGTCTCCTGAAATGCCAGAATACATTCTAATTGCTTTATGATTTGTTTCACAACTCCAAGTTGGAAGTGAATTCAGTTTTAGAAGTTGGCAGTACCCATTTGAAAGCACTTTTCTCCACAGATTTTTGTGGCTACATCAGAAAATTACAATTTTCTAATTTACCAATGTGAACTGAAGCAGATGTGTGTGAGACCCCTAATTCACTAGGTTAATCCTGAATATCTGGGGAGTTTGTGCCATATTGCATAATCACAAAACTGACTAACTTATTAATTAAAGCAAGTTTATTAGGTGTTTAAAGCCCTCTTGCAATGAAAAATCCACATAATAATTTTCATGAATAATTAGATTTTTATTTTTGTCATAAATGTGAATGTTTTTTATTTAAATGGAAAATCTCATTCTGCTCAAAAGAGAGACTGAAAAAAAATGGGCTTATTAAGTTAATTCAGTCTTTGCTTTTCTACAACAACCAAGTCACGTTTCTCCATCACTGACTCGGAGACTGGACATATGCTAACACCTTTTTTACTTTTACATCACCTTAATAGGCTGGCAGAATCACAGTGTTAAAAGGATCTCAAGGTCAGCCATGTAACTACGGGACTTCCTCTCCGATTAGCAAACAGACATAGACACTCCTGGATTCAGTCAAAGAAAGCACTCTAGTAAGAACGGCCATTTTCAAAACGTGTATGATGTGCTGAACACTTTGGGCATAAACTTGTTTACTCCCCACAGAAACCTTAGGAGGCAGGGATGATAATCCCCATTTAACAGATGGGCAAACTGAAGTTTGGAAAAACAGCCATCTACCCAAAGTCACACAGCTGGGAAATGGTAGAGTTGAGAGGTGAACCCAAGTTTGCTCTAAAGTCTTGCCCGCCACCTTACACTTCCGCCACTTACCAAGGTGTCCACACTGGCAGAAAAAGCTGCTGCCCCAAGCTAAATGACTGCTTCTCCAGGGTCTGCTGGGAGGCGGTGGAAAGGGCTCAAGACAAAGAATTACCCAGGTTCAGACATATGCTGCCCCTCTCTGAAAGGGTGAGGCCCACCTCACAGGGGGTGTGTGACTGGGGTGGGAGCTATTAAGAAACACGGGGACACATATGTGAACGCTTCTGCCCAGGATGGGCACAAAGGAGGCACTCCATGTCTCCCCTAAGCCTCTAAGAGGGCACGGATATGCCTTTCTTTAAAATGACATCTGCAAACTTATTTTTTCTCCCAAGGGTTCGTGCTTAGTTCTAAAATGTTTCCGGATACGATGAAGGGATGTCTTCTGAGTGCCTGTGTCAACAATTAAAGATTAATCCTGATCCTACACATGGAGAAAATCGAAGGGAGAGGGAACTGGAGGTCGTGTGTGGCCTCCGGAGAATGTTCCCAAACTAAGTTACATTTGTTCACAGAATTAGAAGTCCCAGCGGGTAGTGAGTGCAGTGCCCGGCACTGCGAAATGCTGCTTGAGAAAGGACTCTGCACCCAACCGACAACTGAGCCCAATACTGAGATGGCATCCTCAGAGTTTTTCCAAATCTTATTTTAAGACTCTCTTTATCATCAATTGCTTTTGCTTTTACAGCAACAACATATCCAACTGAAATAAAATTTCAACCAAAAGACGATTAAATTCACTTTGCTCATCATAAAGCCTGAAACGTGACTTCACAACGGCATGACAGTTTTGGAATATGATAGAAGGAGAAACATGTACGTCACAGACACAGTTGGATGTTCCAAAATCAAAACAAAGAAACAAAGCCTTAAAGACAATCCTTGTTAGACAGTTACTCTACATCCTAAAGAATAACCAAAGTAAGAGGCTCCCCACGACACCATCGGCTGTGCCGTTATCTGTGCCTAGAGAAATGTGGAGGAGGCCTAGATGCTGGTAGAAGGATGCAGCCTCCATCGACCAGATCCTATGTAGTAAAGATTGTGCAGCACGTGCAAAAATATTTTTGATGTGAGGTTAAAATACATACAAGCAAGGGATGAATGGTGGGCACTCTGTGGTTACGATCAGGTATGTGTAAATCTGTCTGTGGATAAGAATTGGAAGGGAATATGCCAAAAGTTAAAAAGTCCTTGTTTTAGGGTAGTGGGGTTATCAATAACCTAATCATGTTAAATCAACATAAATTTTGGTTATTTTTTTTTTTAAGGAGGAAGGGGAAGGGTTGCCAGGCTTGTGTGCTACGTACTTCCCAACACTGGGTCTCGCATCTTATTAGATAATCTATTAGATATCTATTAGATAATAGATAAAGGAGGTGGTCACATCTCAGCAGCAGCAGCAGCAGCAGCAGCAGCAGCAGCAGAGAGAGAGAGCTGATGAGCATGTCCAAGAGCAAAGAGAAAAGGGCCTACACTTGCCCTGTGAAGAGCAGGTTTGAAAAAACCCCAACTCTCACCAACACCTAGCAATGCCTGCTAGTGGGGCTTAGAGTGAGAGAAAAAAAGAGAAACCTGCAGGAATCTGTGGTGAAGGAGAGGGCTTCTCTGAAAATGAAGGATTATACCAACATGCTGTGGAGCCCTTAAAGGGAAGGACCGCGATCCCAGTGCTCGGAGCTCACCCTCTACCGCACAGGCGATTCTGCTCTACCCCAAACCGTGACTCGTCCCAACAGCCTGAGCTGTGCTCTCACCTCACCTGTACAGCACTGAGACTCCGAGGGGCCAGATGGCCAGCCTGGGCCACACAGCCTGCAGGCAGTGGTTGGCTGTCATAGACTGAATATTTGTGTCCCCACCAATTCCTATGTTGAAACCTCATCCCCAGTGTGATGGTGTTAGGAGATGGGAGCTTTGGGAGATGATTAGAATATGAGGGTGGTGCCCTCATGAATGGGATTAGTGCCCTTATAAAAGGGAACCTAGAGCACTGCCTCACCCCTTCTGTCATGTGAGGACACAGCAGTCTGAACCAGGAAGCGGGCTCCCACCAGACAGAATCTGCCAGTGCCTTGATCTTAGACTGCCGAGCCTCCAGAACTGTGAGAAATAAATGTTTGCTTTTTAACAAATAACTGTGAAAAATGAATGTGTTATTGCCACACAGTGATAGCAGGCTGAATGGAGTAAGACAGGGGCCTTCTGACTCCTTGTTTCCACTTCCAAACTCAGGCCCCGCCCCCCAAAACCACCAGGACACACAGCTCCAGGCCAGGCTGTGGCAACCCCCAAGCCACATGCACCTCCCTGCTCCAAGTCACTGGGACACAGGGTGCCCCCCTGCCAAACTCCTCAACCAGGTCAGAGGAGGGGGGCCCCCCTCCCCATGAGAGCACTCCCTGGAAAGCCGAGGAAGGTGGGCCCAGGAGCAGGTGCCCCTGACTTGGGGCACGTTCACACTGCCACAGGCTGGACACTGAACTTAGACAAAGTGGGGAGAGGGCATGCCTGTCCGTCTCACTCCTCCCTTCCCAGGCATCCTGCAAATCCGAGGGAGCTCAGGCCTGGCCCGGCTGCCCCCAGTAGGTCACTGCCTCCATCTCAGCGACATTTCTCCTTCTTGTAAAACAAGGCCAATAACCGTTGCCTTCCACATCTCATGAGGCTTCTGTGGGGAAGTTTTAAGATTTTAAGTTATCCTGTAACTTGTTAAGCTTACCTTTTATAAGTATACTATATTCAGAGAGAAATATAGATTTTGATACTGCCACAGATAAACTCAAATGCCTACAGAACAAGAAACTACAACCTGCTGCCTATCCCATTAGATTAAAAATCCTTTATCTGGATTTCAGGACCCTATGGAGGAATTTCTCCAGGCCATGTCTCCAGCTCGTTGCCCGAGCCTTTCTCTCATTATTCCTTGGATTGTCACCTACTTCGTTTTACCAGCCCCATGTCCTCTTCTTCTTCTTCTAATGACAGCACTCCAAATTGCCCTTTGGGGACCATCCTCCACTCCTAGTCCTTGCAGCTCCAGTGGAGTATATGTGTGTACACAGGTACACACATCCCCCCAAGCCTGGCAGACCAGACTGCCCGCTGGTCCCAGTGACCAGTACAGGCCATCTGTGTTGATCATCAGAGGGAATCAGGGGGCTTCAGCAGGACTGTCGGATGCTGAGGATGTGAGCCTGCAGCTGCTGGCAGCTACCCAGCCAGTTCAAGGGACAGTGAGGGCATCCTGAGAAATAGAGCCAGTACCAATAACATTGAACCAAGGTACCTCAGTGACACGAGCCAATAAATTTCCTTTTAAATTTAAGCTGGTCCAAGTTGGAGTCTATCACATTGCTATTTGAAGGTACAAGGATCCAATGGCATCTGGAAGGGCCGAATCTAATGAGGTGATATCGGTGAGGATAAAAGGGACGACATCCTTGTCTGGGGACCACGATTCTAACTGCACGTGCACTGGAAGGGGATTTGAAGCCACGGTGAGATATGACTGTGGGGGGAGTGGGGACAGACAGGAGGGGTGGAGAGCTGCCTGGACACATCTAATGTGTATAGAGCACCGTACATGGTTTCAGGTGCACTGATCTCCTTGGTCCTCAGAGCGACTGGGCCAGCTGCCTTCAGCCCCAGCAGCCTCTTCCACTTAACTGCATCATGATGTGCAATTGTTACCACCCCTCTGTATGCTGTGATGTGCAAAAGGTGGAAAGCAGGGCCCTATAGTGCCATTCCCAACATGGAGGTCACTCAGGTCAGTCACTTAGGGATCAGAACAGCAACGGCTTAAGGGTTAAAGGCCATAAGCTGCAAAGCATGGGATTGTGCCAGGAAAAATCCCAAACACATCCACCTTGCCTGTGACTATGGCTGCAGGCAGAGCTGGGGAGCAGGACCCCGGGAAACCCTGCAGGGGAAGCAGGTATGGTTATGAAATTGCAGCAGGTCAGTGAATGACTGCCCCATCCTCCTCACAAAGCTGCAATTCTCTTCCAGTGGCAACATGCTTAGCCTCAGAGGAGGAATCAAGATTGGCCAAAGCCACCTATGTTGACTCCATTATCGTTGCCAGTGACAGGATAGTGGTGACCATGGGCCCTGGTCCTAGCTGGTGGCTATGAGGGAAGTCTGCTGAGAGATGCTGGGAGTCTCCCCCGACTCAAATGAAAGAGAAAGCCTCTCAAGATGACTCTTTTCCCTGACTCTTTCCCTTCTACCTTGGCTACTCTTGTGTGAAGACTCATGCTTGGAGCTGCAGCAGCCATTTTGTGACCAGGAGGAAAGACCAAGAGGATAACAGACAGAACTGGCCCCCATTTGTGGTCAAGACACTGAACAAACCCAGGATCTTCTGCCTGACCTCCAGGCTTTCCTGGTTATGCAAGATAATTCAATGATGGTATTGTTTAAGTGACCACACTCAGGTATTCCATTACTCTCCATCAAAAGCACACTTACTGACCAACACTCCTCTATGTTATCTTCTTTGTTCATCACTACCTGAGTAGTAGTGACCATCATAGTAAGAAGAGGAAGTTGATGCTCAGGAAGTTGAAGAGGTTAGATGACAGAGCTAGTAAATAGTGGGACCGAAACCCCATGCATCATCTACCCCTCTCTGCCCACTGGTGTAAATATATTCAATTCACAGATTCCCCAGGTCAGGAGCCATACTGCACATGTTCAAAGCCAAGGTGTAAAATCCAATGCAACAATTCCACAATGTGTTTATGAAGGAACACCCGACAGCTGTCTCCTTCTAATCATGCTGCTCTGATTATTAAGCTCTCCCAAACTGTCACAAAACAAAACAAAACAAAACAAACAAAAAAAACAAGATAAAGGAAAGAGTGGAGAGAGGAAGTGAGCATGCCAGGAAGAATTGGAAAGAAACTTTTTGGTTTGGGAGCCAGGAAATGTCAAGGAAACAAATGTGGCCATGATCTACACCCTATCTCCAGTTCTGCCATGGGACTCAAAACTTGGCCTCTTTATTGAATTGCACGCCTCAGAGTAGTCCTGACAAGTGACAGATGGCCAGAGAGGCTAAAAAAGCTATGTTTGATTCTGAGTTTTACAAGTAACAACCAATATATACAGTTGATGGTAGGGAAGGAAAGTGCTTGAATATTACCCTTAGTCTCAGGGTATTTCTTGTTTTCAAACTGACTGGTCTAGACAATGGAAGATAAATCGCCAACAATAAATCCTTTGTAAGCTGGAAATGGTCTCTTCTGAATACATCTGAATATTTCTTTAATCCTTGCATTAAACTTTTTACTGTAGTATAAAAGCTAGACACTCTAAAATTTAAGCCTTTGTAATACTGGAGCTATAAGTATAACTCCTGGGGGGTTGACTACTTAGCACTTCAAAAGCACAATATCAGATGCTTATTTGGACTTATATTTTGGGGTCATACCAAAGATACTATCGTTAATGACTCTTGCTCAGAAATCTTGTGTTTATGTTCTGAAAACCATTTCTTTTATTTCATACCATGGGAAGGGTCTTTAATGATGACAAATTAACATGCATATTCTTTTATTGTAGCTTCTGAATCTACATTATCAGGCACGCCATCCCAAATAAGTTTTTCACAGTTCTGTTCCCAAGGGAACAAAGACAGTGGGTCCTATATTAACAGTGGCTTTTGTTGGCTTTTTTTTTTCCTGACATTACAGTTGTGTGTGGTTGGCAAGGATTTCTCTCTTTTAATTTGGATGTGGTTTCTGCCTCTGAAACTCTGAAAATAAGCTTGTTGGTCAGAGGGCAAGCTGCAGGCACCCTCACATACACGACCACTTCAGCACGGGCTTAAAACAGGCTTCACTGAGAACAAATCGGAACTGCAAAGCATGTTCAAGTACAAATGTTCTTTCCTTAAGATATTTTCAGTTCAATGTTCATTTGTCTTTCATGTCTGATGGATTAATAAAGTATCTTCACATCTATTTAAAGCCGATGGTCAGCTCCCCGTTATGTGTCTCCCTCAGCCCCTCCATCTCAGCAGGGACACTCAGGGTCACCACCCAGGTTGTGTTCCTTTCCCATCCAGAGACATTCGTGATAAGAATGGCTCGTAGCAGGAACAGCCTGGCTCTGGGAGAGAGATGCCTTCTCACAGGGGACACCCCAACAGCCAGAAGCTCAACCCCAAGTGCATTCACACTGTGACATCTCTGACGCTCCACTGGAAGGGGAAACCGGCAGCTAGTTCTCCCAGCATATGCCACTCAGATGCCGAGTTTAATTAATGAGTAGTAGGGTGTGTTGAGATGTGTGCTGTGCTAACACCAGCCTGCTAAATGGTAAAGCAAATTTCAAGTGGAAATCCCAGGATTCAGAATGTTCCCTTTGCCTTTCTAATGAAGAGGGAAGGCAGTGAGGGAGACAGGGAGGGAAAGGAGAGAGAGAGAGAGAGAGAGAGAGAGAGAGAGAGAGAGGGAGGTGGGGTGGGGGAGCTCTGCCACTAAGTCATTGTTGAAGCACCACAGAGGAGGCCACTGCAGTCTCTCCCAGCTGATCCTCGCAGTTCAGCATTTGAGGATCCATACTTCTCGGAAGCGGCTGCTTTCCCAGAATCCTCTTCCCTATAAGAATGGACACAATTTGCAAGTTCCTTGTAAAAGCTTCTCCCAGGTTTTCTGATTTACTCAATCTGGACTTGCGGTTTATTTTTACTAAGAGGGGCCTCCTATTCGAAAGAACAACTACAGTTCTAGCACTAACGGGCAGAAATTTTCCTGTCCCTCCATAAATCAGTTCAACACCCTGGTCTCTAGGGATTTGCCAAAAGATAATGAGCTGCAATTATGAAACCATCACCATGAGGGCTCCGGAAAGATTTCTGAAGTTTGCAGGCACTTCAGGGAGAAAATAGGAAATCATTTCATGAAGCAGCAATTTTGCCCAAAACCAAGCAAGAAGAGGTGTAATGCTGGCTTAGAAAGTGTCTGAGGATGAAGAGAGAAAGTGAGCATGCCAGGAAGAGTTGGAAAGAAACTAAGTGACTAAGAAGTAGGTATGGTGAACTAGGAGGTGTGGTGCAGTCTTCTCCCATCTCCCTAAAGATTCCAAATTAACTCAAAGATGGCTAGACCGCTCCCGACATTACTAAAAATCACAGCTCTGCGCTTCCCAGGATTGGTGGTAACAGACCCACCCTAAAACACGTGCTTTTCATACTACAACTGAAGATGCCCCCACTGGACAGGTGCTTGGGATCCTGGGAAGCTGCCTTTCCAGAGAGAAAGAGGATGGCTCCAGCAAGGGAAGTTCTGGCCAGTCCAGCCTCTCTCAGTTTTATTGGGAGGGGCGCTGCTGCCCAAAAGGTGGAGATTTTGATGAATTTGATCGGTGAGGGCTTTGCGGTCCCAAATGTGGCTCCTGCTTTGAAGACACACAGCGGCAACCTTAATAGAAGTGTCACAGAGTCTCGTATGCTTCCAAGAAGCTCAAGAAAACTCAGGATGAGTCTGCATTGCACAGGTGGCATCGCCCAGGTGGCATCGCCCAGGTGGCACCGCCTGAAACCAGAAGCCAGAAAAAAACCCTACTGTCTTTTCTTCCTCTCACTCTACCAGCCTGATGCGGGCATCCCAGGTCTCGGTGGCACGGAGTGCGCTCTCAGCCGCAGCAGTCCCAGAGCACAGCATCTCCAGGATGGAGCTACTAGGAAACAAACTTTACTGGGGACAGAGGGTGGGCAGGCTGGGCTGACCATATCTCTCCAAGGCCTGGGGCCTTGGGTCTGTCTGAGGCTTCCTTCCACCGTGGCCACCGGTCTACTGGGGGACCCACGCCTCTCCAGGTACCGCGGCTGCTACCGGTGTCGAGTCACGCACCAGATACTTCCCTCACTAGCCTCGCCATTATCCGACACAGATGAGGAGCCGGACGCCGACCGCAGGGGAAAGTGATCGGTCCGAGCGCACACACCCCTGCGAGACTCGCCCCCAGGTCTGTTATTTCAAAGTCTTTCCTCTCCCTCCCTCTGATCGTCCTCGAAACGGCCCCCGAAGCTCTCTTTTCCCACGGCCGCTTACTCTGGAACACGACCCTGAGGCTGGAGCGCGGACAGTAGGACCCCCCTCGGGGCTGGCACCCCCCCACACCCCCCCACACCCCAGTCTCCGCCCCTCGCACAGGCCGCCCGGGTGGACTCGCGCGACCGGTCCTTGGGGAGACGGCCACACTGCTCGGGACTCCCAGCGCGAAGACACGCAAGCCAGACACACTCTCTTCCCGTGGGACCCCTCCCACCCCGCGCCCCGCGCCTCACCTCGCGCAGCAGACGCTCCAGGTGCGGCTCGGCCCAGGCGGCCAGGGAGCCTGGCGGCCCCGCGCGCCGCAGCAGCTCCCGCTCCTCCTCGAGCGCCTCCACGCGGCCCTGCAGCGCGGCCGCCTGGGCGCCCAGCAGCAGACAGGCGGCCGCCGAGCCCACGGAGAGCAGCAGGCACAGCGCGCTCACCGCCCAGGTCCCGGCCGCCGTCGCGGGGCGCCCCCCGCCACCACCGCCGCTGCCTGCCGGGCCGCCCGTCCGCGCGTCCCCGACGTTGCGCTCGCCCCGGCTCATGGCGCGCTCTTCGCGCTTGGGCTGTCCGAGGAAGAGGTGCAGAGCTGGGGTCGTAGGCTGAGAGCGCGTGGAACAGGCTGAGAGCCCGAGGCACGAGGTCGGCCGGGTGCAAGGCTTGGCCTCCGGGCAGCAGCGGATCGTGGCGCACGCCCCCTTCCCCGCCGCCAGCTCCTTCACCACGGCCACTTTGGGCAGTTTCCTCTATGCAAATAGACCCTGCCAGAAAAGGAGCCGGGACCCACCCAGGGGAGGAGCGGCCCGGCCAGCCCGGCGCAGCAAGGGGGCGGGGGTGGGAAGGGAGCTGGCTCCTGGAACCCCCCGCGCGCCTGGCGGACCCAGTGCAGCGCGCACCTCTGCCCTCAGCTGCCCCAGGCACTGGGCTGCACCCCTTGCGACTGAGAGTCGCACCTCTGCGACTCCCAGTCCGTGTTCCCACTGAGATCCCAAGAGGTCTAAGGGGGGGGCCAAGAGACTCAGAGCACCTTCTGCAGCCCACCCCTGACTGGAGCGTCATTCACACCCGGCAAAAATTCCCCTAAACTTGTGAATTAACCTTTCTGACAATTTTTTAAAAGGTCAAAACTTCAAACCCTGTGGAAAACTTGAGTCCGTCCTAGATGGTGCTTTAGCGCCTCTTGGTGGCCGAAAGTGACCTCTGCACACTCACATTTAGAAGCTGTCAGGGTAGATTGCGCCAAGCAGAAAGATGCCTCTTAGACTCTAAATTCTCTCCATTTATTATGTGCCAGACACATGCTGCTGGGAAACAGACATTGTAAGACCTTGTTCATGACCTAGGGAGGGCGTTCATTTCAGAAAATTGAGAGAATAACAAAGGGAAAAGATGGGGGAAAACAACTCCAACTTTTGTTGAGCTGACTTAATTCTGCAGTAGAAACACTTGGTTAAAAACAATAATCCACTATGCATATTTAATCTATACTGTGATTTTGCTGCAAATTTATATCACAGGGTTAAGGTAAGAAAGGCTGAATGAGAAGGAAGTGGCCCTAACAAGTGTTTTCAAGAAAGGGGAGGGGCTGGTCGAGTGGCACGATGGTTAAGAACTGGCTTGGGACCCCAGAGGGCCCCGGTTCGGATCCCACATATGAGGGCCAGTGACACTGCCCTCCACAGCTAAGATGCTGAACAACAGCTCAACCTGGAGCTGGGCTGCTGTGAGTCGCCGGCGATGGCGTAGGCTGCAGCCCCTGTGGCAGTGGGTTGCCATGGGCTACCGTGTGTAGCCAGCAGCCAGCGTGAGCGGCCAGCAGCCGCCGTGAGCAGCTGTCCAGAAGCCGGCGACTGATCTGCCTCACCCGGGAAGAGCGCAATGATGGTGCCAACTTGGGCCAGTGAAGCAACGCCCTCCACAACTAGACTGAAGAACAAAACAACAGCAACTTGTCTGTTCCCCTTCCCCCAATTCCCCAGCACTGTTCCCATCCCAATTCCCCAATAAAAATCTTTAAAAGTAAAAAAAAAAGAAAGAAAGAAAGAAAGGGGAGAAAGTCTGGAAGTCAGGTCTCTGCTTTCTCAGATTCCTATCAGCCATATTTATTACCTAAAATGGGTCCCAAGTGACCCTTCCCCTTACTCCTCTAATACTCAAATAAAAACGATAAACTGCTATTTTAGATCTTTGTAATTGGGGCAACTCCACAACTGTTTTTGAGAAAAAAACCTGTTATATCTAACTTCCTACTCATTCTCTAGGTATTTTTAGATTATTAATTTCTGTGGATAGATTATTACTCATCTCTTAAAACTGTTGAAGCCCTCCAGCTGACATTCCTTGTTAAGCCCTTAACTGGGGGGAAAAAATACCTCTGAGATCAGAATAGATCACAACATGGTTTGGCATCTCACCTATGCAACTTTGTAGCTGTGACCTTAGTAAATTGGGGTTACATTTAGGTGGTTATACAGAGATAGGTCTTGGCGCTGTGCCATAGTCTAGTGTATATTTTTTCAGAATATTATTGCTAAGCAAACTGGATTGTCTATTCTGAAAAAAGGACACCACCACATTACAAGCTAGCACATCATTCTTATTACAAATACATAGGTGAATTGCGCACCATCTATCTTTGTTACGGCACCATGTTTACTATGTTTCAGAAGCTTCTACATATTGAATAAGCCAAGCTCATTGGCCTTTGCTCTTGCCCACTACGTCACTATTTGGAATATCCTCTTTTCAGATCTTTAAACAGCAAGCTTCTCCTTATCCTTCAGTTCAAAGTCCTGAGGTCCTCAAATCTCACCGCCTCTGAAAGACCTTCCCAGGCTGCCCAACCTAACATGGCTATACCTGAGTCTCTTTCAGGATTACTCAGGGGATCGGGGCATTTATCACTATTTGAAGTTACCTTTTTATTAAGCATATCTCCTTTGTTTTGTTCACCACTGTTTTCTCAGAGAACAGGACAGGGTCTGGCACACTGTTGGTGCTCAATACAGAGGGTGCCAAATAAATGTATACACATTTTAAGAAGGGAAAAACCTGTATTAAAATTGTAATACTCAATATATACCGATAACAAAAAATGAAGTCAAGTCACATTTGACTTATTACAAGAGGTACTCAAAAGTGGTTACCACCAGTGTAATTTTAAGACAGTTTTTTCCATTTTTAAAATGTGTATACATTTTTTTGGGCACCCTCCGTATTTGTCAAGTGAACTGAGGAAAGGTGAAAATACCATGTTTCCCTGAAAATAAGACGTAACTGGAAAATAAGTCCTAGCATGATTTTTCAGGATGCTCATAATATTAGCCCTACCCAAACATAAACCCCAGTTAAGATCATCAGCCAGACATGACTGAATAAATGTAGATTTTTGTACATGAATAAATGAATAAATGTAGATTGTTGGAGCAAAAATTAATATCAGACCTGGTCTTATTTTCAGGAAAATACTGTATGTTTACTATCTACAACTCATTTTAAAAGACAAGGAAGAAAATGCTGTCTTGTGTCAACTGGGGTCCTGGAAGGAACAGAGGGCATCCTCAGACTGAAAACAGTGTGAATATAGAGACTCTTTACAAAGGGGCAGGCTAAGGGAAATCAATAGGGGGTGCTAAGGAAGCAGTCCATTACCACCCCTATCTGAATAGGTGAGGGGAGGGAAGTGTTGTGAGAACCCTGTTTCTTCTTGGAGCTATATAAAAAGGTCTGCTCGGGTCCGGCCGAGTGGCGCGATGGTTAAGAACTCGCTTGGGATGCCAGAGGGCCCCGGTTCGGATCCCACATATGAGGGCCAGTGAAACTGTCCTCCACAGCTAAGATGCTGAACAACAGCTCCACCTGGAGCTGGGCTGCCGTGAGTCGCCGGCGACGGCGACGGCG
>NW_017731592.1:2373739-2375496 GCF_001890085.2 Hipposideros armiger
CCTCGCCCGGGAAGAGCGCAATGACGGTGCCAACTTGGGCCAGTGAAGCAACATCCTCCACAACTAGATTGAAGAACAAAAATGACAGCAACTTGTATGTTCCCCTTCCCCCAGTTCCCCAGCACTGTTCCCATCCCCCCAATTCCCCAATAAAAATCTTTAAAAAATAAAATAAAATAAAAAGGTCTGCTCAGCAGGAGCTGTGACTTTTGGCCAAGGGACACCATCTCTTCAAAACCATGGCTTGTAACTGTGAACAACAGTGTGCGGCAACCCTGCCTGATTATTGACAAGGGCTTGAACTCTTCAGGATTAAAAAATAAAAAAGCATTACAAATATTTTACAAAGAAAGGGTTATTTGGGTCAGATAGGGTTGACAACCTTTGCAAAAACAAAAAAAACAAAAACATAACCAATGTTGATAACAAAAAGGTTCAAATATGTTCAAAATGCTCTCTTTAAGAAGTCAGAGGTATTTAATTTTTTTTTAATTTCCAGCAAAAATGGTTTAAATTAAGCTATAAGGCATAATGGAATAAGCTTCAATTACCTGAAAATAGATAGAAAAGGCAGTGTGATATCTTGGGAAAAGCACCAGGTCTCGACATGTAATGCCTACATTCCTGGCTCCACTAAAAGCTCACAGTTACTATTTCAGACCCTCAGTTTACAGGTTTGTAAAATGGAGATACTGGCAAGGACTAGATTTATCCTATCTGAAACAACTAGAAAACTAGACGAACTGTATGAAATGGCAGTTTACAAGACATTGGACATCAGGCAGTGAAGAGCAGTAATCCTTGGGAGATGGGAAACAAATGAAATGAGCCCAAAGATTGCTCCAACTTTCTCTCTGGAGAGGTTCTCCAGGCCAGGGTGCAGGGAGGGGCCCCCAGGCAGAGTCACCCTGAGGTGAAGAGAGCTGCAAGTCCAAGGGAGCCAAGGCAGTTAGAATTGCAGGGTAGAGCAGTAGAAAGAGCTGCACAGAGGACAATGCTTCACCTGAGGTTATCACATCTGTGATAAACCTATCTGAGGCCAGGAAAGAACCACCGCCAAAACTGAGACTAATCACTACAGGAAACAATCCCCACAGCTCACTAAGGCCAGGGATAGTTCTTCCCACCAGCCAGCATGGAAAACCTGGTAATTCAGAGGATGTTGGGCACAGAAAGTACTCAAAAGCCTTTGATTTAGTAGTAGGGAAAACCAGCCTTAGACTAACCACAGCTCTGGTACTGCCTAACAAAGCTTAAAGCCCAAATCCAAAGAGATCAAACTAGTTCAAGTAACTTAATCATATCCCATAATAAAGCTCAAGTATATAGAAATATAAAAATATCCAGTACTCCATAAGGCAGAGGTTCTCAACCTTCCTAATGCCGTGACCCCTTAATACAGTTCCTCATGTTGTGGTGACCCCCAATCATAAAATTATTTTTGTTGCTACTCTCTAACTGTAATTTTGCTACTGTTATGAATTGTAAGGTAAATATCTTTTTGTTTTCCGATGGCCTTAGGCGACCCCTGTGAAAGGGGTCGTTTGACCCACAGGTTGAGAACCGCTGCATAAGGTAAAATTACCAGACATGTAAAGCAGGAAGAAAATATGACCCACACTATAAGAAAAAGCAATCAAAATCAACCCAGAAATGAAAGAGATGATAGAATATTAAAAGTTATAATTGTATTCCATATGTTCAAGAAGCTACAAAGAAAGATTAAACAAGCTAAGTAGAGACACAGATTTTTTTTT
>NW_017731592.1:2382076-2386581 GCF_001890085.2 Hipposideros armiger
AAATAAATAAATAAATAAATAAATAAATAAATAAATAAATAAATAAATAAAAGTGGTCTAAACCAGGGGTCGGCAAACTTTTGAGATGGAACAGCTGCCAGGGGTCAGCAAACTGCAGCTCGCGAGCCACATGTGGCTCTGAAGTAAAATTGAAAATGAAAATAAAACTATCATAGTTTCACTTATAAAATTTTTAAAGGATATTATTCACATAATGGTGATTATGTGAAAATATATTTATGGCTGTCGAATAATTTTTAAATTGTTGTGAGGGACAGGATTGGCTCTTCCAGGGGTCAGCAAACATACCCAAAGAGCCGCATGTGGCTCGCGAGCCACAATTTGCCGACCCCTGGTCTAAACACACAACCAAAAGGCAAAGATTGTCAGATAAGATAAAAAGCAAAGCCCAACTGTATTTACTTCTTATAAAAAAACACTTTAAATATAGACACAAAAAATTAAAAGGACCAGAATAGATGTACTATGCTCACACGAAAATAAGACATTATTTGTGTTCATTTCACATGGTTCCTATAGGACTAAAACCAAAAGTATAGGAATATAATTTGCGGACTATAGAATATTATATAAATCAAGAATATAGGGAATTAGCCAGCTGAATGGCTCAGTTGGTTAACAGCTCGCTTAAGAGTTTGAGCTCTGAGCAACAGCAGTGCGATGCCCGGCCTGAGCTGAGTTGCTGCTGAGCTGCCAAAAGGTGGCAGGATGGCTCAGCTAAATGAAAAAAAAAAATACATATATATATATATATATATATATATATATGGAATTAAGAAACGGTGAAAATAATTAATAGCTACCATACACAAGTACATTATGTAAATTATTTCATTTAATCCTCACCACTACCCTTGGGAAGTATTAGTATTCCAACTCATAGATGAGGAAACTACAAGGAATATGTAATTAGTCCACCTATACAAGTAGTCTCAGGGTCTGAATCCAATCTGATTCTCCAGCCAAGCATCTTCACACAACATTATTCTCATGTGTGCAATTGTGAAGACACACAAAATAATTTAAATGTTTCTAAAGTAATTTGAAAAATATAAAGCAAAAATAGCAAAATCTCTTAAACTCCTTTATCAATGACATACTCAAAATACCCTTTAGGCCTGTTCTTGTCATTTATTCTCAAAACTGTACCTGCCTATGTTGCTTTTAGTTAAGAGTAAATCCAGCAGCTTTTAAAAGTATTGACATTTTTAAACTAAAAAACTCAACTTTCATTTATAATGGAAAACATTTCAAGTCACTGGGAATGCCCACAAATCTACAATCTTTAATTCATCTCATTGCATGTCCCTGCTGTTAATAGTATCTAGAAGAGATAGGCCTATGAGGTGCCTGCCTCAAAGCATATTTAGGGTGTTTTCAAGTCTTCATAATTAAATCTACATCTCAGTCTTTTATTTATTATTTATTTTAGCTGAGCCATCTTGCCACCTGTTGGCAGCTCAGCTTGGACTCCAACTGGTGACCCTGTTGCTCAGAGCTCACACTTCTTTTTTTTTTAAAGATTTTTATTGGGGAGTTGGGGGGATGGGAACAGTGCAGGGAAATTGGGGGAAGAGGAACAGACAAGTTGCTGTCGTTTTGTTCTTCAGTCTAGTTATAGAGGACGTTGCTTCACTGGCCCAAGTTGNAAAAAAAATCAGATTAAAAAAAAAAAGGAAGAGTAAAGAAAAATAGTAAATAAAAAATGGTAAAAAAAAAAAATTTAAGAGCAGCCAGATAAAAAGACACATGTAGAGAAACAAACATAACAGCAGACTTTCAAAAAACAAAGGCTAGGGCCTGCTGAGTGGCGCAGTTGGTTAGGAGTTGGCTTGGGACGCCAGCTCTGAGCAGCAGGGTCCCGGTTCAGATCCCACATGCGGGCCAGTGATGCTGCGCCCTCTACACCTAAGATGGTGAACAACAGCTCAACCTGGAGCTGGCCTGCCCTGAGTCGCTGGCGACGGCATAGGCTGCAGCAGGGTTGGCCAGCAGTGGGTGTGAGCTTTCTTGAGCTGCTGTTAGCCGCCATGAGTGGCCTTTCGATGGCCGGCAAGCGACTGCCTCACCGGGGAAAAGCGTGATGATAATACCAACATGGGCCAGTGAAGCGACATCCTCCAAAACTAGACTGAAGAACCAAAAAAAAGACAGCACAGTTGACCCTTAAACAACATGGGTTCAAAGTGCATGGGTTCACTTATATGCGTGTTTTTTCCAATTTATCTGCACAGTTCAAACCCGTGTTGTTCAAGGGTTAACTCCATGGCTGGGGAATCCGCCGACTTAAGTTATATGCATCCCTAACCCCTACATTGTTCAAGGGTCAATTGTAATTGAAGCAGAGAAAAACCATACCAGATGGAAATATAGATTTACATAAAGGATTGAAGAGCACTGGAAATGTCAAGTATGTGGGTAAATATAAGAATTCTTATTAAATCTTTTAAAAAGAGAACTGAGACATGGAAGTGACTATGAACAGGAAGAGGATGAAGAAAATAACTGTCCGCAAAAAAAAAAGAAAAGAAAAGAAAAGAAAAGTACTGTCCACAACGCCATTCTGAACCGGACCAGCAGCCACCATGAACAGCAAAGGTTAATATCCAACGCAGCCAACCCACCCTGTGCAGCCTCACCGGAATCTGATGTAACCTCCGACCTTGCATCTTCCTCAAGCTCCTCCCTATACTGATGCTCCACCTGCCTACTCAGAGCTCTATCTTCCGAGCTTTGTGAACCCAGGGGCTGCACAGTCCCTACCGTGTCAGCTGCATTTCCTGGCGCCTCACCCTATCTTCCCATGGCCCAGTGTGTGGCTGTTGGACCTTTGGTTCCATAGTCCCTATGGCTTATTATCCAGCCCTATCTATCCACCTGCTTCAACAGTTCTGGTGGAAGGAGGATATGATGCCGATGCCAGACTTGGAGCTGGAGCTACTGCTGACAACATTCCTCTCCATCCCCCGGATGCCCTCCAATGATGCTCAGCCTGCAGTCATGCAGGGAGCCAATGTCCTCATAACTCAGCTGAAGAGAAACTTCTTCATGGGTGCCACAGATGGTGGTTACAGATGGTGACGAATCAAGGCCACCTCTGTGCCAGGAAAGACATCACATACCTTCAGCATTTCTCACAATGTAACTGCTATAATCATATTAACCTGAAGTTGCAATTTATAGACATGTTGTTGGGGTGTCTTTCTGGTGCTCAAACTTTCAGGCACTTTTCAAACTTAATAAGGAACCATGTAATGGTAGCAGCATCTCCCTAAAGCATTTTGAGGTAAGGGAGGTATTCATTCATAAAATGAATGTAGGTGAAGCAACCCTAAGGATCTTCATTTAATTCCTCTGGAGTAATACTGTACCATACTAGTCTTTGCTTTTAGTAATAAACATCAAATTAGGTTTGGAGGGAACTTTGATCTTCCCTTAGGAAGTTGCCAAATTATTCTGATTGGTCTTTAATCTCCTATTAAGTCTTTGATTTATATTACTCGTTATAAATGAAATGCATTAGTGGTCTGCCTTTCCTTTTCCATCCTTCATCCTACATCCCTCCTTCAACCCTAGTCGTCCATTCCCTCAAGCCAATCTCCATGGAATCAATGGTGCAGGACAGAAAGCCAGTCGGATTAATTTCCTTCTCTCCTTGAACTTCTCCCCACTTGTCATCTTTTAACTAGTCTTTCACAAGGATCCTCTGAACCCCCTCTGGGCCCCAATCAGACCCATTACTTCTGTTTTTGCATTTCCTCAGGCAAAAGTGGAGGGTGCCTTTTGGACCCTCCTCATAGGTTTACTTTTCATACATGAACCAAAGCCAAATTTGCTTTGGTGCCAGAAATACTGAGCTTGTTTGAACAAAAGATAGAAACTGTACTATAAACAAGTATGTTTAAAATGGGGTGGTGGGCGGGGGGGGGGGAAGGAGGAGGATGCATTTCACAAGTCTGATGACTTTAGAGCCAAATTAAGGGGAATTTTCAGATAAAAATTGGTTACCATCTATTGTCTGAGTGTCTGATGCAGCCACTCATGGCTCCCCAGAATTCCTAAGCTGGGTTAATGGGGTCATATTGTGAACGCCTCACTACAAAATGACTTGAGTCCAGGGAAATCTCGTTAGGGTTAAGACTATGACAAGGGAAGCAAGAATTTACATTGGGGTAAAGATAGTCTATTTAATAAATGGTGCTGGGAAAATTGGACTGACACATGCAAAAAAATGAAACTGGACCACCTCCTTATGCTATATACAAGAACAAATTAAAAATGGATTAAAGACTTAAATGTAAGACCTGAAACCATAAAACTCCTAGAAGAAAATATAGGGTCTAAATTTGCAGACATTACCCTGAGCAATGTTTTTACTGATACATCCCCGCGGGGTAGGGAAGTAAAATAAAAAATGAACATATGGGCCTACATCAAACTTAAAAGTTTTTTCACAACAAAAGAAACCATCAATAAAACAAAAA
>NW_017731592.1:2386935-2389747 GCF_001890085.2 Hipposideros armiger
ATCATTGCACTCTTCCCGAGCAAGGCAGATCAGTCGCTGGCCATTGGACAGCCGCTCATACCGGCTCAAGGCAGCTCATTCCAGCTGCCGGCCGCCCACGCTGGCCACTCAGGATAGCTCACAACAGCCCACTGCAGCCCCACTGCAGCCTACGCCAACGCCGGTGACTCACGGCAGCCCAGCTCCAGGTCATGCTGTTGTTCACCATCTTAGCTGTAGAGGGCGCAGCGTCACTGGCCCATGTGGGATCCGAACTGGTGGCCCTGCTGCTCAGAGCTTGTGCTCCCAGGCCAACTCTTAACCAACGAGCCATTCGGCCAGCCTGAGACATGAAAAAAATTTAAAGACCTAAAATAAAATTCTAAAGTTTAAAAAATGACAATTTTTGAGATGAAAAAATATACTGGATGGGATTAAGAACAGATTAGACACTGCAGAAGATTAATGAATTTAAAAATACAGCAACAGAAACGTATCCAAAATGAAACAGATGAAAAACAATAGAAAAAAATTAACAGAGCATCAGTGAGCAGTAGGACAATGTCACATGAGTAACTAGAGTCTCTAGGGGAGAGGGCAGAAAAAATATTAGAAATTTTTTTCAGCCATTATTTCTAAATATGATAAACTATAAACTCACAGATGTAGAATTTCAAGGAACCCAAGGACAAGAAATATGAAAACAACCACACAAGGGACATCATAAGCAAACTGCTTAAAAGGGGTAGTAAAGATGGGAGAGGGGTAGGGAATGAGGGAGAAGGGGAAGGGATTAGACAGCATAAATTGGTAACTATTGTACAATATTGCCACAGGGATATGAAAGACAGTTTGGGGACTATAATCAATAATGTTGTAAATATTTTGTAGGGCGTCAGGTGGACACATGTCTTGTTAGGGAGACCACTGCATGGACGGTGTAGAGGCTTGATCACTGCACTGTACACCTGAAGCAGAAGTTAAATAATATTATATGTCAACTATAATTATATATATATATATATATATATATATATATATATATATATATATAATGTGGGGAGTTGAGTCAATAGAATTGTAATAGATATGTATGATGTAGGAGGGTGGGGGTGGATTGGAGCAAGGGGGTTGTCACTTTGTGANAAAAAAAAAAAAAAAAATCCATTAAAAAGTGGGAAGCTCTGAAGAGACATTTTTCCAAAGACAGGCAGATGGCCAGCACATGAAAAGATACTCAACATCACTAATCATCAGGGAAATGCAAATCAAAACCACAACATATCACCTCACACCTGTCAGATTGGCTATTATCGAAAAGACAACAAATAACAAGTGTTAGTGAGGATGGGAAGAAAAGGGAACCCTTGTGCACTGTTGGTGGGATTGCAAATTGGTGTAGCCACTATGGAAAACAGTATGGAGGTTCTTCAAAAAATTAAAAATGGAGCTACTTTATGACCCAGCAATTCCTCTTCTGGGTATCATACAAAGAAAATGAAAACACTAACTTAAAAAGACATATGCACCCCCATGTGCATTGCGGCTATATTTACAATAGCCAAGACACAGCAACAAACTAAATGTCCACCACAGGATGGAGAAATACGTTAGGTATATAAACACAATGGAATATTATTCAGCCATAAAAATGAAATCTTGCCATTTGTGACATGAATGGACCCTGAGGGCATTATGCCAAGTGAAGTGTCAGGCAGAGTCACAAATACCCTATGATCTCACTTATATGTAAAATCTAAACAAAGCAAAAACCAAGCTCAGATACAGGGAGCAGATTGGTGGTTGACAGGCTGGGTGAGATGGGTGAGGGGGATCAAAAGGTACAAACTTTCAGTTATTAGTAAGTCCTGGGGATGTAATATACAGCATGGCAACCAACTAGTAAATACTGTACTGCATATTTGAAAGCTGAGAGTAGACCTTAAAAGTTCTCATCACAAAAGATTTGTAACTATATATGTCAATGGACGTTAACTAGACTTGTGATCATTTGGCAATATATATAAATATCAAATGATCATGTGCATCTGAAGTGATATATGACAACCATGCTTCAATAAAAAAAAAAGCTTGACTTCAATAGAATTTCTAGAAATAAAAAAAACCTGAGGTATCAAATTACAAAAAAATATCTAATTACAAACCCATATTTATACATTGGCCATTCTAAACCTCTCCCATGAGTGAAGCTCCCAGCACTAAGTAAAAACCTGGCACTTTCAGAAAATGAGTTCAGAAGTACAAGGAAAATGGCCATTAAGAATAGGAACCTGAGAGCTCAGAGGGAGAGGATGGTTGGCAGTGGACACCCATCTAATGATCCCAGGTACCACCCTAACCACTGAACACTTCTTCTATCCTACTTAATGGATCAAAATTTGCTAAAATCCCATGAATTAGGCCTAAGAATTAGCAAACCCCCCACCCTTTTTTTTTTTAAGATTTTATTGGGGAATTGGGGAAAGGGAACAGGCAAGTTGCTGTTCTTTGGTTCTTCAGTCTAGTTGTGGAGGACACGTCACTTCACTGGCCCATGTTGGTATTATGATCATTGCGCTCTTCCCAGCTGAGGCAATCGGTTGCCGGCCACTGGACGGCTGCTCACGGCAGCTCTCACTGGCTGCCAGCCGCTCACAGCAGCCCACACCATTGCTGGCCACTCACAGTAGCCTAGCTCCAGGCTGAGCTGTTGTTCACAATCTTAGCTGTAGAAGATGCAGCGTCACTGGCCCATGTGGGAACTGAACTGGCGGCCTTGCTGCTCAGAGCTCGAACTCCTAAGCCAACTCTTAACAGAGCCACTCGGCCCCCC
>NW_017731592.1:2389857-2393517 GCF_001890085.2 Hipposideros armiger
AGGGCAGTGTCACTGGCCCTCATATGTGGGATCCGAACCAGGGCCCTCTGGCGTCCCAAGCCAGTTCTTAACCATCGCGCCACTCGGCCAGCCCTGATTACTATTCTTGATTGGTAAAAAAACAAATTTAAAAATTCTATTCCCCCTTCATTTCAGTGAAATATCATAATAAAAACTACAATGTTAGAGTTCAAAAATAGGAATTCTTGATAGTTTGGTAATCCCTTGTGCCATAAAGAACAATTAACATTATTGGAAAAATAATAAGTCATCTGAGTTAAAGCATTTACAGAAAACAAAGTAGCTACTATTTATTAGTGGGACTACTAAACATCAGGTAATATGGTAGATGATTTTAATTGCCCTGTAACAGATATCACCCCTCAGCAATTCCAAGTTAAGAAAGTACCATATTTTGTCGTGTATAATGTGCACTTTCTTGCTCAAATTTGTGAGGGAAAAATGATGCGCATTATACTTGGGTGGTACTAATTCCATATCTATATAAATGTTAATTCTTTTATTTATACTTATGAGTTAGAAGTGTAACTCTAGAAATCAGTAACGATATCCATATGCAAAATAATACCCTGGAATACGATCATTCGTTTTGAATTTATGACAAACTTGCAAGCCAAAGAGTTCTTGGCCTTCTATGATGCGTGAATATGTAAATTTGTTACCGGTACATAAAATTTCTTGTACTTTGTATATGTTCTTGTGTTTAGTAATTGTTACATAAAATTTCTTGTACCATAATGTTAAAAAATAAATGCTAAAACTCCTTTATAATAAAAAAAACAAGAACTTATAAACAAATAAAAATTTGAATTAAAAAATTAAAACAAAAGATTTCCCCTGAAAAATTCGGGTAAAAAACGTGGGTGTGCATTATACACAGCAAAAAAACAGTAACTTACTCCCTCAACCACAGAAACCCAGGAGGAATAAACTTGGAACCATGCTGGTAAACCCGAGCTTTTAAATTCACTGATCTAATACATCAAGGAATTAGTTTACAGGTACGAGATGAAGGACAAAAAGGGCTGGATGCTTCTTTATATTACAATTTCAACCTAGAAGCTTGATTAAATCCAGGTTCAATTTTTTTTTGTTTTAAGACAATGAATGATACCTTAGAGGAGCTGTATGTTTCCTATTGCATAACCTCAGAAACTCATCAGCTGGTTGTCTGAGGTTCAGATTGAATACTGAGGTCATGTGGTTATCAGTTTCATCCCTCCATAGTCCTCTGTTAATTTTCCCCCCAATGGCTTTACCATTCACTCATGATTGGTGCCTGGATCCATTATTTCATTAAGAGTTGTAACCTAAGTGCATTTCTAACATTCCTTTACTTATTAGAATGGATTCTATTAAAAAAAATAAATAAAAAACCAAAAAAAAAACTTCCACTCATTACCTATCAGTTTACAGGATAAATGGGAACTAGAGGAATAAATACCACTCTGATGAAATATTGAATAAGGGAAATTCTCTCAAGACAAATAACCCAGTTTCACTAGCAAAGAAATAGAATGGGGTGGGGGGTACATCGTGATTAAGAGACTGGAGACATGTTAGCAGTGTGTGGACCCCAGTGGGTCCTGATTCAAACCAACTATAAAATGACATTGTTTTAGGCAATCATGAACTTTAAATATAGACTCAATTTCAAGTAAAGAAATTATTTTGTTTGGTATGATAATGGCATTAATGATTATAAATTTTTAAAAACTCATCTGTTAAAAGATATACAGAGGGCCAGACAGGTGGCTCAGCTGGTGAGAGTGCGTGCCCTTAACAAGGTTGCCAGTTCGACTCGCCCATGGGATGGTGGGCTGTGCCCCTTCACGACTAGACTGAAAGCAGCAACTGGACTTGGAGCTGAGTTTGCGCCCTCCACAACTAAGATTGGAGGACAACAACTTGACTTTGAGCTGATGGGTCCTGGAAAAACACAATGTTCCCCTTCCCCAATTCTCTAACATTGTTCCTTTCCCCAGTAAAACCTTAAAAAAAAAAAAGACATACAGAAAAATTATGGGTGAAATAATATGGCATCTGGTATTTGATTTTAAATACAACAGGAAAATAAGTTGGGGAAACAGATGAAACAAAATTTGAAAAATGTTTTAAATTTTGAAGCTGAGCTGTATGTATTTTAGAGGTTCATTATTCTACTTTTGCATTATATTTTTAAAAATTAATCACAAATATGGAAGTAGCCAATTTCCCTAAATGACTCAAATTAAACATATTCACATTGGGGAGTTTCCCTCTTTTAACTATATATATTCCAGGCTAGTTATAAAACTAGCCTGACTTTTGAACTAAACATTCCCTCTACTAAAAAAAAAGAACAAAACATAATAAAAACCAGTTAACCAAACAAAACTGTAGCTTAAGGATTTAGCTGGAGATAGCAACCTCTTAAAAACAGTCATCAAATGATCAACTCGTAAAAATTAAAATTGTTTCTACCTATTTGCAAACATGCAGTCTACTCAACTATTGACACTATTATTGATTCACAACGAATTCTTCTGACCATATTTGAAAATGTAGCTTGTGATTAAAGTACTGGTGTCTAAAATATTTCACTTGCACCAAAGTTTGTGGGGAAAAAAAATTCCAAACTGATAAAGAAAATTAAAAACCCAGACCACCTAACTGACAGATTCTTCATTCCAGGGTGTCAAAGTAAGCTTTAAATATTGGCACCCAGGTACCTACTTAGAATATTTTCAAATGACCATACTATTTTAACAATTTTGATAGTTGAAGTTACGTATCAATTACTGTAGTAAGGAAAAATGTGAATGGCATCCAAGCCAATATAACTTTCTATTAACCATTACTTTCCATTTCATCCCAAGTCATTTCACAGAACTACGAAAAAGAATCAAGCTAGTAGTTTTTGACTCAATGAGGTATATAGTTCAGGAAAACAATGCTAGAATGTAGGAAGCCTGAGTTTAAGTCACAATTCAGCCACAATTTGGAGACTTGGTTGTCATTTACAATTTCTCTAGCATGTGATCCTTCAAGATTACTTAAAGGAATAGTTTTCAATTTTATTAACTATAAAACTTCAAAGGGTAGTCATACTGAGTAATAGCAGATGTCAATTTTATTCATCTACTATGACAATTTTTTATAAATGCATAGATGATAACACCTGAAAAAATAAGCAGTAGCAGAAAACACTGGAAACACCTATTTACTTGCAATTTTAAAAATGCCTCATAAAATCCAAGATTTTCAATATAAATTAAAGACTTGAATGTAAGACCTGAAACCATAAAACTCCCAGGAGAAAACATTTGCAGTAATGTCCTTGACATCGGTCTTGACAATGATTCTTTGGACCTGACACCAAAACCATAAGCAACAAAAGCAAAAATAACAAGAGGGACTACATGAAACAAAGGTTTGCACAGCAAAGGAAACCAGCAACAAAATGAGAAGACAACCTCCAGAATGGGAGAAAATATCTGCAAATCATGTATCTGATTAACAGGTTAACATCCACAAATATAAAGAACTCATACAACTCAATAGCAAAAAAAAAAAAAAAAATCCATTAAAAAGTGGGAAGCTCTGAAGAGACATTTTTCCAAAGACAGGCAGATGGCCAGCACATGAAAAGATACTCAA
>NW_017731592.1:2395142-2397557 GCF_001890085.2 Hipposideros armiger
CCCCCCCCCACCGGCAAATCCCTTTTGAAGAATTAAATACTTTTCGGAAGGGAAAGGGAGTTAGCAATCATGAACTTCTTAGTAAGAAATAATGTGGATATTTTTCTTTCTAAATTCTGAGATCAGCTACTCTTGAGTTTTTCTGATGGAGGAGCAAGTAAACGTTAACTTGGAACTTGAAGCGCTTGTAGGGAAAGGACAGGAGGCTGAGAACAAAGGCCCTGGACAGACGGAAACGGAGGGAAAGATAAAGGGTGACAGACATCTTAATCTCTGTAATAACACTGGGAAAATGTTCAGGAAAAACATTTTCTTTACATCTAATACTCCTTTAAAAAACTTGGCCACATACAATACAGTGTAACTACAGAATACACATTCATTTTATGTAGACAGCATCAGAGGCTTAAGCATAAATTATGCAGTGATCCTGTGGTAAAATTTATTTCAGTTTTCTTAAATTCCTAGTCAACTTTAGGACATAGCCTTACTGTATGGCAAATGCCGCCTATGAATAATGTATGGAGCCCAGCCTGGTTTCACTATTTGTCATACAAGAAAATTCCATGCATTTTATGTTTAAAATACACAAACAGATAAAACTCAAGCCTCTGTGTAATGCACTTACCAAATGGGGATACTTTTAACAAAAAGAAAAAACTATCTGTATCTCAACAATTAATTATGAATTATACAACAAAAATTTTCTACCTAGCAGACTAAACGGTATTAAAAGCTTGATTTTTTGTTTTTGTTTTAATAAACTAACATTTACCATGTAGTTTTTAATGTGAAAATAGGTAAGAGTAAGAACAAATTCCTATAGGCAAACAAAAAATTCATCATGTTAAACAACCAATTAGGCTCTGGAAATTTCTGTAGGTTTCTTCCCAAAGTATTTTCCAATCAAATCATTCTTTCTCTCCAGTAATGATTACCACAAATACAAATTGCTTAACAATAACCTTAATTCTCATAGGTTACAGTTTAAGTATTTATTTACAGGAAACAGATGTGAGACATTTTCAAGACTCAAGATTTCACATTAAAAACTAGAACCTCATTAGAATTTGTTTCTGTTTGTGACTCACTAAACAGCTCTTAAAAAAGGACTTTGCAAGCTTTCTAAGTTAGACTTTAATCTGAAGTGAAATGTGTATGTAGTTGTATTAAGCCTGTCACGACGGAAAAACTGGATGCTGTCCCATGAATGCTACTTCTTACTGACATCACCCACAGAGACAGAACACATACTTAACAATTTAATAAAATGCCAACAGTAAACATTTCTTCTTAAGAGTTCTGGTTTCCAATACCTGCCTACATAGAGTTAATAATACTTATTACTTGTTCAATAATTACAGAAAAAAAAATTTTAAGTTAAGAAAAGTTCTGAATTTGAGGTATATAAAGAATATTCATTAAGAATAAAGTAGTCAAGATTTCCTTTTACTCAAAAAAAATCACTTCAAAGATTCAACCTCCATGTACAAAAGACAAAATCAATCACATTTATCACTGGACACAAAGGATGTTCTAAAGGTCTTTAAAAATGGTAATTAATCTCAAAAAGGAAAATTAGCTTTTATATTTCATTCATTATCAAGACCATACTTCACAAGTTAATTATGCTATTGATACAAAACATACAGTATTTACACTTAACTGTACAAAATAATTTAATGTTTACAAAAATATTAGAATGTATATGAGGTTGACTGACACAGTCTTAAGCAATCTCTTCTAGAGAAGTATACAGTAAAGACTATTGATTTCCAGTTCACTTCTTCTTTAATAAGTCAAAGAAAGGGTGCTGCAATGCTTCGTCTAAGGTAATTCTTTTCACTGGATCATATTCTAACATTCTTCGAACCAGGTCAAACAGCTTCTCATGTTCTTCATCATGACAAAGCATAAATTCCTGAGGGGAAAAATGTTTGTATTTAAGAAAGATATTTAAAAATGGCTAAAACATTTTTTAAACCTTTAAATCTTTTTTTTCTTTTACCTTTAATGGTTTGCAGCGTCTCCTAACATATCTACCAGCAGAACTATGTTCATCCCAATCTAGCTGGTTATGGTGAAAATACTTGCGTTTTCTACAGGAAAGAAAAGTCTGGATTAGTAAAAATAATGGAAGATCCACATTTACCCGGCCCCACTGGGTCAGGTGGAAGCATCAGCATGTGTATGTATACAATTTTTTTAAATCTCAGCAAAGTATCTTCCTTAATCTCGTGTCGTCTAAGGTTTTAATAACCCACCTAAATTCTTCCCAAATACCATACAGGGAACAATGCCAGCTTTAAAAACAGAGGCTCTTGGGGGGCCGGCCGAGTGGCGCGATGGTTAAGAACTCGCTTGGGATGCCAGAGGGCCCCGGTTCGGATCCCACATATGAGGGCCAGTGACACT
>NW_017731592.1:2398952-2404908 GCF_001890085.2 Hipposideros armiger
CAAAACACCTCCATTATCTAATGAATAGCAACATATAAACACTTAATAATCCTAGGCAATAAAAATACAGTCCCAATAATTCTCACAACCCTGAGCTAGGTATGTGGGAACATGAGTTGCAAAGAGCTTACAATACACTGGCTCAAGGTCACACAGCTCATCAATGAAGCAAGCTGAGCTAAGAACCCAAGTCAAAGCTGATTCGTAAACTATACAGTCACGGCTCTGGCTAAAGCAGAACAGGAAGTGTCACACACTTCTCTTGCTCGGGCCGGCCGAGTGGCTCAGTTGGTTAAGAGCTCACTCAAGAGTTTGAGCTCTGAGCAACAGTGGTTCGATTCCCAGCCCGAGCTGAGCAGCCGCTGAGCTGCCAACAGGTGGCAGGATGGCTCAGCTTTAAAAAATAAATAAATAAAATAAAATAAAATAAAATAAAATGGTATGCTCCTAGAGCAGAAGTTGGCACACTTTTTCTGTAAAAGGCCAGAGTGTAAATATTTTAGGCTTGGCTGGTCACAAATGGTCTTTGTCGCAGTCTTTTCAGGCATCAGGCAGGATATAGTTTGCCAACCTTTGTTCTGGAGCAACCTCTGTTCTGGAGCGCAGACACTGTGTGTAATGCTTTTTAAAAGCTATCGACTATGCTTTCAAAACATTAAGTACTTAATTCAAGACAGGAATAAATACTAGCCCCAGTTTAATTTCCTTAGTCAAAGAGCATTTTGGGGGGTGGAATCCAAATATAAACCACATCTCAAACCAATGTAATAATCTACACTTCACTTAAGACCTCAGTGATTTATATAACCACAAATTCATTACGAAGAAAGGGTGCATTCTGCTCAACGTTTTCTTGACCCTATAGCTTACTAGCACAAAACCAGACATCATGCCCTTCTAGAACTCACCAATAACCATGATTCTAGATACCAAACTTTCTATAAACTCAGGGTGCTTTGCATAGGCTCTCTACAGATTAGACAGAAACACAAGCCTGCTGAGGGGGCCCCACAAGCAGTGAACATGTACATTCTGCAATTGCCACCTGAAGGAGTCTGAACTCATCATAGCTCCCTCCCCACCCTATACTGCCATAACATCAAACCAACCCTGACAGTATGAGTCAGAATCTCCCAAACCCTACCCCACAACCACTAAACACCACAACACCTTCATCACACCACAGACCTCCTTCAAGTTCTTCAATGACTGCACCACCTAGTTTTCAAGACGTTTATATTTCAGATGGAAGTAAAATTATGAGGGCAAAAGTGCAGACTTAAATAAGGCTTCCATAAAAGGGACACTTTAAGATAAAATACCTTTCTATGGCTAACAGGTCCATTATGAGCCAATCAATCTGCCTACTGTCATCGTTTTCCCGTTTACGTTCTTCTTCCTTGTTAAGAGTAAGCTCCTTTACACCTGCACCCATTTACAATACTGTTTCTTCTCCTGACATGGCCACCACACTCTAGCTTTCCGAAAAACTCCTCCTCTTCCTTCTAGCACTACCTCCTCCGTGATGCCTTCTCTAAGGAAATCTAACTGGTCACCTTTCCTGAGTTCCCTCTACACTTTCCACATTGACCCATTACAGCAAATACCACATTACACTGTAACAGTTTTCCCATGTCTATCTTTTACATGACTTCCTTGAGATGTTGTCTTTTCATTTTTATATACTTAGAACCTAGAAATGTGCCTAGGTGTCACAGGTGATCAATACTTAGAATAAAACACAACTTACTGTTCCTGAATTAGTTTATAAAAAGAGGCAAGTGGCTTGTTCATGGCCATACTGAGTCAATATAGCCAGAACTGAATTAAAACTGGCCTCAGAAACATTAAAGTTCATGAAGAAATTCCATAACAAAAAATGGAAATATGAGACAATATGAACCATGTGTTAAAAAACTCCAGTCACGTGTAAAATGAACTATGACCATCCACTGAGTAGTATTTCATCCAACTATGGTTTTAGACGATAATGAACCATTTTGCCTATTTAAGTTTTAATCTTATGAAGGAACTACCGCAACTTTTCAACATAGAAGCCAAATTTTACATGACTTTAACATTTACCTAAATGGTATTTATTAAATACATACCTGAAAGACTGTGAAACCAAGGTAATATTCAATAAGAATGCAACCTATGCTCCAAACATCACAAGGCTGAGACCAACCTAAAGCTATTTAAAAACAAAAGCAAACATTTTATTACACAACAATTTTCAATTGACAATATGCTAAATCCTTCTCTATGTGAGCACTCTCTTTACACAGCACATTTGGGAGAATGATGGCAAATTCAGGGTTTACATTTTTAGTTTTATATCAAACATTATTCAGTATGTTCTCACAGGCCTCCATATCCTTAGATCAAATTACAGTACTTTAACCTGGGGGAGGGGGCATGTTATGTAAAATAAGAGGGACTAGCAAATATTTCCCAAGCGTAACTAGCAAGTTGTGGAAAATTCCAGTCTCTGAACTACATGTGCAATGGGAGCACCATTACACCAGCTCTTGGTTGTTCCAGGGAAGTTTATGTTTATTAGTGCAAATATCGGTCGACAAGTATCCTCAGATTGTAAATAATCCCTTATCAATTATCAGCTGGTTGCCTGAGTTTACTTCCAGTAAAAGAAAACAATATAGTCTTACATAATTATATAAGAACCATAATGAATATTAAGCAGTTTCACATACAAGCAAAATTATAGGGCCATGTCAAGCTCATACAGAGAGGACTCTATATATGCATGCCATCTACAGATGACCATACACACTTTCTCCTTCAGAATTCTCCATGGCAACACTACTCTGGGAGGAGTGAAACACCTAGCCTGCGTAAGCTTGTACTTCATTGGAAAGGAAAGGAAAAGAGTAAAACATACAGCTATTTTAATCTTTTAAAGATCAAATATTTAGTAAAACATAACATATAAATAAAACCTACTTTAAAAGATACTTCAATGACTTTCAGTAACATCCCTGAATTTAAGAATAAAGGAAGAAACAATATATTCAAGGGCCTTGACTGTGATTTAGTCACTTTGAGAAACCCACAGCGCTTACCATTTGAACAAATGGTTAATGAGAACAGCTTCTACTTACATATACAAAATCTGCCAACTACAGAGCTTGGACCTAAGATGAAAGTTTTCTTCTCCAGTCACTCCTATGTCCCAGTCCAGCTGTTCCCCAGGGGTCAGGAGCCTGCAGCGCCCCATTCTAAATCATCCCATTCTGGTGAGTCAGTTCTCATACTCTTTAGAATTCTGTATCACTTGCACCAACCTCTCCCAACTTTTATCTGTTTATTACAACACCAGAGACAGGAGACCAACTGCCCTCATGTGTAGCACTTGACTGCATCTTCCTCTCCTACCCAACTCTGCCTTAACTCTCAGGATTAACACTCCAGAGACACAAAGGACCCTTCTAATCTACCTGTCTGATTTCTTTTCCTCAAGGCCAATAACCCAATTTCAAATTTAATACTATCTGTAGCCTGGTCACACTTGGAACTTCATTATTACTAAGTATCTGTAGCCTGGTCACACTTGGAACTTCATTATTACTAAGAACTATATTTTACCCAATCTAGGAGGCCATTAGCTGTAAGACACACCACTGTTTTAAGTACCAATAACAAAGAAAAAATGCCAATTGTTTTGTGTTGTATTCCCCCAGGTTAAAATGTGGAGGAAATCTGAATTTTAAATTGATAAAACCCAAGAGGTTTTCTCCTTTTAATCTGAAAATTCCTCTCTGTCCACAATCTCTTCCAACACTCCCTTCTTTTACCCTTATAGTAACCTTCAGTCCTCAACCATGAATTTTCTTTGTAAACTACTGTAACACAGCAGCTCCTTTCACACCACACTAAGCAGAAATCTTATTATCATCCATTTCAAAGATAAGCTCTAAACCTGTGCTGCCCAATTCGGCAGAGGTAGAGACAAGCCACACTACATATATTTAAGTCTGAAATTTAAATTAATATAAAATTTAAAATTCAGCTCCTCAGTTACATTAGCCACACTGCAAGTACACAGTAGCCCACATGTGCTTAATGGCTACCACACTGGACGGTGCTGACCTAAAACATTTCCATCATTGTGGGATGTTCTACTGGCCAGCACTGCGTTCCTTACCCCTTCACCAATCCTCTACTGTTAAGTCAACATCATTAGTTTGCTTTCACACTCCTACTCTGAACTACCAAGTCCTGTTGGACCAAAAAATGTAAAACTGCAAACTGATTTCATAAAAAATGTTTTACTATCCAATCTCAGTTGGACTTTATTTTTGGCCAATAAGCTTATTCCATTTAACTGTCTCCCCACAGCAGCTGAGCTGAACTTTTCCCATTGTCTCCAAGCCCCCAAACCCATCTCTGACTTCCCAGCTCTATTAACATGACCTGGTCTCTTTTAAATTTTAGTGTACACTCCCTTACTGAGTTCCTTCTTATTTTAAAACTCTGCATCTTAACTCATTTTCTTTTCCAGCCTTTCTCATGTCAAGGGTAACAAAGAAGCTCTCTTCTTAGACTAGCCCCTTTTTCTTTTCCTCTTGACCTCCATCCACCCTACATTTAGATGTGCTAGCAAAACCTTTAGCATTTTTACCAGCACCATGCTTCTGTAATGACACAGAAATAGATATCCACAGCACTGCAAAATCACATTACTGTGATGTACTTAGCCAACAGTTTGTCCTCTTAGGATCACGTAAGATTAAGTTGTTCAAAAATGGGCCGACCAGGGCCGGCCGAGTGGCGCGATGGTTAAGAACTCGCTTGGGATGCCACAGGGCCCCGGTTCGGATCCCACATATGAGGGCCAGTGACACTGCCTTCCACAGCTAAGATGCTAAACAACAGCTCAACCTGGAGCTGGGCTGCCNAAAAAATAAATAAATAAAATAAAATAAAATAAAAAACAGAGGCTCTTGGATCCATTCCTATAAATTCTCATTTCCCTAGAGCTGGGGTGGGCTGGAAATCGATAAACAACCTGGGTGACTTCTGAGGTGCAGCTATGTTTGAAAACCACTCCAGTGTGCTTTGTCCAGGGACACAGAGCTGGTTTAGCAACAGTATGGAATTCCAACTTAGACTGATGTAACTCCAAAGCCAAGCTCTTTTTATTACTCTATGGACTATCTTTATACATTGATGAAGGAAAACATGTATGCAATGGTTAACTTCAGTGTAAAAACCACCACTTTGTTAACTAGATCACAGGTAAATATATCACATTACTTTCTAAAATCTTGACTTTTATCAAAAAAAAACTTCAAGATCTGCAATCCTTGGGACAAGCAGTAACAACCAAGTTGGGTTTTCTGTAGTTTGAATTTAAGATTGCAACAAAGGGCTTTCCTCTTAATCTTGAGGCATACCTTGTTTTCTGAATCATGTGCGTTGGTATGGGTCCTAATATTCGCTCCATCATTGCCAGATGCTCTTTACTATCATGAGTCTGAAAACCGCAAAAAAAAGAAATTCAGTGTTTTTCATTTCCCAACATATACAATAAAGGAAAACATAAGAAAATAGTACTGACATAAAAGGACTAGACAGTTTACACATTTACATTACGTTCTACTTCAAAGATGGAAGAATACTAAATGAGCTGTATTATCTGGTGCAAACCCAATAAAATAAAATTAGTCTTTCTGAAATGGATCAGTAAGGTGCTGTATAGCAGAGATGTATAATTTGTTTAATGTAAAAGATGGATAGTTTCCTTATTTATTTGTATTTCTTGCACTGTTTAACTGAGGAATGACTGGGCAAGATTACCAGAAATATTGTCTCCTCATTTAATTAGTCACTTAACCAAAATTAACCTCCATTATCTGGGCCGGCCGAGTGGCTCAGTTGGTTAAGAGCTCGCTCAAGAGTTTGAGCTCTGAGCAACAGCAGTTCGAGTCCAGCC
>NW_017731592.1:2409023-2426369 GCF_001890085.2 Hipposideros armiger
TGGTGCCAACTTGGGCCAGTGAAGCAACGTCCTCCACAACTAGACTGAAGAACAAAACGACAGCAACTTGTCTGTCCCCCTTCCCCCAATTCCCCAGCACTGTTCCCATCCCCCCAACTCACCAATAAAAATCTTTAAAAAAAAATGGGCCGGCCAAGTGGAGTGTTGGTTAAGAGTTGGCTTGGAATGCCAGCTCTGAGCAGCAGGGCCCCAGTTCGGATCCCACATGAAGGCCAGTGACACTGCGCCTCTACAGCTAAGATGCTGAAGAACAGCTCGACCTGGAGCTGGGCTGCCATGAGGCGACAGCGTAGGCTGCACTGGAGCTGCAATGGGCTCCCGTAAGCTACCGTGAGTGGCTGTCCAGGGGCCGATGACCGATCTGCCTCACCCAGGAAGAGCGCAATGATAATACCAACATGGGCCAGTGAAGCAACCAACGTCCTCCACAACTAGACTGAAGAACAAAAAAGGACAGCAGCTTGTCTGTTCCCCTTCCCCAATTCCCCAGCGCTATTACCCTCCCCCAATTCCCCAATAAAATCTTTTTAAAAAAAAAAGTTATTCTTAAATGACCACCTCCTGAACTATTTTTACAGATGGTTTCACATTTTTCCCACTCAGGAAAATATTCACAGTAATATCCAGATTCTTTTCATGAAAATAGCAAAGCATTTTCTGTACACTAACAAAAATCACACCCTCCCCTCCCCCAAAGCTCTTCTTTAATTACAGTATCAGGAATCTGGTGTCTACTGACCCAAAATGACCTCTGGAGCTCTGTAATGTCGTGTCGATACCAATGTACTATGATGCTCATCATCGTATGTTGCACTTCCAAAGTCCACAACTTTGATATCTGTGTTTTTCAGTGTGCGTTCATCACGTTTCTAGAGAGATACAGTTGAGTAAGATGAAGATCAATAAAGATATATTTTACAGCACTATCCAAAAGGCTTCACATGAAATATCTTTTTGAGTCAATATAACCCATGAGAAAGGCAAAGAAAGGTTACATTAAACATCAGGATATAATGAGCCTCAGAAACGAAATTCCTCACCAAGGATCACCAAGCTAAATTAATTTTACAGAAAACCACCAAAAGTAAAACAAGTCTTTCTTTCACTTACCATTTTAGAATTATATTTGACTACATAGTCAGACTTCACAAATAAAATATTTTCAGGCTTCAGGTCTGTATGGGTTAATTTATTATGATGCAAAACTGTAAGAGAACAAAAATACATTAGTTTCACTTGCAAATTTAATATGTACTGGGGGGAGGAAGAATTAGTAGTGGATATAGGGGTGATCTTTAACTATAATATGTATTTTTAGTGGCAATGTTTTGATATGTTGTTTGTATAACAAAAACTTCAATTTTCTGATGTTAAAGATTTCAAGTATACTTACAATTTATTGACTGGCAGATCTGATATGCCATCTGCCTGATATGGTCAATTTGAAATGGTAGAAAGCTGTTTTCTTTAATGAAATCATAGGTACTAAGTCCCAGAAGTTCAAACACAATACAAACATGACCATGATGATCAAACCATTCGAGCATCTGGACACATCGGCTAAAATAGATCAAAATAAAAATAATTCAGTTCACAGAATTCTGATCACTTCCTGTAACACAATAGATCTTAGTTCAAGTTTATACTTACAAGATGCTATTGGGATCAGTAGTATTTAAATGCTCTAATACTTGGATTTCTGAACGAGCTGCTTCACGGTATCGACCTACATTTTTTACGATTTTCACTGCTACATGCATGCCATCCCTCAAAAACAAAATTAAGATGAAAGTGGTAAATGTACAGGAGCAGGATGAAGACATATCTTCTAAAGCATAACCTTATTAAGTATCAATTACTCTGTGCTATTTTTTTAAATAATTTTTTAGGGCATACTATACCAGATTCCATATAACATCTTTTCAAAACATTTTGACAATATCAACTTTATGTGGAGTGATGATTCCCTTAATACTTAGGAATTTTAATGTTTGGTTCCAGAATTTTAAATTTACCTACATTTTAAACAAAAGTTAAAAAAATAAAAATATAAATCTCAAATAGAGTATGCTATTGCTAAAAGCATTTGCTCATTTGCCACTCTGTGCCAGACAGTGCGTAGGTATTAATGATGAAGACTGGGCTTGTCCCTATGTGCCACACAGTCCAATGGAAAAAGACATGGGGACGACTTGTCAGAAGGTCAGAAGTGCTTGGTATGAGGTACTACAGTAAAGGAGGGAGAGCCAAACCATTGGGAGTTAAACGAGTTCAGACATCTTCAGAGAACAGGTGACACACACTGAGCCCTGAAAGATAGCTATCAGTTTGTCAGATCTGGGAGGAAAGGGGAACATTCAGGTGAAAGAGACACCATCAATAAGTCATGAGGTCAAGAAAACACTTAGCACATTCACTGATGCAAACAGGTAGAAACAGCTCCAGTGGAGTGCAGTGATCTTCAGGTTGGGGCATCTGTAATATTTCCTAAGTACAGCACAGTGTGAGGAAATGGGTTTCCAAATCTTCAGCTTCCTTTTGCCCTCTTTTCTAAATCTGATCATTTGGAAGAGGAGCCAGCACTCAAGCCTCTTTTTTTCACTGTGGCCCTACCACTTTACAAAAGAAAGAAAACCTCCACATGCCACTAATTGGCACATCAAGATATGTACCCTATAAAAAAATCTGAGGCAGACAAATCTTTCTAGTGGCTGGGTAGGAAACCTTTTTACAAGTCTGGTGGCTTCCAATTCATTGCTTTCAACAAAGCCCCAATGAGGTTGTGGGCTGACAAATCATTAAAAATTATTTTGATGATAATATCCCTATAAACTTTGGCATGTCCCAAGACTTCACAGAACTGTTATAAAATTGCTGTGACAAAATTCCTTCTAGTCTTATCTATTCAATTATATGACCAAGTTTTCTGTGCTAGCTATAAAAACAGAAAATGAAAAGGCTTTATGCTAAAACACTAAGATATATTTATCTATGGATACATGTATGCATTTTTTAAAAACCCCAACCATCCCAATACAGGATGCATTTCCAATTAAATTTTATGTTTTAGGTCTGAGTATCCAAATTTGTAACTGATCTATACTTGATCAACTGAATACTATTAATTGGTATATCTCAATTAAATACTCAAGAGTCTTGAAATTTCAAGAAAATTTAAAAGGACATTAATGAGACAACTTTTTAAAATCTGAGTAAGATCTGTAGATTAGGTAACAAATTTTGAAAATATAACAATGTAATGTATAAAGAATGATAAAAGAAATACTGTAAAATGTTAACATTTGGGGATTCTGGAAGAAGCATGTATGGGAATTCTTCAAACTATTTTATCAACTTTTCTGTAAGTCTGAAAATACTTGAAAATATTTTAAAATTTCAGTTTACGTTCATATTTTTGTTTCAGAAAATACAGTGATAATAAAAGAGTAATAATCTTTATGTAAAGTGGAAGGAAAATAAATTCAAGGATAAAACAATTCCAGGTACTCAAGTAGAGTTTGTTTATGGATAACGGTAGGTATCAAGTTGCTATAGCATTTAGATTCCCTCAAAGACATTTAAAGAGAAGTTGGTTTTTTGTTTTTTTTAAAATATTGTTTACAATGAGCTGCAAATTATATCCCTCCCAACTATTTTATCATGAAAAATTTTAGGTGTTGATTTAGAAACACAAAGTTTCACTAAATTGTCTTAAGAGGTTCCCTTACAAAAAAGTTTGCAAACCACAGAAACACAAGGTCCTGGAGGAAAATGTTAACTTGAGGCAGACAGGGTCAAATCACAAAGGGTTTAACTCATTCCACAGGTTTTAAATAATATAATTCCTTTATAGTTTAAGAGGCTAACTCTAATATGCAAATATTATCCTTTGGGAATAAAGGTTTTTTGAACCAAGATTAGACGTGTATTATCTCTGCGATTCAAAAGTAAAGCACTCCGAATCTTGTACAGGCTAAGGGCCTAAGTTCTGGGAAACTCTTCACCTAAACTTTAATTTCAATGAACACCATCTGATAGAATTTGTCAGCATTCTTGATCAAAATCCACACTCATGGTAAATAAATCATGTACACAGTTCAGGAAAACAGGTAACTACCACTTAAAATACCATTTCATCATTATGGATCCTTTCTTACCAAAAATATCAGAATGTTCAAAAATGAAAAAACAAACTTACATGCCATGATCAATGCACTCTACAACTTTGCCAAAAGCCCCTTCACCCAAAGTGTCCACGATTTCATCTAAAGTGAGGGGGGAGAAAGGTGTGTAATTACCTGAGCACAAATTATCTAGTTATTCAAACAAAGTGTGGAATATTTTCAAATGATCTCTATCAAAGCATAACTAAGGTTTCAGCACTCAAATTATTTTATTTTCAGCTGCTACAAAGACAGTTAGATAGAGCTATCTTTCTTGCTCTAATCTCAAATTCCACTAGTAATTTTGGAACTTTAGAGTAGAAATATTTAAATTCTACAGAAAAAAAGAAATACAAAAAAACAACAAACCCACAAAAAACAAACAAAACAAAAAAGCAATGAAGAATTCTTTAGCCCCCCGCTGACAAAACTATTCTTTCAAAGATTACTCTGTCTGCAAAGTTTAAAAAGTGTTGAAAAATATTCTATACATCTTGCTCTTAGAACGTCTCCACTTTGACAGATCAGGTGACCCTCCTCATCATCCTCTATACTCCTGGATCTTTTCCTTCGGTGGCTCTTCTGGAACGGCAAGTGGGCAGCACCAAGATCGTCCAGCCAATCAATATATCAGAGTGAATTCAGGGCAGAATACGCAATTCATTCAGCGGGGAGATATTCAGGCATTCAGATAAGCACCAGGCCACGAACAGTTGGCAGGAGCAATTTCAAATTCAGTCCCCAGAAATTCACAGGGCACAGTTTATGTTACAGAAGAAAAACATGGCAAGGAACAGATTTTCAGATAAGATACTTAAAGTGGCAATAGAAAAAAACAACACAATTGTCTCTTTAAAATACTGATTTAATTGAAGTCTGAAATTTAAAGAATGCAATGTCATGATTTATTTAATCTCTTGCTATAAAACAGCATATGCTGTGAGTTGTCTAGTTTGTCAGAAAAATGTCCTAGATTATTTGAAATTGTTTATTTAGCAATTTGAAAAATATACATGATTAAAATATAAGGGAAAAATAATGGCTAGTTAAGTTAAATGTTCAATGTAATCAAAGCTAGTTTTACTGAAGAAAATCTGGGGAGGAAAACAATAATTCAAAGTTTACTGATCAAACAGGTCTGAGTATTGAAAAAAAAGGCAGATTTTTTAAAAAATACATTTCCCATTCAGCACCCATTTTCAGAACTTCAGTGGAACTAGCTGCAGACAATACACTGTGCTATGAGACTATGCTATATATACAGGGTATTTAAGTATCCACCAGTGCAACTTTCTGTTTGTTTCTAAGTATCAGGAAACGGGTTTCTTTCACAGTAAAAGAAAAATTTAAAAAGTTTAAAATTAAAGAAAAGATGGGTGCTTCATCTTTTCCTAAGATTGTATTACAAAACATAAAAATAGAACATTTTTAATATTAAAATCAAGAAACTCATGATGTGGTCTGCAGAAAATGAGTAAATGTGGGCAAATGAGGGCTAGCTAATAAAAACAGATTAGCTATGAGAATTTGGAAGTTTCCTATAAGGATTCAAGTAACACAATATACACAAATAGTATAATATATATGTTTGTGTGTGTGTGTGTGTATATATATATATATATATATATATACATACATATATATACATATATACACACACACACACACACACATAAATTTTCCAAACTTATCGGCTCATTAAGAGCTTTACATACAAATAAGTATCCACCCAAAATAAAAACAAAATGAATCATACCGAATGGGACTGGTGACTTGAACAGTGTCGATTACGCTTCCTTTTAGGACTGCTTCTCCTGCTTTGGACTGAAGATTTACTGCAGTGGATTCGGTAATGGCTTTCAACGTCTTTGTGATAATGTCTAGGAATGTATCTTTCGCAGTAATCATTTCTGTATTCATCAACGTATCTCCGGTCCCGATAATCTCTCTCATTCAAAGACCTTGCTTCTAAATAATGACTGCAAACACATTAAAAGATTTAAAATTATTCTCTTCATCCTTAGAATAACGTGGTTCAAACAAATTATTCTCTCAAGAATTCCTGGCTAAACAGCTAATACAATAAAAGAAAAAAATTTACATTGATGAATTAGAATTTATACTTATCATAAAACTTTAGAATTTTACTTTAACCAATAAGCAAATAGGTTAGTATTATACAGACTGCTATCAAGCACCTCACATCAAGGAACAAAGCTTGAGCCAAATCATTCAATTACGTTCAGTGTTTACTTAAGTGGCCCTTGGCCTTCTGGAGAAAATTAAAACAAAAAATTCACAAAACTGCTCTTCTGAAAATCATCAGTCTTATGATATATGCATCCGCAACTAATATTTCTTTACTCACAGAGCCACACACAATTAGTGGCAGGCAAAACAGAATTCCTTTCTCTTTCAATGAAAGTGAATTTTAGATATCCCTGGCACACAGAATTCTTTCATAAAAGGTGATCTATTATATTAGCTCTAGAAGGAATTTTAAATATATTCCGGCCCTTTCATCTTACAAGTGATTAAGCGTCCCTAAAAGGAAAAAGATTTGCCAAGGTTGTAGAGCAGATTCTAACTCTGATTATATGGGCCAATTTTATTACACATATCACCTCTCCCATCTCCTCTCCTCTTCGTATTTCTAGCTTCCTGTTATTCCTTTGAAAAAAAAAGACTAAATATCTTTTGAAGGTTGCTTCAGATGCCAAAGACATCTAAAATATATCCCCCTCAAATGAGAAAGGGATCTTGTAATTGCTTGCTTGGATTATAACAGACCCACCAACCTACATCCCTTTGCATTTCTAATTTCCTTTTATACCTGCTTGCAACATACACAAGTCTACATTTAGTGCCACAGTGCTTAACTTTTGAATTTATAGATCCCTTTGAAAAATCTGATAAAAGATATGGACCCTCTCCCCCAAGAAATGCAACAATGCATAAACAAAACTTGGCAAGTAATTTCAAATGTCATGGACCTCAGGAAGCCAATGGATCCCAGTTAAGTAGCCTTGACCTGATGGAAAGAAAAGGACATAGTTTCAATTGGCCCAGTTTCCCGCCCCCCTCTCTACCTGGGTTGAGTGTCCTCTTCAACAGAGTGCGAAGCTTCAAAAAGGATGCACATGGAGCACTGAGGGAGAGAGGGGACACCTGCCCAGTCAGACAAATCAGCTAAAATTATCCTGACAAGCAATGGAGTGACAGATGTTGACTAGATTGTCCTCACCAACCCCTCTCTTTTCCCCAGAATATGCTGCCATTCTTTTTCCCAGGGTGCTGGTTTAGGCAGATATAAAGAGAAACATGTTACTCAACAAAGCTGGGATCAAACTCAGGCTGAGATGCAGGAACTCCCTTTCCCCAGTGTCAGTCTTAGTTCTATCCATTGGAGCAACAACTCAGGATATTAAGGTAAGGTTTAGCTCAAAGATCTGATTAGTTGGCTTGGACTCGTCAGGGAAAGATCAAGCTGGAAATCACCATACTCTTTCAAAGGCATTTTGTTTAATTCTATAAGGCATCCATGCCATAAAAGTCCAAAATATTTCTGCCAGAAAAAAACATGATTACTATCTAACTGGAATAGTGCACGAAATTAAGAGCTGATAATCCATAAACAATCTATAGAATAACAAACATGGGGTGAATACCATGAGGATAAACTGAAAAGATGAGGATCTCTTCAATCTGTAACAACAAAAGTTTAGATATTATATAAACAAAGTCTATAGAATTATAAAGGCCATGGACAGTGTGAACAAGATGAAAAAACTTGATTTCTAAGAATATTCACTGAATGTCCAGTGAATTTTCCACTATAGTCCCACAAAATAGCCAAGACTAATGAGGCTATGGACATTCATTTTTATTTCCACACAGATTATATATGACAAAATCCCTGCCAAGAAATAATGGGCAATTTGAGATTACTCACATAAAAATAAAAGTCAACAATGCTGAAAGGAATGCTGAAAGGTTGCATATGAGTGCTCAGGGCCATAGAAGAAAAAGCACTCAAACTTCTGAAAATGGTCAGGGAAGACTTCACTAAAAAGAGTTGAATCTTAAACGAAGTCAGGATTCGGACAAAGTGGAAAGCAGAAGAAATGCCAGGGGAGAACAATGGCATATTACCATTTTATATTTATAAAGCAGTTTTAGCCACAATGGCTTAATGATGGGTTTGTTGTGTATGTATTACTTAGGAAACAGTAGAGCAATTTAAACATAGTGGAAAATAGGCAAATAAATAAATAAGCTGGGAACAGATCATCCAAAACCTTGCATGCCAGGCTAAAGACTTTAAAAGTGTTTCTCAAGGGGTGGTCTGATTATCGGCAATATCAAAATATAAAATTATTCAACATGAACATCTCTGGCCTCTAGATTGGACTCAATCTAAATCTTATAACATGCATTTTTAAACATATCTCCAAGGTGATTCTATTCACACTGAAGTTTTAGAATCACTGGTTTAAGACTTGATATTCTAAGGGGCCGGCCAAGTGGCTCAGTTGGTTAAGAGCTCACTCAAGAGTGTGAGCTCTGAGTAACAGGGTCGCCAGTTCGATACCCGGATCGAGCTGAGCTGCCGCTGAGTTGCCAACAGGTGGCAGGATGGCTCAGCTTAAAACAAAACAAAACAAAACAAAAAGACTTGACATTCTATATTATAGGAAAATATTTACAGATTTTTACAATACATAGAGGCGGTGATTACAGCTACATCAGTCTTCCTAATATACTATGCAGAACTGACTGAGTTAAGCCTGTAGGAGAGGAATACCAAGTCACCGGTTACTGACAAAACAAATCAAAAAAAGAAGAACCTTTGCAATATACAAAAAAGGTAAAATAATTGATATACAATAAAATCTCTCATAAATCAGTAAGAATATGCTTTAATAACAAAAACAGGCTAATAATACAAAAATAATGTTTAAGTAGTCAAAAAGTATATGACAGTGGGAAAATTAACTAGAAATTTAGAAATTGAAATTAAAACAAAACTCTGTTCTTGGCAGTTCAAGACTGGTGAGGGGCAAAGGACATGTTATAGGAGTAAAACTTGGTACAAACTTTCTAGGAAAAGATGCTAATATGTAACAAGAATTTATACACTTGAACTTGAAAATGCTCATTCTTAGAATCTATTTTCAGAAAATGATCAGAGGCAAAGATTTGTATATAAAGACATTTTTAAGAATAGCTGGCAATAATTTTACATCCAAATGGGGGACTAGCATCCCATCAGTTACCTTCCTTATACTTTTCTGCATTTTTCAATTTTATGAAAAAACACTCTTTTAAAGTTTTTAATCTTCAAAAAGACTACTAGAATATTCCAGGTTATGGAGAGCAATTACCACCAAACATCTCTGGTGCGAATGTCAAAGAAGCTATTGGCCTAGTGGTTAACTGGACTTAGTATCATGTTCACGTAGTTAATCATAAACATAAATGAACTGTTTATCACTCAGATCACTTCCTTTCTATATAAACAATGTATAGTAAACTCATGAGGGATTAGTGCTATGATGCTACGCCTTACAGAGTATTTTGTATTTATTAAAGATACGGTACAGATGTTTTTCTATAGGAAATTAATTAGCTCAAGTCATTGAAATCCTGTCATAAACCCTCCCTATTAACAGTGTATGATGAAGAATGATTAGTCTGTGCTGACTATCAACAAGCTCACTGTTGTGCAGAACAAGTCTGTTTTAAGATGGAGAAGGAAAAATATTACATACTGTTTTTTAAAGTAACCCCAGCTGGCTAATTTAGAAAGCAATCTGGTAAACAGTCCCAATGGAACATCTGCACAAACAAGGAGAAAACACAGAACCAATAAAACAAATGAGAAAAGAAAATTAATGGAAGACAGAGTGAAAGAAACTCTACTCATCTAGTCTTTCTTCAATCACATTTGGGAATTTTAAAATGCCTTTAATTCTATAAGAATGTATCATCGGCAAATTTTATACTAGTAAGAATACAATAAAACAGGACATGTTATTGGAAACTTTTATTGAGGCCCTTCCTAAATTACTGGCTATTGCCTATGCAAATGAATGGTTTTTACAACAACCAAGCTTCTAAAAATCCCAAGCATGGCAACTGGCCTTATCTACAAAAATAACCAGTAGAACATAGTGCAAGGGACCTATCCCCAATGCACTTTAACATTCCCCAATAATACCTGCTGTTTTCCTTATCTGCCCCTTATTATCTCTCATTTGTGGAACACTAAAAGAGCACCCAAACATATGTATCTCCCTCCTACATACAAGTTTAAGGCACTGAGTGTTCTAGCATCACTATTAACTTTTTGTGTCTCATCTCCCCAACTACATTAACAGCTAGGACTTAGGTGTTCCCACCACGCCCAGCCAGACATAGATGTAGGGCAGGAGCTCTTCTATTCACAGCTGTAGCCTCAGCAACTATATAGTGTCTAGCCTTAACAGGCACTCAATAAATGACTTCTGAATATTTATAAAATATTCAGAATCATAAAATAATTTGACAGATGAAAACTATATAAGCTAACGATAAATCATTAAAACTACTAGTGTTAAAATGCTACTAGCTCATGAGTAATTTACCAATCAGATTCTTTAAACTGTTGATGTGGTTCACAATGTCTGTTCTCTTGCGTACTACTGTGGGATCTCCTCTTTCGTTTGTGACTTTCACTGTAGCTTTCATGTCCCCAGCTTTCTCTACCATCCCAATGAGAGCAGTGAGTTCTTCTGGAATGCCGCATCTGTTAACGGAAACAAAAAGTGAGTTGCAGAGGTTATACATGGTTTAGTAAATAAAATATTATACATCAATGTTATTTAAATATAAACACCCAGCACAAAGGGTCACAGAGATTCTAAAATTTTTCATAGATAATGTTCCCCAAGGTATGGGGCACTATTCCACTTGTATGTCAGATGATTTTAAGTGGCATATAGATCTAGAACTAAATGATGAATAACATTGTGAGACCTTAATATATTTTCTTTCAATTCTTCTGGATAAATTCTCAGTTTGGAGCTTCAACTAACACTTGCTAACCGACATTTTAAAAATAAAAAAAGAGGGCTGGCCATGTGGCATGTTGGTTAAGAGCTGGCTTGGGAGTACCAGCTCTGAGCAGCAGGACCCCGGTTTGGATCCCACACGTGGGCCAGTGACGCTGCCCTCTACAGCTAAGATGGTGAACAACAGCTCGACCTGGAGCTGGGCTGCTGTGAGTCGCTGGCAACAGCGTAGGCTGCAGTGGGTTGCCATGAGCTACTGTGAGTGGCTGGCAGCCAGCGTGAGCAGCCATCCAGTGGCCGACAACCTATCTGCCTCACCTGGGAAGAGCGCAATGATCACCATACCAACATGGACCAGTGAAGCGACATCCTCCACAACTAGACTGAACAACAAAAGGACAACTTGTCTGTTCCCCTCCTCCGATTCCCCAATGCTGTTCCCCTCCCCCAATTCCCCAATAAAATCTTTTTTAAAAAATCTGATTCTTTATTGCCTTTTATTACTCTGTAACACCTGACAACTTTATGCTCTATATACAGATTAAAAATATAGGGACCATAGGGACCATAGGGAAGAACACCATGTGATGGCAGAGTCAGAGATTGGAGTGATCCAACTACAAGTCAAAGAACTTAAAGGATTGCCAGCAATGACCAGAAGATACCAGAGAAGCATGGAACAGATTCTTCCCCAGAACCTTCAGAGGGAGCATGGCTCTGCTGACACCTTCATTTCAGACTTCTAGCCTCCTGAACTGTGAGATAATAAATTTCTGGGGTTTTGTTCGTTAAAACAAACAAAAAAATCTAAAAAGGTTAAAATTATGATTAAATGGCTCCAAGAGGACTGCATTTAACAGGTAACAAGCCTGTGGGTGTGCATGTATGAAGTACAATCATACAAGGACAATTATAAAGCAAGGCCAGGTGGCTGGCCAAGCCAGTTTGGACGTCTGTTTCCTAAGTATCGGATAAGCACATCGCAGCTACCTGAGTAATCAATAATAATACGATGCAAAAATGTCAGAAATACAGATCTGCTGCAAAAAATTGTATGCTACACCTTAGGAAAAGAACAGTGTCAAATAAAGAGCGAACCTTTCCATATTTCTACCTCTCTCACAAGCACTAGCTGAATTCCACTACATGGACCCACGGACTGGCAGTTCCTCGGACGCCCGGTCCCCATCCCCGCCTTCCCGCGTCAGGGCACCTAGCCAGGGCCTTTGGCGCACTCAGGAACAAATGTTGGACTCTGGAAAACCCCAAAATGCTATAAATGACCGGGGCCAGGAATCCAGGGAAGGACTCCGACAACACAAACCCGAGGGGCGGCTCTCGAAGGGTCTCCCGACAAGTCTTCGCTCTCGCCGACGCGCGAGACCTGGCCTCTGGAGGCGCGATGCGAGCAGCCAGGGCCCTCAGAGAAGAGTCAGTGGCAGAACCGCCGTCTTTTTGCCCCAGGATTTTAAATCTACCATAACACCTGCGCATCTTTAGGTTTTAAAGACCACCAGCAGAACTGTGCCCCGAAGGTACCCAAGTCGCCGAGGCCCCGAACCCTGTCTTCTCTCCGACACTGGCTTCGAGACCTAAAAGACTGGAAAGCCGCCCAGCCCAGCATATCCCACCCGAAACCTTACTTCTGCAAAAGCAAAAGGCCCTTTGGCCGAGATATGTCGCCAAACCGCTGTCTCCACTCTCCAGCCGCTGCGACAAACACCCAACAAAATGGCGACAGCACCTTCTCCCTACAACCCCGAGGCGGTTTTTAGCTCCACCTACAACGCGCTAACGCGCTTGCGTCACAGAGCCGCGCGCCCTCCCGCCCCTCCCCGAAAGGGGCGGGTTCCTTGTGACGTCACGGACAGCCTGGCCCAACCCAGCGCTGGACGAGGGAACGCCTAGGTTGCTTTCGTGAGACCTTGAGTGAAACTGGAAAGAAATGCTTGTGCCCTACGCTAAGCCTGTGGCTTGTGTCGCTCCTTCTGATGGGGTTATTCTGAGTGCAGCACCCCTCGACAGAACTAGCCGTGGTCCCGTTTCCTGTTCTCCCGCTTAAGTGTGTTGCATCATCGCACTTTGGCTGTGGGTCCTCAGCCTACCCATGTACCTCAACCCCAGAGGGAGCCAACACACAAGACAAGCCCAAAAACCCGTCCTGTGCCAGATCGGGACTGGTGCAGGGGTGGGGGCAGTCCAGCCCGTTTGGCGCTTTCCGTCTAAAAATGGATTCGGATAAATAGAGGATTCTCAAAAAACAAGCTTTAGGGGTACTTGTTAATGCCTGTTCTCTTAATCAGAAGAACAGCCAAAAAAGTTTCAATTGAGACTCCTTAAAAGGTTCTTCTGGTTATGGTCCCTGCCTCCTGGGCAGATACGGACGCTAGAAGTTTCCCTAACAAAATTCTCTCCATTATTTGTCCCTGTGTGTTGATTTTAATCAAGGCAGAGTAATGTCTGAGAGCTAGTGAGCATCCATTATGGGGTTTGCTTACCCCAAATGCATTTTGCAGTTCTAAGAATCCCCATACACTTCCTATTGTGAGCGTGTAGAATGAGAAGAGAGAAGAGGGCCAAAGTAGGAGCCTTGGGACAGAGGAAAAGAGCCTGAGAAGGAATTATCGGAAGGGGAGTAAAACCAAGAGTATGGTGTCAGAGAAATCAAGGGAGAAAAGAGCTTAAATGAGAGAAAGGCTCATTCCTCCGGCCGTGCCTAACAGTACCAAATACTGGGAAGAGAGTAGTACATACAGTTAGTAACTGAAAAGTGTTACAGTGGATTCTGACAAGGATTCCTTAGGATAAAAGGAAAAGCCAGAAATCAACTTTGGGAGGGCAGGGTTGGACTGTTGTGGGCATAAACCCAATCTCATGTGGAAGACCTGATCTCATACCTTGTTAGGTGAAAGGAGGGCACTGTATTTTAGTGACCTAACACCATAGAGACTTGTGCCACCAACTTTGGATAAATTGAACTCATCGTGGAGATTGTACCCCACTTCAACAAATGAAGTTAAAAAACATAAATTGAATTCTCATGATGCCACATTTCAAGAAGTGAAGTTGCAAAAAAGAATTGGAAAATTGAAAGTGAGAATTCTTTCTGCTACAGAATGAATTGACAATATTCTCTTCACTGGAATAGTGTCATTTCTGCATCTATCAATATAAATCTTACCTATCCTTCAAGGTCCATCTCTAAAGGCTGTCCCTGACTAAATCAGTTTCCACCCATCTCCCAGCTCTTGACTATTCCAGTTAGAGATCAGGTCCTCAAACAGTTGGCTAGGGCACACGTGTTCCTGGAGCCACCCAGGTATGCCAAGCAATTTTGCCCAAAGAGTGACATTTATTGGTTCTACAACTGATTACACATACTGTTTCAGAGACATCTATTCAATGGAATGTTGAGCTGAGTGAACTGGGCCATCTTGCAAGGTAAAGTGGGTCTCAGCTGGCTGTATTTAGAGACATAAATTCAAGCTGGCACCAAAGAAGTTCCCCTTTTTGCTGCAGTATGAGAGATCTTTTTCTTGCGAGGACAGAAGAGAATGTGGTCAGTGCACAATTCTGCTCCAACAGCAACACAAAGTTAAAAGGCAGCCAAGAGGAAAGGCCTCCTACACAGACATTTATAGACATCATTGAAACAGTGATAAAACCCAATAGTGGTGTCTGCTTTGTGGTACTGCAATCTTGTTTTCGTGTCATTTTGAGTTTTCTAATTTAAGTGTGCCACCAAAATGACATTTAAAAGTGTGTAGTGATCAGAAGGTGGTTGAAAATATCCTATGACTAGCATCTCTATAACATGTAATACAGCACTGTGGTGCTCCTAATTGCGCTCTGTGGCTTGTGTTTTGACTGGAGACAAGGACCTTATTTATATTCTTTGGTATCTCAGTGCCACAACCCAGTTTCTATTTGTAGGTTGTTTACATAAGGTGCTTTTGGCCATGTTGCTCAAAGTTCCAAAGTGATTAAATCAAAGGTAGGAATTCACTCCCAGAATCCTTGTGCCAGTTAACAACTTTACATGTGGCAGCCTCATTTCTACTAAGTCAGTTACCTGGAAAATAAATACCTTTGGTCAGAAGACTAAATGAAAATGTCCCAATTTCTGAGAATCCATGCCAACACCAGAAAAACTGCCTGATCCAGTAGCTTCATCTCTCCACAAGTACAAATGTGCCCAACAAAACCTTGCTTTTTCAAAATAGGGGTTTTAAACCATGTTTTTAAAAAAATCTTAGCTTTGAAGACCAACCAGAAGAATATTCTATTGTATATTCTAGCACAGATATTCTACATGCTTAATTTCACACATAAAAAACAGTAATCTATGAAAGCAGAGTTCCACAGTAAAAGTCTAAACTGTGTATATTGTTTAACAAAAGCATATCGTATATACAGAGAAACCTTTACAAAGGTGTAAACAAACCTTTACAAGTTATAACCTCTTTTATAAGTTACGTATTACTGATACCTACCTGCATTCAGTTAGATTTTTTAAACTATCAAATTATGTACTATTTTATATACATTATATCATTTAAAAATCTAAACAACCCAGTGAAGCGATAATTGGTTACTCAAGTGCCAGAACCAAGATTCAATCTCAGGTCTTGCTTGCTTCAAAGAATTTAATCTATTCTACTGGCTGCTTCAATACATACAACAAAGTATATAGCAACTTACTTTACTTAGTTATTAGGGGGAAACATGCTGAGTCCATCTTTCAGCAAGACCAAAGGGGTTGGTCTTAAAAAAAAAAATTCCAGGATGATGTACCATCAAAGGCTCCCTATGATGAAAAAATGGGTCAGCACATTAAGGTCATCAAAGGTTCCAGTGTACCATACTCATTATTCAAGTCACAAAGGGTCTCCCACACATCCCACACTGCCTAAAATGGATAATGTCCCAGGCTTCTCTGGTGTTTCCTGACACTGTTTGTGAGGAGATTCACACAGCACACTATTAAGCAGGATTCAGTTCCATCAAACAATGCTAGAAGAATCCCTGATACATAATACACTCTGTAGTATGTAAGGTGGGGAGTGGAGAGTTGCAGGGAGTGACTTAATTCAGAGGTTCTTTAGGGAATAGGAAACTTTGGTCATTCCAATCTCCTTGTCAATTTCCACCACCTCCAATGAAAGGGTTTTGAAGCCAGGTTAGTAAATTAGAGCCTCTCAGCCTTATTGCCAATAATCTCAGTGATCAACCATTCAATGCAACCATTGAGGGGAAAATATATTTACCTAAATCCTAAATTTCTTATGAACTTTGTATAACCCTACATAAATGTATGAAAATATGTGACATATATGTGTCTCCAAATCTTTGGGATTACCCTTTCTTTTAATGTATATCAAGTTCCTATTTCATGCAATTATAGGAAGTACAGTATCTTTTAAGAGTATTCTAAGGATTTCTAGAGAGGGTAAATTTTTTTATCACTTAAGTTCTAGAAACATATTTCACAGACATCAAAGTCAATTATTAACATGGACTTATTTTTGTAAAACCCAGGTAAAATAAAGACATGTCTGTTTTACTTAAACCAATAAACATAAGCTAGCTTTTATTTACTATGGATTAATCTTAGATCACATGAACTTGAAAAGCATGAATTAGTTTCTAAATTTCTAAAAATTTTAGAATACTCAATCCTTATAAGTGCTTGCATCTAAATGAATTTTAACAATACCATCTGGAGGTAGGCAATTATGTCATATATACAACATATGTGTACATATATAGACCCATAAAGACAGGCACAAACAGAAAAATTTTAGCCATGAGAAAAATTTACTAGTTTATAAAAGACTAGTTGGATCCAACTATTATTTTGGGGGTATTTACAATTTATATATGTCCTTGACAAGTCAAGTTCCAAATGACCTTCCCTCTTTTATTTTTTTATTTTTATTTTTTTTTAAAGATTTTTTTTTATTGGGGAATTGGGGGGATGGGAACAATGCTGGGGAATTGGGGGAAGGGGAACAGACAAGTTGCTATCATTTTGTTCTTCAGTCTAGTTGTGGAGGACGTTGCTTCACTGGCCCAAGTTGGCACCATCATTGCGCTCTTCTCTGGCGAGG
>NW_017731592.1:2429536-2430631 GCF_001890085.2 Hipposideros armiger
TCTCTCTCTCTCTCTGCAGAGTTTCAGTTTAGCTTAGGGGAGAAGGCCTTTTTTAAGTTCTGAGACAATTCTAATAGCTTTTTTCCCCATTCTGCCTAATTTTATAACCAGCTTTTTCTAATTGTGCATGCAAAAGATTGTTTTAAAAGTATCAAAGGATCCTCATTTCAGCCATCTTAGTGTAACTGAATGAGAGCTCAAACTGCTCATGACATGAAAGCCAATAAGTCAAGTGACAAGGAGTTGCGGCAAGGAAAGCGACTTTATGCAGAAAGCCAGCAAGCCAAGAAGATGGCAGACTAGTGTCCTAAAGGACACCTTCAGAAAGTACAGAATTCAGGTTTCATGTCAGGGGAAGGGGGAAAATGGGAGGGGTTTGAGGTCAGGAGGTGATTTATGACTGCAGACATCTAGACATCAGCAAGGGTTCAAGGGGGATGGTGAAATTTCTCTGCTTTTGGTCAACAAATTCCAATTGCCGTGTTCCCAGTCATGAAGTTCTTACAAATCTTTTGATAAACAATAATTTTTTGTACATACTTCCTTATCTCCTTGGGGAAGTAGTTTTGAGTAGGGAGGTTGTTTCAGTAATTCCTAGGTTATAGGTTAGATCCCTTTAATGATTAGCTTATCTACGTGCAGGACTAAGCAGAAGTTGCTAACCAAGGTGTTACGGGAACTAGACAGGTTCTAGCAAGATGGAGTCAGAAAGACTGATTATTTTATTCTACTACATTAGTATTAATGGAAGCTGACACCTTGTGGGACTTGTTGGCCATGAAGGCACGATTTGTTCATTTTGAAATTTATAGAGTCTGAAAAAACTTCTAGGAAAAAACCAGCCCGTAAATGCATGTCTCCAGGCGAGCCAAATATGACAAATATCCCTAAAGGACTGCTTTACACCCTACAGGAAAATTTTCCTCAGGGAACCCACAAAGGTTCTTAGTCACATAAGAATACCCAAGCAGGGCCGGCCGAGTGGCGCGATGGTTGAGAACTCGCTTGGAATGCCAGAGGGCCCCGGTTCGGATCCCACATGTGAGGGCCAGTGACACTGCCCTCCACAGCTAAGATGCTGAACAACAGCTCAAC
>NW_017731592.1:2433616-2439042 GCF_001890085.2 Hipposideros armiger
TTTAATTTATTTGGGTGATAATGGTTAATAAAATTACATAGATTTCAAGTGTACATTCTGTAATACATCATCTATATATCACATTGTGTGTTCACCACCCAGAGTTAGTTCTCTTTCCATCACCACATATTTGGCCCTCTTTACTCTCTTCTACTATCCCACTCCTCCCCTTACCCTCTGGTAACCGCTATTGTCTGTGTCTATGGTTTTTGTTTTTTTTGTTTGTCTTGTTCCTTTGTTATTTTCAGTTTTATATCCCACATATCAGTGAAGTCATATGGTTCTTGGCTTTTTCTGTCTGACTTATTTTGCTTAGCATAATAATCTCAAGATCCATCCATGTTGTCACAAATGGCAGTATTCCATCTTTTCTTATGGCAGAGTAGTATTCCATTGTGTACACATCTTCTTTATTCAATCATCTATGAAGGACACTTTGGTTGTTTCCATGTCTTGCCACCATAAGTAAAGTTGCAATGAACATTGGAGCACACAGATCTTCACGGATAAATGTTTTCAGAGATTTGGGGTAGATACCCAGGAGAGGGATTGCTGGGTCATTTGGTAATTCTATTCTTAATTTGTTGAGGAACCTCTACACTGCCTTCCATAGTGGCTGCACCAATCTGCATTCTCATCAACAGTGTATGAGGGTTCCTTTTTCTCCACAGACTCTCCAACACTTATTATTTGTCTTGATGATAACCATTCTAACTGGTGTGAGGTGGTATCTCATTGTGGTTTTTATTTGCAAATCTCTGATGATTAGTGATGTTGAGCATTTTTTCATATGTCTATTGGCCATCTGTATGTCCTCTTTGGAGAAATGTCTATTCAGGTCCTCTGCCCATTTTTTAATTGGATTGATTGTCTTTTTGTTGTTGAGTTGTATGAGTTCCTTACATATTTTGGATATTATCCCCTTATTAGAGGCATTGTTTGCAAATATCTTCTCCCATTCAGTTGGTTGCCTCTTTGTTTTGTCGATGGTTTCTTTTGCTGTGCAGAAGCTTTTTAGGTTAATATAGTCCCATTCCTTTATTTTAGCTTTTGCTTTCCTTTCCTTTGAGGTCAAATTCATAAAATCTTTTTTGAACCCAAGGTCTATAAGTTTAGTATCCATGTTTTCTTCTATGCAGTTTATTGTTTCAGGTCTTATGTTTAGGTCTTCAATCCATTTTCAGTTAATTTTGGTACATGGTGACAGATAGCAGTCTAGTTTCATTCTTTTGCACATGGCTTTCCAATTCTCCCAGCAAAATTTATTGAATAGGCTGTCTGTTCTCCATTGTATGTTTTTGGCTCAAAAATTATCTGTCCATATTTATGTGGGTCTATTTCTGGGTTTTCAATTTTACTCCATTGGTCTGTGTGTCTGTTTTTCTGCCAATACCATGCTGTTTAGATTATTGTTGCTCTGTAGTACAAGCTGATGTCAGGGAGTGTCATACCTCCATCATTATTCATTTTTCTTCAGACTGCTTTGGCTCTTTGGGGTCTTTTGTGGTTCCATACAAACCTGATGATTTTTTTGTTCTATTTTTTTAAATAATGCCATTGGGATTTTGATGGGTATTGCATTAAATCTGTATATTGCTTTGGGTAAATGGCCATTTTAACTATGTTGATTCTTCCAATCCATGAACACGGAAAGTCTTTCCATTTCTTTGTGTCTTCTTTAATTTCTTTTAAAAATATTTTATAGTTTTCAGTGCATAGGTCCTTCACATCCTTGGTTAAGTTTATTCCTAGGTATTTTATTCTTTTTGTTGCAATTGCAAAAGGAATTGTTTATTTCTTTCTTTTTCTGAGATGTCATTGTTAGTATATAGGAATGCAATGGATTTTTGTACATTGATTTTGTAACCAGCAACTTTACGTATCCGTTTGTTTCTAATAGCTTTTTGGTGGAATCTTTAGGGTTTTCTATATGAAGCATCATTTTGCAGATGTGCAAAAAGTGACAATTTAACTTCTTCATTCCCAATTAAGATGTTTTTTATTTCTTTCTCTTGCCTGATTGCTCTGGCTAAGATTTCCAATACAATGTTGAATAGCAGTGGTTATAGGGGACAATGCTGTCTTGTTCCCAAAAGTAGAGTGAAGGGCTTCAGTTTTCACAATTATGATATTAGCTGAGGGTTTGTCATATATGGCCTTTATTATGTATTTTCTTTCTATACCCATTTTATTAAGTTTTTAATCATAAATGGGTGTTGTATCTTGACAAATGCTTTTTCTGTATATCTATTGATATAATCATATAATTTTTGTCTTTTATCTTGTTTATATGGTGTAGCATATTGATCAATTTGCATATGTTGAACCATCCTTGTGCTCCTGGGATGAAACCCGCTTGTTTGTGATATATAATCTCTTTAATGCATTGTTGTTTTCAATTAGCTAGAATTTTGTTTGGAATTTTTGCATCTGTATTCATCAGAGATATTGGTCTGTAATTTTCTTTTTTGTGTTATCCTTACCAGGTTTTGGTATCAGGATACTGTTGGCCTCATAAAATAAGTTAGGGAGTAAGGCCTCTTCTCCAATTTTTTGGAAGAGTTTGAGGAGGGCAGGTGTTAGATCCTCTTTGAATATTTGATAGAATTCACTAGTGAAGCCATCTGGTCCTGGACTTTTGCTTTTGGGGAGGTTTCGGATGACTGATTCAATTTCCTTACTGTTGATCAGCCTGTTTACATTTTCCAGTTCTTTGTGATTCAGTCTAGGAAGGCTGTATGTTTCTAAGAACTTCTCTCCATTTTTTCTAGGTTATTGAATATGGTGGCATATAGTCCTTCATAGTATTTTTAGATGATCCTTTGTATTTCTGTGGCATCCATGGTTGTCACCTTGCAGCTGCAGACTCGAATGCTCCTGCGCACTGATCCTTTGAAGTCATAAGGAAGTGTCTTGGAATGCTAAGACCCGAGGGAATGATCTCGGTAAAACTTCCTTATCCAGTGGTTTCGGAATGCTGAGATCATCCTGGAGATCATACATATGTGTGAAAGCACAAACTGTGTTTGATCACAATGAGTTTTGGTGAAGCAGTTCCTGACAAATCAAATCAATTAACTGGGTATAGATATTCAAATTGACTTCTTTGTGACAGTTGTAAATAAAAGCTTTGCACCCACCAGTCCAGTATCAGGGGCTCACTCTGTAGAAAGAGATGAGACCCCTGGCCCGCAGAAACTCTACTTTTTTTTTTAATATTTTTATTGGAGAATTGGGGGGATGGGAACAGCGCTGGGGAATTGGGGGAAGGGGAACAGACAAGTTGCTGTCATTTTGTTCTTCAGTCTAGTTGTGGAGGACGTTGCTNGGAAGAGCGCAATGATGGTGCCAGCTTGGGCCAGTGAAGCAACGTCCTCCACAACTAGACTGAAGAACAAAACGACAGCAACTTGTCTGTTCCCATCCCCCCAATTCCCCAATTAAAAAAATAAAAAAATAAAAATCTTAAAAAGCTAAAATTAGGGCCAGCTCAGCTGGTTTAAGAGCACGAGCTCTGAGCAACAGGGCCGCCGGTTTGATTCCCACATGTCACGTTTCTGCATGCTGGGGGCTGGGGAGTGGGAAGAGGGGTGGCAAAGGATTAATAAATACAAGAGCCAAGTATTGAGTTTATGCGGGCCAGGGGTCTCAAGCCTCTGTGGACTAAGCCCCAAATCTGGCGGGCACAAAGCTTTTATTCTCTGCTGCCACAAAGAAGTAAATTTGGATATCACATCCAAGCATGTTGATTCGATGTGTCTGGCAACTGCTTCCTCGAAACTCATTGTGTTCAAACACAAGTTGTGTTTTCACACATCCGTATGATCCCTATGGATGGACTCAGCATTCCTAGACCATCAGATAAGGAAGCTTTACCGAGATTATTCCCTCAGGTCTCAGAGAAACTCCCTTATTACTTCAAAAGGATCAGTGTGCGGGGAAGCATTCCGGTCAGCAGCTGCACGGTGACACCCACATTGGCCAGTGACGCTGCGCCCAAACTGAGCTATCACTGAGCTGCCAGCAAGTGGCACGATGGTTCAGCTGGTGTAACAAGATTGCCTGTTCGATGGTGGGCTATGCCCACCCGCAACTAAGACTGAACTTGGCACCTTAAGCTGGGCTGCTGCCTGGATGGCTCAGTGGATAGAGCGTGTGCTCTTAACAAGGCTGCCGGGTTGACTCCCGCATGGGATGGTGGCTGCCCACCCACAGCTAAGACTGAACACAGCACCTCGAGTTTACAGGCCACGAGCTGCCGATGGGAAGCCAGATGGCGACTGGCGCCCTCCACAACGAAGACTGAAGAACAACAACTTGGTAGGTCCCCTCCCCCAATTCCCCAATAAAATCTTTGAAAAAAAAAAAAGATGAAATTAAAGCAGCAACTCATAGTTTTTTCCTTTCCCTGGGTTATCTCAACCCTTATCCAACTTGAGGATTTTATAAGACCAGCTCAAGTAAAGTTATGGTCTACTACTTAAAGCAAGGAGGTCTGGGAATCTGAGAGACACTCACCCCAGTTCACCCAATGCGAAGTGGGGAGCCACTGGGACACAATGGGCCCTTGCTTGTACCTAGCACTGGATCCAGGTCTGCATAGTGGTCCTGGGTGGGCTTCTTCAGAATCCTCCCACACTATTCCAAGTTATTGTCAAAGTAAGTATGTATGAAAAAAAAGGAGTCTTATGGAAAGTAACCTCACTGGGTGATCGGATCATAATTTTCTAACTGGGCAGGTTATGGTGGGTAGTCACACTTCAGGCCTGTAGCTTTTTAGTAAAAAGTTTACCTTTGCCTTAAACAAACTCTATGCATCTAGGATAACAAGCCTTTGAAATAAACCATCCTCAAGAGAGCACATAATCTTCTTAATTATCTTGTAATTCGATCCCCACCTTGCTTTCTCCCACCTACATGTAACTTTTTAGGTTCTCTCCTTAATTTCTTTTTTTTTTAAAATATTTTATTGGGGAATTGGGGGGAGGGAAATAGCGTTGGGGAATCTGGGAAGGGGAACAGACAAGTTGCTGTCCTTTTGTTCTTCAGTCTAGTTGTGGAGGATGTCGCTTCACTGGCCCAAGTTGGTATTATCATTGCGCTCTTCCCGGGTGAAGCAGATCGGTCACCGGTCACTGGATGGCCATTCACAGTGGCTCTTGGCAGCTCACGCCAGCCGCCGGCCGCCGGCCGCTCACAGTAGCTTATGGCAGTCCACTGCAGCTCCACTGTGGCCTACACTGTCGCCAGCGACTCACGGCAGCCCAGCTCCAGGTCAAGCTGTTGTTCACCATCTTAGCTGTAGAAGGCGCAGCGTCACTGGCCCACATGTGGGATCCAAACCGGGGCCCTGCTGCTCAGAGCTGGCGTCCCAAGCCAACTCTTAACCAACGCACCACTCGGTCCTATTTCTTTTTTTTTTTTTT
>NW_017731592.1:2443300-2453612 GCF_001890085.2 Hipposideros armiger
GAGGGCAGTGTCACTGGCCCTCATATGTGGGATCCGAACCGGGGCCCTCTGGCGTCCCAAGCCAGTTCTTAACCATCGTGCCACTCGGCCGGCTCAAAACTCTACTTTTGACTCTTGAATTTCTTAACCCTTCCCCACCCCTCCTTGAGCTCCCCAGCCCTTGTCATGAAGGACGTGATACATGGTAACTTCTCTTTCATTTCTGATTTTATTTATTTGTGTCTTTTCTCTTTTTATCTTTGTGAGTTAGCAAAGGGTTTGTTAATTTTATTAATCTTTTCGAAGAACCAGCTCTTGGTTGCATTAATTTTTTTCTATTGTCTTTATTTCTCTATTTCATTTAGTTCTGCTCTAATTTTTATTATTTCCTTCCTTCTGCTGAAGTTAGGTTTCATTTGTTCTCCTTTTTCTAGTTCTTTAAGGTGTAATGTGAGATGATTTATCTGGGATTTTCTTCTTTCTTTCTTTCTTTTTTTTTTAAGCTGAGCCATCCTGCCACCTGTTGGCAGCTCAGCGGCTGCTCAGCTTGGGCTGGGACTCGAACCGCTGTTGCTCAGAGCTCACACCCTTGAGCGAGCTCATAACCAACTGAGCCACTCGGCCAGTCCGATTTTCTTCTTTCTTGAGATAGGCCTATAATGATATAAATTTCCCTCTTATTACTGCTTTCACTGCATCCCAATAATTTTGATAGGGTGTATTTTCATTCTCATATGTTTCAATGTATCTTTTGATTTCTCCTCTTATTTCTTCTTTGACCCAGTTGTTCTTTAAAAGTATGTTGTTTAATCTCCACATATTTGTGGTTTTTCCAGCTTTCTTTTTGCAGTTGATACCCAATTTCAAAGCCTTGTAATCAGATAATATGCTGGGTATGATTTCAATCTTCTTAAATTTGCTGAGGGTGGTTTTATGTACCAATATGTGGTCTATCCTTGAGAATGTTCCCTGTACACTAGAAAAGAATGTATAGTCTGATGTTCTAGGATGAAATGCTGATAAATGTCATTTACGTCCATTTCATCTAATGTGTCATTTAGGGCTGATATTTCCTTATTTCTTTTCTGTTTGGATGATCTATACATAGCTGTCAATGACGCGTTTAGGTACCCTACTATCATTGTGTTTTGGTTAATTTCTCCCTTTAGTTCTGTTAGTAGTTGCTTTGTGTATTTCAAAGTGTTCCCTGATTGGGGGCATAAATATTAATGATTGTTATGTCTTCTTGTTGTATAGTCCTTTTTTCTTTTCTTCTTTTAGCTGAGCCATCCTGCCACCTTTTGGCAGCTCAGCGGCAGCTCAACTCGGGCAGGAATCAAACCACTGTTGCTCAGAGCTCGCACTCTTGAGCGAGCTCTTAACCAACTGAGCCACTCAGCCGTTCCTATAGTCCCTTTTTTATTATGAAATGTCTATCTTTGTCTTGTTACCTTTTTTATCCTGAAGTCTGTTTCATCTGATATAAGTATAAATATACCTGCTTTTCTCTGAATACCATTTGCTTGGGGTATCAATTTCCACCCTTTCACTTTGAGTCTATATTTGTCCTTGTAGCTAAGATGTGTCTCTTGGATGCAGCATATGATTGGGCTTAATTTTTTTATCCAGTCTGCTACTCTGTGCCTTTTTAATGGTGAGTTCAGTCCATTTACATTTAGGGTGATTATTGATATATGAGGATTTCCTATCATTCTATCATTTGTTTTCTGGTGGCTCAGTGTCTCCATTGTTTCTTTGCCATTTTGTTGCTGTCTATTATTTCAGTGTGATGATATTCTATGATTTTTCCCTCTGTTTCTTCTTTTTAAATGTTAGCTATTTCAGTTCTGGATTTTTTTGAGTGGTTACTATTAAGTTTATGTAAAAGAAAGTTTCATATTTACAGGCATCCTTTTCCTTCAGCATGCTTATCTCCATTCCCCTTTGCTGGTTCAGAGCTTTACTCTCTCCCCTTTTATGTTTTTGTCATCACAAATTATCATCCCTACTAATGCTTTCAGTTGATTTCTGCATTGCAGTAGCAAGTTGTCTTTTTCCACTTTTTTAAAAAAATGTTTTTTTCTTCTTTATCCTATATGTTATATTTAAATGTATAGTGTCCTATTTTGTGTAGGGGTTGCCATTTCCTGCGTTTGTCTGTCTGTTCGTAATACTACTCATGGTTTTGTATTCTTTTGATTTTTTTGTTTCAGGTCAAATAGACGCCTTCAGTATTTCTTTCAATACAGGTAGTGTGTTAGAAAATTCCCTCAGATTCTGTATGTCTGGAAAGGTCCTTATTTCTCCTTCATATCTAAAGGATATTTTTGCTGGGTATATTATTCTTAGCTCATAATTTCTCTCTTTCAATAGTTTGAATATTTGATTTCACTCCCTGGCTTGTAGAGTTTCTGCTGAAAAATCTGATGATAATCTAATGGGCTTTCCTTTGTAGGTTACTGCCGTCTTTTCCCTGTCTGCCTTGAGGATTCTTTCTTTGTCATTAATTTTGTTGTTCTTTTTAAAGATTTTATTGGGGAATTAAGAGAGAGGAACAGTGTTAGGGAATCGGGAAAGGGGAGCAGACAAGTTGCTGTTCTTTGGTTCTTCAGTCTAGTTGTGGAGAACGTCGCTTCACTGGCCCATGTTGGTATTATCATTGTGCTCTTTCCGGGTGAGGCAGATCGGTCGCTGGCCTTTGGATGGCCGCTCACAGTGGTTCTTGGCAGCTCACATTGGCTGCTGGCCACACACAGTAGCTTATGGCAGCCCACTGCAGCAGGGGCTGCAGCCTATGCCGTCGCAGGTAACTCACGGCATCTCAGCTCCAGGTCGAGCTGTTGTTCAGCATCTTAGCTGTAGAGGGTAGTGTCACTGGCTCTCATATGGCATCCAAACTGGGGCCCTGCTGCACAGAGCTGGCGTCCCAAGCCAGCTCTTAACCAATGTGCCACTTGGCCGGCCCTGTCATTAATTTTTGACAGCTTCAATACAATGTGCCTTGGAGAAGGCCTACTGGGATTGAGGTAATTAGGTGTTCTATTTGCTTCTTAGATTGGAGGATCCAGTTCTTTCCACAGGTTTGGAAAGTTCCTGTCGACTATTTGTTTGAATGTACTCTCTGTTCCCTTCTCCCTTTCTTCTCCTTCTGGTATGCCCATTATTCTTATGTTGTTCTTTCTGAGGGAGTCAGAAAGTACTTGTAGAATTTTTTCATTTCTTTTAACTCTCAAGTCTCTTCTTCCATCTGTGTCATTTCCAGATTTCTGCCTTTGATGTCACCGATTCTTTCATCTACCTGGGCAGCTCTATTACCTAAGCTGGCTATTTCATTCTTCATTTCTTTTATTGAATTCTTAATATCCAGAATTTCTATTTGGTTCTTTTTTAAAATTTCAATCTCTTTGGTAAAATGTTCATTTTGTTCTTTGATTGTGTTTCTGAAATCATTAAACAGCCAATCAGTGTTTTCTTGCATCTCGTTGAGTTTTTTCAGAGCTGCAATCTTGAATTCTCTGTCATTTAAGTCACATATTTCCATGTTTTTAAGTTTATTTTCTGGAGACTTTTGATTTTCTTTCTGAGCTGCCTTTTTACCTTAGTTATTCATGGCAATTAATGATGTATTATTTCTCTTCCTGGGCATCTACAGGAGTGGGTTCCACAGCAGGTTGATGTGAAGAGTTATTTATTTTCTCTCCCACTGCAGCCTTTTATTCTCGCTCACACTGTAGCATTATATTTTTGTTTGCACTGTTCCAGCTTCTCACATGATGGGGGTTTCCCTGTTGACAAAAAAAATCCAGCCTAAGAGAAAACTTATAAGAGTTTATTTGAGCCAAACTGTCGACAATTGCTGGGAAGCAAAATCTCAACTGATTGAGAAAAATGCTCCACAAAATGGTGGTTTGCAGTTTATTTTATACATAAAAATCAAAGGAGGAAGGTTACATGAAATCTACTGCTGATAGATGAAGGGAGTGGGAGAAAGCAAAGCGGTGAAATCTTTGGGAGTGGGAGAAAGCAAAGCGGGGAAATCTTTGGGATTGGATAAAAGTACATTGGAGAGACAGGTACTTCTCCCACACAGGTCGGAGCAGGATAGCTAACAGTTTCCTCTTTACAGCACATAGAGATGTTAATCAGGAGATAAGCATAACAATGAGAAATTTTGCAGTTTTCAGCTCTGGTCTGGAGAAAGGATTAAAGATGTTATCTTAGGTAAAGAAAGACAACAGGCCCACTGAAAAGGCACAGGTTAACTTAATGAGGAAGCTGAAGATGTGACTTCCCACTGTGGCCCACTTAGTTAAAAAATTTTATGTTCACACCATCCTCTGTGGTTATTTTCAGTCTCCTGAATTTTTCAAGTTTAACATGTGGCCCCTTTTCTGTCCACACCTGGAAGGTGGGCTTCTCTGTGAGTAGGTCACCTGGGTCTCAGGATACCTCCTTTATGGGTGGGATGTGGAGGGAGATAGAGCTCTGAGCTTCTGTAGTCCCAGTGCTTCCCCTGCAGCCCAATGCAAAGCCTATGTGTCTCAGTGGCTCTGGTTGCCCCTGCAGGGATCCACCCAGAGAGGTGGGGGTGGGATGGCTCATAGCTGTCTTGCCCCTACAATTCCTTCCTTTTCACTGGAATTAGTGTGGCTGTGGGGCTGCAGTTCTCAGGGCTGTAGATATTCTGTTCTTTAATCTGACACTGCTACTGTTTCTTCTAGAGCCTGCTTCTAACACTGGGAGGGTGGGGGTGGAGTAAGCTCTGGGAGGGTTTGGGGGGAGGCGGCCAGGCTCCTTGTCTTTGTTCTCTGTTTTCTACCTGGCTGTGAGGACTTAATCCACCATTTTCACCCTTCTGTCTTCAGTCTTTGCTCCAAGGTCTCTGCCACGAGCGCTGGGATCAGCCGCATCATATGCTGATCCCTCAAGCAGGACTGTGGGCCATAGGGGCTGCATTTGCAGCCCAAACTCTTCCCTCTCCCGCGACTGTGGTAAGCTCCTGACTGTAGTGAGCTCCGGTCTGCATCCTGTGGCCCGTGGCCTGCGTCTCTGCACTTGCCCCTTTCCTTCCTCCCCCATTTGCCCAATTTGCCCACCTTCAGGTGATTTAATTTGCATGTCTCAGACATGCTTGTGTGCCATGCAAGGATTACTTTGTTGAACTATAGCTGTTCGATTTGTTGTATCTTCTAGGGGAGATTTCAAGAAACACTCCTCACATCATTTATTTCTGTGATGTAATGGCTCCCTCCTTAATTTCAAATGCATAAAAGAAGCTGCAAAACTGTTATTCAGTGGGGCACTTGAGATCTTGTTTCACAGCATATGTCATCAGTTTGGCTCAAATAAATAAACTTTTATAAAAATTCTCTACAGGTTCGAATTCTTCTGACACTGACAAAATCTTAAGACACACTAAAATGAAAGTGCAACAAACCAAAACCTATGGGCTACAGCATCGGCAGTATTAAGACAGAGGTTTATAGAGATAAATGTCTACATTATGAGAAGATTTCAAATAAGCAACTTAACTTTCCATCTCAAGGAACTAGATAAAAAAGAACATACTAAGCCCAAAGGTGGCAAAAGGAAGGAGATAATAGATTAGAGCAGAAATAAATGAAATAGAGAACAGAAAAACCAAACAAAAATCAATGAATCTAAGAGTTGGATTTTTGAAAGATAAAGAAAAATCAAAGTTGACAAACTTTAGCTAGACTAAGAGAAAAGAAAGAATATTTAAATAAATAAAATTAGAAATAAATAAGGAAACATTACAATTGATGCCACAGACATAGAAAGGTTCAAAAGAGACTACTATGCACAATTATATGCCAACAAATTCAATAACCTAGAAGAAATGGACACATTTCTAAAAACATACAACCTAGACTGATTCATGAATCCAGGAGCATGAAGCTACAGAAACTCTGAACAGAGGCGTAAGGAGATTAAAGCAGTGATCAAATACCTCTGAAGAAACAAAAGCCCAGGGCCATGTGGATTCACTAGTGAATTATACTAAACATTTAAATAATTAATACCAATCCTTCTCAAATTCTTCCACAGCCTGAAGAGAAGGGAACACTTACAAACTCATTTTATGAGGCCAGCATTATCCCGATACCCAAACCTGACAAAGCCAGTACAAGAAAAGAAACTTACAGGCCAATACCCGTGATAAACCTAGATGCAAAAATACTCAACAAAAATCTATTGAACTAAATTCAACAGGACATAAAAAGGAACATACACCATGACCAACTGAGATTTATTCCAGGGATTCAAGAATAATTCAATCCAGGAAAACCAATCATTGTGATACACCACATTAACAGAAAAAAAAGGTAAAAATTACATGATAATTTCAGTAGATGTGGAAAAAGAATTTGACTAAATTCAGCATCTATTCAAGATAAAAAAAAACTCAACATACTAAGAACAGAAGGAAATTACCTCAAGATAATAATGACCATATAAGAAAAACCTACAGGTATCATCATACTTAACAGTGAAAACTGAAAGATTTTCCTCTCTGAAAAGAAAAAAAAATTTTTTTTAATTTAACATAGCATCAATTCCCACGAATAACCAAGATAACAAGGGAATTCAGAAGACAATTAAAGATGTCCAGAAAATAAACTTAAAGACATGTGATTTAAATAACAGAAAATTCAAGATTGCAGTGTTGAAAAAACTCAATGAGATACAAAAAAACTCAGAAAGGCAATTCAATGAACTCAGAAACAAAATAAATGAACAAAAGGAGCACTTCACCAAAGAAACTGAAACTATAAAAAGAAACCAAATAGAAATTCTGGAGATGAAGAACTCAATAAAAGTGATGAAGAATGAACTAGCGAGCTTAGGAAATAGAGCAGACCAAATGGAAGAAAGAATTAGTGACACAGAAGATAGAAATCTAGAAATGACTCAGGTAGAAAAAGAGACAGTCAAGAGTAAAAAGAAAAGTTGAAATAACTCTACACGAACTATCTGACTTCATTAGAAAGAGCAATATAAGAATAATTAGTATACCGGAGGAAGAATGGGAGAAGAGAATAGAGAGCCTATTCAAACAAATAATCAATAAGAACTTCTCCAACCTATGGAAAGAACTGGATCCTGAAATCCAAAAGGCTAACAGAACATATAATTATCTCAACCCAAAAGGCCTTCTCCAAGTCACATGATATTAACACAGTAAAAAATTAGTGACAAAGAAATAATTTTCAAGGCAACCAGAGAAAAGAAGATGGTAACCTTAAAAGAAACCCCATTAAAAAAGAAAAAGAAACCTCATTAGATTATCTTCAGATTTTTTTTTTTAAGATTTTTATTGGGGAATTGGGGGAGGGGAACACTGCTGGGGAATTGGGGGAAGGGGAACAGACAAGTTGCTGTCCTTTTGTTCTTCAGTCTAGTTGTGGAGGACATTGCTTCACTGGCCCAAGTTGGCACCATCATTCCACTCTTCCCGGGCGAGGCAGATCAGTCGCCGGCTTCTGGACGGCCACTCACTGCAGCTGCTGGCCGCTCACGCTGGCTGCTGGCCACACACGGTAGCCCATGGCAACCCACTGCCACAGGGGCTGCAGCCTATGCGGTTGCCGGCGACTCACGGCAGCCCAGCTCCAGGTTGAGCTGTTGTTAAGCATCTTAGCTGTAGAGGGCAGTGTCACTGGCCCTCATATGTGGGATCCGAACCAGGGCCCTCTGGCGTCCCAAGCCAGTTCTTAACCATCGCACCACTCGGCCGGCCCATATCTTCAGATTTTTAAGCAGAAACCCTGCAAGCTAGGAGAGAGTGAAATCAAATATTGAAATTATTATTATTATTATTGATTTCAATCTTCTTAAATTTATCAAGACTTGTTTTGTGGCCTAACATGTGGCCTATCTTGAAAAATGTTCCATGCACACTTGAAAGGAAAGTATATTCTCCTGCTTTGGGTGAAATGCTCTAAAAATACCAATTAAATCCATCTGGTCTAGTGTGTCATTTAAGGCCTCTGTTTCTTTGTTGATTTTCTGTCTGGAAGATCTGTCCAATGTTGTCAATGGGGTGTTAAATTCCCATACTATGATTGGTTATGGTTGATCTCTCTCTTTATTTTGGTCAATATTTGCTTTATATATTTAGGTGTTCCTATGTTGGGTGCATAAAGGTTTACAAGGGTTATATCCTCTTCTGGATGGATTTTGTTATCATTATGTAATGTCCCTCTTTGTCTCTTATTATAGTCTTTGTTTTAAAGTCTATTTTGTCTGATATAAAGATTGCTACCCCAGCTTTGTTTTACATTTTCATTCACATGAAATATCTTTCTCCATCCCTTTACTTTCAGTTTGTGTGTGTCTTTCAATCTGAAGTGGGTCTCTTGTGGAGGGCATGTGTATGGGTCTTATTTTCTTATCCATTCAGCTACCCTATGTCTTTTGAGTGGAGCATTTAGTTCATTTACATTTAAAGTGATTACTGATATACATATATAGTTATTGCCATTTTATTCTTTATATTTATATTCTTTTTTTCTACCTTTTTCTTCTTAAAAAAGTCTCTTTAACATTTCTTGTAATACTGGTTTGATGGTGATGAACTCCTTTAGCTTTTTCTTGTCTGGGAAGCTCTTTATCTGTCCTTTGATTCTAAATGATAGCCTTGCCGGGTAGAGTAAGTCTTGGTTGTAGGTCCTTGTTTTTCTTTTTTTTCTTTCTTTCCTTTTTTTGTTTTTTAAGATTTTATTGGGGAATTGGGGGAGGGGAATAGCGTTGGGGTATTGGGGAAGGGGAACAGACAAGTTGCTGTTCTTTTGTTCTTCAGTCTAGTTGTGGAGGATGTCGCTTCATTGGCCCATGTTGGTATTATAATTGGGCTCTTCCCGGGTGAGGCAGTCGCTCGTCGGCCATTGGACGGTTGCTCATGATGGCTCATGGCAGCTCACGCTGGCTGCCAGCCACTCACGGTAGCTCACAGCAGCCCACTACAGCAGGGGCTGCAGCCTATGCCGTCACCAGTGACTCATGGCAGCCCAGCTCCAGGTCGAGCTGTTGTTCACCATCTTAGCTGTAGCGGGCCCAGCGTCACTGGCCCTCATGTGAGATCCGAATAGGGGCCCTGCTGCTCAGAGCTGGCGTCCCAAGCCAACTCTTAACCAACTGAGTCACTTGGCCGGCCCGGTCCTTGTTTTTCATAACTTTGAATATTTTGCACCAATACCTTCTTGCCTGCAAAGTTTCTGTTGAGAAATCAGCTAACAGTCTTATGGGAGCTCCCTTGTCAGTAACTAGTTGCCTTTTTCTTGCTGCTTTTAGGAGTCTCTCTTTGTCTTTAACCTTTGCCATTTTAATTATCTTGGTGTGGGCCTCTTTGGGTTCATCTTGTTTGGGACTGAGCTTCCTGGACTTGTATGTCTATTTCCTTTGCCAGGTTAGGAAAGTTTTTGTTCATTATATCATCAAATAGCTTTTCAATCTTTTGCTCTGTCTCTTCTTCTAATACCCCTATGTTGTGAATGTTGTTGTTATACCTGATGTCGTCCCAGAGGTCTGTTAAACTATTCTCATTTTTATTTATTATTTTTTCTTTTTTGCTGTTCTGATGGGGTGTTTTCTGCTACCTTGTCTTCCAAATTGCTGATTTGATCCCCTGCTTCATCTAAGCTGCTGGTGATTCCTTCTAGTGCATTCTTCATTCAGTTATTGTTTTCTTCATTTCTGAGTGGTTCTTTTTCTTTTTTTTTTATGGTTTCTATGTCCTTTTTATGCTTGCTATCTCTTTGTGGAAGTTCTCACTAAGCTTGAGCATCCTTATAGCCACTGTTTTGAACTCTGTATCTGGTTGGTTGTTTGCCTCAATTTCATTTAGTTCTTTTTCTGGGGTTTTCTCCTGTTCTTTTATTTGGGATATATTTCTTTGTTTCCTAATTTTGGCTGCCTCCATGTTTATTTCTATGTATTAAGTAGATCTGGATGTCTCCCAGTCTTCATTGTTTGGCCTCATATAGTAGGTGCCCTGTGAGCCCAGTGGCACAGTCTCCATGATCACCTGTGCCCGGTGCTCCAGGAGTGTCCCTGGTGTGAGTTGCATGTGCCTTCCTGTTGTAGTTGAGCCTTGGTTGCTGTTGGCACATAAGTAGGTGAGATTGACCCTCAGGCTGACTGGCTGTGGGATTTGGCCATGTCCACAGCTTATAAGCTGCTGTTTAGGGATTTAACCCAGCAAGCGCTTGTGCCAGCTGAGATGATCCTTTGGTTGTGCTGCTTGTGGGGCTAACTGGGTTGGTGCTCTGTTGTGTTCTGAAGCTGGCCTCCAGATATGTTGGTCTGGGGC
>NW_017731592.1:2458912-2464186 GCF_001890085.2 Hipposideros armiger
TGATAATACCAACATGGGCCAGTGAAGCGACATTCTCCACAACTAGACTGAAGAACAAAAGAACAGAAACTTGTCTGTTCCCCTTCCCCCATTCCCCAATAAAATAAAATTTAAAAATCCCAAATAAACAACCTAATATTACATATTAAAGAACTAGAAAAAGAAGAACAAATGAAGCCCAAGGTCAGCAGAAGAAGGGAAATAATAAAAATCAGAGCAGAATTAAATGAAATAAAGAACAGAAAGACGGGGGTGGCTGGGTGGCTCAGTTGGTTAGAGCACATGCTCTGAACAACAAGGCTGCCAGTTCGATTCCCACATGGGCCAGTGAGCTGCGCCCTCTGCAACTATATTGAAGACAATGACTTGAGCCGAGCTGCCGCTGAGCTGCCGGTGGGTGGCCAGATGGCTCAGTTGGTTAGAGCACGTGCTCTTAACAACAAGGTTGCCGGTTGGATTCCCACATGAGATGGTGGGCTGTGCCGCCCGCAACTAGAACGGCGACTGAACTTGGAGCTGAGCTGCACTCTCCACAACTAGATTGAAGGACAACGACTTGACTGGGGTCCTGGAAAAAAACACACTGTTACCCAATAAAAAATAAATAAAAAAAAGACAATAGGAAAAAATTAATGCAACAAAGAGCTGGTTCTTTGAAAAGATTAATAAAATAGACAAACCTCTTACTAGATGCACTAAGGAAAAAAGAGAAAAACACAAATAAAATCAGAAATGAAAGGGAAGTCACAACAGGTACCACAGGAAAACAAAGGATCATTCAAGAATACTATGAAAGAATATATGTCACCAAATTCAATAACTTAGAAGAAATGGAAAAGTTCTTAGAAATATATAACCTTCCTGTATTAAAAATTATGCTGACGGTAACCACTTTGAGCACCTCTTGTAATTGCAGAAGTCAAATGTGACTTGTATTCATCTCTTGTTATTGGTATATATTGAGTATTACAATTTTCATACAGTTTTTTCCTTTCTTAAAATGTGTATGCATTTTTTGGCACCCTTTGTATATGGGCAAATAATTTTTGACAAAGGAGCCAAAAACATACAATGGAGAAAAGAAAGCCTCTTCAATAAATGGTGCTAAGAAAATAGGAAAAAAGGATAAAACTAGACTGCTATCTGTCAACTAAACTTAAGGACTTTGGGTCAGAGAAGGTTTTATGGATTTGATCTCAAAGGTAAGGGAGGTAAAAGTAAAAATAAATGAATGGGACTATATCAAATTTAAAAGCTTCTGCACAACAACAAAAAAACCATCAACAAAACAAGGAGGCAACCAGCTGTATGGGAGAAGATATTTGCAAACACCTTCGATAAGGGGTTAATATCCAAAATATATAAAGAACTCATACAACTCAACAACAAAAAAACAATCCAATTAAAAATGGGCAGAGGAACTGAACAGACACTTCTCCCAAGAAGACATACAAACAGCCAAAAGATACATGAAAAGATGCTCAACTTCAGTAGCTATCAGGGAAATGCAAATCACAACTATAATGAGATACCACCTGACACCTGTCAGAATGGCTATTATCAACAAGACAAGTAATGACAAGTGTTGAAGAGGTTGTGGAGAAAAAGGAACCTTCATACACTGCTGGTGGGAATGTAAATTGGTACAGCCACTATGGAAAACAGTATGGAGGATCCTCCAAAAATTAAGAATAGGATTACCATATGATCCAGCAATCCCTCTTCTGGTTATCTACCCCAAAAATCTGAAAACATTTAAGATAAATGTACCCTTATGTTCACTGCAGCATTATACATGGTGGCCAAGGCATGGAAACAAGCGAAGTGTCCTTTGATAGGTGATTGGATAAATGTCGCCTTACAGCCGATTCTTAGACCACCCCCCCTGCATTAGCCTCTGACCCATTAGTCGAGAGAGTGCCTCGGAAAACTGAGGCCGGATGGAATGATATCTGTAAAGCTCTCTCGGGGGGCGTCTCANTTCAGCCACTGCCTATGACTGGCTTGGTTCTACCTGGCAGAAGCTGCAAAGTGATCCACAGTTGGTTGCTGCCTATGCTGGACCTGGAGACGTGTTGGAGAGACCACACTGTGAACCGAGGACAGCTGCTACCAGTACCATGCTGTTGCCAGCTGGCCGCCCATAAGGCTCAGCAAGTGATAGAGTCTCATGCAGTACACAAGTTGGGTGATATGGGGTTTCAGGGAGTCACCAGGGTGGGGCAAGTGGTGTTCACCAGGTTAACATACATTCTGCTTTTCTGCTTTGGTGCTAGTGCTAAGCCTGGAGCTACTCGGCAAAAGGCTCAGAGCACATCGAAGTCAGCCATCACCTGCCTGGGGCCCACCAATTCCCAACAGCTGTCCAAGAAAGACTGCAGTGTGGGCCAGGGCTGGCTGCTGGTCACCTCAAATATTCAAATTATTGAAAGAGAAAAATCACCAACCAAGAATAATATATCAAGAAAAGTAATCTTTTAGATATGAAGGTGAAATAACGGCTTTTCCAAAGATACAGAAGCTGAGGAAATTTACCACCACAAGACCTGCACTACAAGAAAACTGAAGGGTGCTCTTCCATCTGAAACAAAAAGACAAAAGGATAAAAAACTATGGGTAATATGACTAACAGACAGACAGAAGCAGGTAATTGTGACCCTTGTTCAGAATAAAGGTATTACACACTTAAATATAACATAAAGATTCAAGGAGGCAATATTTTTTTTAAAGAAGAAGACAATAGCTACTGCAACTTGGAAGTGAACTCCCAGCAAACAAAATTTGTGGCAACGAAAACATAAATGGGGTGGGGGAAAAGGACTGAACTTGCACAGGTGAATGGAGATAAGATGCAATCAGAAGAAAAAGGAATGCTATATATATGAAACTTTCTTTTGCATAAACCTAATGGTAATCACACACACAAAAATCTAGAACTAAGTCGTATAACATAAAAAGAGGAAACAGAGAAAAAAAATCATAGAATACCACCAAACTAAAATAACAGACAGAAACACAAGAAAAAATAAAAAATGGAGACACAGAGCTACCAGAAAACAAAAGATAAAATGGCTATAGAAATCCTCATATATGAATAAACACTCTAAATGTAAATGGACTGAATTCACAAATAAAAAAGGTCAGAGTAGCAGATTGAATAAAAAAACAAAACTTAACCATATGCTGCCTTCAAGGGACACATCTCATTCGCAAGGACAAATATATACTCAAAGTGAAAGGCTGGAAAACAATACTCCAAACAAATGGCATCCAGAGAAAAGCAGGTGTAGTCATACTTATATCTGATGAAGGAGACTTCAAGATAAAAAAGGTAACAAGAGACAAAGATGGACATTTCATAATGATAAAAGGAACAATAAATCAAGACGACATAACACTTATTAATATATATGCTCCCAAAGAGGGAGCACCAAAATACGTATATAAAGCAACTACTAATAGAACTAAAGGGAAAAACTGAGAAAAACACAATTATCGTAGGAGACCTAAATACCCCATTGATAGCTATGGATAGATCATCCAAACATAAAATCAATAAGGAAATATCAGCCTTAAAAAACACATTAGATCAAATGGACATGATCAACATTTACAGAGCCTTTCATCCCAGAATACATGAAATTTTTCTCTAGTGCACATGGAACATTCTCATGGACAGATCATACATTGAGCCACAAAACTAGCCTCAACAAATTTAAGAAGACTGAAATCATACCAAGCATATTCTTTGACCACAATGCTTTGAAACTGGAGATCAACTGCAAAAAGAAGCAGGAAAAACCATAACTATGTGGAGATTAAACAACATACTACTAAAGAACTGGGTCAAAGAAGAAATAAAAAGGAGAGCTCTTTCCAGTCGGCGCTGAGCCATGGGCATCTCTCGGGACAACTGGCACAAGCGCCGCAAGACCGGGGGCAAGAGAAAGCCCTACCACAAGAAGCGAAAATATGAGCTGGGACGCCCTGCTGCCAACACTAAGATTGGCCCACGCCGCATACACACAGTCCGTGTGCGTGGAGGCAACAAGAAGTACCGTGCATTGAGGCTGGATGTGGGGAACTTCTCCTGGGGTTCCGAGTGTTGTACGTGCAAAACAAGGATTATTGATGTGGTCTACAATGCATCCAACAACGAACTGGTCCACACCAAGACCCTAGTAAAGAACTGCATCGTGCTCATTGACAGCACACCATACCGACAGTGGTACAAGTCCCACTATGCACTGCCCCTAGGCCGCAAAAAGGGGGCCAAGCTGACTCCTGAGGAAGAAGAGATTTTAAACAAAAAGCGATCAAAGAAAATTCAGAAGAAATACGATGAAAGGAAAAAGAATGCCAAAATCAGCAGTCTTCTGGAGGAGCAGTTCCAACAGGGCAAGCTTCTTGCTTGCATCGCTTCAAGACCAGGCCAGTGTGGCCGAGCAGATGGCTATGTGCTAGAGGGCAAGGAGCTGGAGTTCTATCTGAGGAAAATCAAGGCCGGTAAAGGCAAATAAATCATCCTCCCTCCTAGCTTAGTCCATGTAATAAAGGTGTTTTGTGTTCTGCGTCCAGGTTGTTTGAATACTCGATTGGCAAACTGGAGAGTGCCCCCACGTCCCTCTCCCTGAAGGCCAGGCCTATTATGTAGTCTGTGCCTTTCTATAATAAAGGGGACATTTCTCACCCTAAAAGTTGATGATCAGTGGGGGCAGGGATGTGGCATTCAGGCCAAACAGAGACCATAATAAGGGAGGTATCCCATCACTGGGACCCCCAACAATACTGGGGTGTTGACTGGACCGTGATTGGAACCTGAAGCAATGTTTCCTCTAACGTTGATTCGTTTAGACATCCTATACCTCTTGGACCTGGTTTTAACTTAGTTTACAACCTGGGTTCACAAGTGGTCTTGAAATCTTGAAATTGTGTTACAGATTTCTGCACTGTTGAAAGCAAGTTACATATACTTAAATATATGTATTCTGTCAGACTTTGGATGTCTTTTATAATTTTCTCGAGTCCTAATTCCTTCCACCCTTCACTATTAAAAAGTATGTTAGATTGCCAAAAAAAAAAAAAAGAATAAAAAGGAGAGATCAAAACATACATAGAGGGCCAGCCGAGTGGCGCATTGGTTAAGAACTAGCTTGGGATGCCAGAGGGTCCTGGTTCAGATCCCACATATGAGGGCCAGTGACACTGCCCTCTACAGCTAAGATGCTTAACAACAGCTCAACCTGGAGCTGGGCTGCCCTGAGTCGCTGGCGA
>NW_017731592.1:2467071-2483265 GCF_001890085.2 Hipposideros armiger
CAACCATAAAATTATTTTCGTTGCTACTCTATAACTGTAATTTTGCTACTGTTATGAATCGTAATGTAAATATCTTTTTGTTTTCCGATGGTCTAAGGTGACCCCTGTGAAAGAGTCGTTCAACCACCAAAGGGGTTGCGACTCACAGGTTGAGAACAGCTGGTTTAGTGGTTACCAGAAGATAAATGGGGAGGGGGGAGGTAGAAAAGGATAAAGGGGGTCAAATATATGGTGATGGAAGGAGAACTAACTCTGCGTGGTGAATACAAAATGCAATATATAGATGATGTATTATAGATTTGTACACTTGAAACCCATATTATTTTATTAACCAATGTCACCCCAATAAACTTAATTTTTAAAAAAGCACTAAAAAGATAAAACCCAAAAGGGGCATGGATATTAGGCACATATTTTCATGAACTGCTTATGTAAATACAAATTGTAAAATCTTCCAGGAAGGCAGCTAGGCAATGTGTTTGAAATTCTACCAGTCCTTGATCCAGCAATTCAATTTCAAGTAACTTAAACTAAGAAAATAATCTTCTAAGATATAGCTGCAAGGATATATTAATGGAGCAAAGAACTGGAATATAACAAATAATAGGGGTTTAGTTAAATATATTTAAATAAGTTTAGTTTAAATATATTTAACAAAAAAAAGTTAATTAGATGCAATGGCATGCACTGAAGCCATTAAAAATACTACTGAGGGGCAATATTTATTGACAAATTCAAATGTTCAAGGTATATTCTTAAGTGGGGGTAAAAACCAAGATAAGTTACAATTGCTATTTGCAATATTACATTTTTATAAAACGAGTGCGGCAGTGATTGAGAGATTAATATGGAATTCAAAAGTCTGTTAAAAGACGTTCACCAAAATGTTAACTGCTTATTTCTGTGTCGTGGCATCAAGTGCATTTTTCTCATCAACTTTTTAAGTGGGACATGTGTTCCTTTAGTAAAATTTTAAAAATTATCTGTTGGTTTTTCGGAGCCTGGAACGCCCCTGCCCTCCCACACCGCCTTGGGCTCTTCCCTCCAGTCTCACGTTCTCAGTGAGGCCTGCGGAGGCCACCCTACTGACTCCCAAATGGACCCCAAATCCCCAAGACCCTGTTCTCTCGCTTTTTCCCCGTCATAGTTCTCTTCTACAAGGTTACATAATTATGTTCATGGCGTTTTTTTCTGCTCCCTACCTCCCCAAAAAGTTCTCGAGAGCAATAATCAATGATCTTTGTTTTGTTCGCGGACACATTTCCAACAGTTTACAACAGTGCTTGGCACGTAACAGGTGCTAGACACTGTCGTTGAATGACTTGAGAAATAGGTTTATTCTTGGCGAGTATCTAGTAGCCTTACCATCACTACGCAGATGCACAGCTACAAGATAATGCCCTCCTCGAACCTCCTTTTCTTTCACCAGGAACCGGAAATCCAGGGCCATGCAGCCCACGCAGGGCCGAGCCCAGAAGTGGGGTCTGGGCACGCGACAGGCTCGTCAAGAACCCCGCCTCACAGATCAGCGCGGAGAATTACACTTCCCAGAATCCTTGGGTCATCGCGTGGACTACATTTCCCAGAGGCATTAGCGGCAGCCCCTAACCCGCCCCCTGCCCTGCCCCTCCCGAGCCTGCGTGGGGCGCGGGGCTTTTGCCGCCGGAGTGAGCGGCTTTTGGGCCTGAGCCCAGGAGGAGTTCAGACCCGAGGCTGCTGCCCCGCAGGGGCAGTTCCGGAGCCTCTCACCTGCGGAGCGCGGCCGGCGGAGGCACGGCCTCCGGAACCCCTGCGGCCTGGACGAGGTGAGCAGCGGAGGGTAGGCGGGGTGCGGCAAGGACTGGGGCCTCGAGAGGATGCAGGGCACAGGCCCGAGAGGCGCGAGCCGGGCCTTTGTGGGCGCGGGTGGGCCAAGGGCCGGGCACCCAGGCTCTGTCCGCCTGCCTCCTACGATCCGTTCCGCAGGCTGAACGCGGCAGGTCGGGCACTTAGTCCCCACTGACCCCAGTCCCGCCACCCTCCTGCTTCTTCCCGACCGTTCCCAGCGCGCTACCTGCTCGGCCCCTGCCGGCGTTTTAATTTGTTACCTACCGGCTGTCAGTGAACGTCAGGAAATGTATTTCCTCTCCACACCCTCCGGGGTGGCAGGCGTAATGATCTGTTTTCCGCGAGGAGTGAGTTGATGGCTTCCCCCAATGGCAGAGCCAACACTGGAACCCAGGTCTTTGGTTTCTGTGCCCATTCGTCAGACAGCAACTCCTCCCCGCCATAGGAAAGCTGTTGTTAACCCTTTCCGAAGCAGTTTTCTCCAAATATCTGGAAATTGATTCCTTGACAGAGGAGGGAGGAATTGGTGGGAACATCTTGTGGTGGAGAAATGTCGCTCGCACGCAGTGAGGTTGGAGTGGGCGCTCGAGAGGGAGCGCCCCGTGGTGGGAAACCCGTGCACCCTCACCGGCTGTGTGAGCACGTTGCTCCCACTCTGCGCTCAGTTTCCTGACCGATAAAATGGGGGTGCTGACAGTGCCGTCAGTGCAGTGGGTCTAAACGTTGTGGGCCGTTCCTGGCTCAGTGAGTCGCCGCCGCTGCTCCAGCGAGTTCTAGGTCCTCGTTCTCTGAGCCAGGGGAAGAGCTGGGGCCTGGACCAGGACGGCCCAGCCCTTCTCTCTGGTCCTGTCTGCTCCTAACTCCTCCTGACCTCCCTCTCTGAGGGCACACGGCGTCATTCTCAGGTGGTGTAAGGATTGGAGAGCTGGTGATTCTGAGGGGAGGAGAGAAGGGGCTTCTCCCTCCTGACTCCCTTTTTCTTTCAGATCTGCCTTCCGGAGACTGCACCCACCCTCCGGGGAAGAACCCAGAAAGAGGACATGGCTACTGAACAGGGGGAAGCAAGGTCCCAGGTAACTTCATTGTATTATAATATCTCGGGTCTTAGGGACAGATGGCGTGTGTGTGTGTGTGTGTGTGTGTGTGTGTGTGTGTGTGTGTGTGTGTGTGTGTTTGTTTTCCCTCAAACTGAAGTTCTCTTCCCCAGTACAATCTTCTCCAGAATTTGGAGCCCAAGTCCTTTTCCCTGTGGATGGTGGACTGTGTAATGAATGCTTGCCTTCTCTGCCGCAATCCATGTCTAGTGTTTCCCTTTTCTTTTCCTAATAGGCACTTTTTTATTCATTAAACTCTATTCACTGTGTGATTACTAATTTGACAGGTAAGATACCATGAGTCTTATATCACTAGCAGACAAAACAAACAAACATCACACTTGGCAGAGTTCCTTTCTGGCCCCGCCTCCTTGGCTCACCCATATCTCCCTCCCTACCGTTGGCAAGAATGCTTTTCTTTTTCTTTCCACCCCTGAGAACCCTCGTGATAGTTTCCCTAGGCTTCTCCAACCAATAGGTTTTAGTTTTTTGTCCCTCTTAACTTTGTGGATTATGTGCCTTGATTACACCACTCTCTTGAAAACTGATCTTGACCTCCCATTTATGTGTGAGAATGAGGGAGGGACCCCCATCTGGTGAGCCAGTGTATGAACAAAGGTAGCCATGTTGGAAGGGACACTGTTGAAGAGGTCTTTTGACTCCGAGGGCAGAGAGAAGACCCCTCAGGAAATGGCAGGGAGTGTTTCATGGGATATCAGTCCTGGAGAGACAGTATATACAGTGGTTAGGAAACGGGGCTTTTGAGCCAGATGGACGGGTTTGAACCCATGTCCTCCATTGCCATTTATGGGCCTTAGGCAAATACCTCCATCTCTGTCTGCCTCAGTTTCCTCACCTATAAAATGGAAATAACAACAGTACTTACCTCATAGGTTAGGTGAGAGGATCACATAAGTTAGTGCATGGAAAGTGTTTAGATCAGGATTGGGCATCATGATATGTGGCTGTTGAGGTGGCTGAACAATATTTTTCTAGTAATAATACTATTAATGTTGATAGATAAAAGCTGCTTTACAGTGTTCCTAAGACCCAGAAAATACTTGTCTCATTTTCATCTAACAATAACAGGTAATGTTGCTGGGGAATGTCCTGAGGGCTTTATTGTTGTTCTCACTCTCATAACCGATTATTATCCCCATTTTACATGTGAGGAAACTGAGGCTCAAAGAAGTCAAGTAACCTGGATTCAAACCCAAGTGTGCGTGTCCTCTAAGTTCATGGTCGTCGTTATGATCTTTCAGAACACAGGCAGACCAGCACGTGGTACCAGGCTCTTCTGCACGCTGATGTCATCTTTGGACATATAGAATGTGCTGGTGTTTGATCTGAGGCTACAGCCAGAGCCTCCCATTGTATTTTTAGGCTGTTTTTCTCTGAGACTTTCCCACTCTGTTCCAACGGAGCCAAGTTGTTCTCTTGCCCAGAATCTCCTCCATCCCATGCGTCATTGAATCCGGTACTTGCTAACCATTCTTGCTAATCTCGCCTGCTGCCCATTCATCAGTACTGGGTGAATCTGTGTGTAAAAGTCACTGACAGGACCTTTAAGACCAGATAGCCTATATCAAGGACTGGGTTAGAAGAAAACTTTAATTATTGTCCCGCCTTTGCCACTAATAAATTAGGTGACCTGGGGTCTTGACTGCCCCAGACCTTGTGTTGTTCTAAAATGAGGACTGAGCTAAGAGATGGTGTACAGTCCTGTCCAGCTACTCTTTCATTGTTCAAATTATTATTATTATTATTTTTAAAGATTTTATTGGGGATTTAGGGGAGGGGAACAGCATTGGGGAGTTGGGGAAGGGGAACAGCCAAGCTGTTGTCCTTCAGTCTTAGTTGTAGAGGGCGCAGCTAGCTTAGCTCCAAGTCCAACCACCATCTTGCCAGCTGTTGACAGATCGCAGCAGCTCAGCTCAAGTTGCCATATTCAATCTTAGTTGCAATGGGGTGAGGGGGAGCGCCGGCGGGGGAACACAGTCCACCATCCCATGCAGGAGTTGAACCGGCAACCTTGTTGTTAGGAGCACGTGCTCTCACCAGCTGAGCCATTCTGCCACCTGTTGGCAGCTCAGTGGCAGCTCAGCTCAAGCACAGCTCACTGACCCATGTGGGAATGGAACCAGCGATGCTGTTGCTCAGAGCTCGCGCTCTTAACCAACTGAGCCACTCGGCTGGCCCATTGTTCAAGTCATTTCATGTGTTTTTTCCTGTACCAGTTGGATTGTAAATTCTTTGAGAGTAAATATCATTTCTTGTATTCTTCCCCTATAGGCAAATAATTTAATGCCTTTTCTTATAAAATATTGCATGATCATGGTAAAAATTTTAGAGAGTAAAATATGACATATGTACATGTATGTGCGTACATGTACATATATATGTTAATAGATTTATATATGTATGTGTATATGTGTGCATATACATATGTATTTGTATGTAAATTTTTTTATCAATATACAGAAAAAGTAATATTATCCTTAACCCCACCATCTGGAGATAATCACTGTCAATCCTTTGTTATACATCTCTCAGCATCAACTTCTATATATGTGTATACTTTTTTTCAAAAATGGGAACAAACTACACACTAATATAGAACCTGCTTTATGTATTTATTAATAACACTACCATGGATGACTTTTTAAGTCTGTAAATATTATCAATTGTCATCAGAAGATTATTCTGATTAATACTCCCACTAATCGCCTTAATGGCCTCCACACATCTCTTAAAGTGGTTAACACAGGCCCTGGTTCATACTTTATGCTGCTCAGTATGTTTTTGTCACTGGTTGATTGTTGAACAAATGACTTGGAACCTTCAGAAAATATCAGAAGCATATCATGGTAGCCCGTCTGTCTCCCCACTGCTGCCGCCTTCAGTCTGTGATGGGTGGTGCTGGGCGAGCTGGGATGGCTTATCTTTATAGGTGTCAGTGACGTTCGAGGATGTGGCTGTGTTCTTTACGCGGGATGAGTGGAGAAAGCTGCGTCCTTTTCAGAGAAACTTGTACCAGGATGTGATGCTGGAGAACTACAGTAACCTGGTCTCGCTGGGTAAGGACGTCTTTCTTGTAGATACAGAATTCAGAAATGGGGATAACTCAGCACCACGTTCCTGGATAAAAGCCGCGGGTCATCAGAAACTTTAGCTGAGTTTTGTCTTAGGATCGTGCAAATTGGATCTCCATAAATATTAAAAACCTTTCCCCCTCTAGGTATGGACTTGCCCCATGGATGGGACAGTCTTCACAGTTGCACATTAGAAACTTCCTCATAGTTCAGGCATCACTTTCCCACCGTGGTTGTTCTGTGGTTTGTTCGCTCACCTCTCAACAGAGCATGCCTCTGCCCTCTTCACTGACCTACCACTTGCCAGTTCTCTTCCCAGCCAGATGGACATTGTACAATCCATCACTGAAAGGGAGTGAGATAGTGTTTTCTCTTTTAAACAGACTACTTGGTACATAATCCTTTCCATAGGTACCTGTTTACAAATTTTAATTCAGCCTGTACATCTAGCATATTTTGTCTTCTGTAGAAAGCCCTATTAATCAAGCTGCATGTTTGTCATATTTCCGTAACATGCAACTAATTATTACATAGTCATGTCCTACACATCCCGTCCTTTTCCCTAACACCCCTCACACCGTGGGGGCACGACTTGTGTACCCCACAGGGACCCTTTGTACCGTCCCCTGAGTTTCCCACTCAGATCTGGGATACCTCTTTGTGTCCAGTCAAAACCAAATTTTTTTTTTCTCTTTTTCTTCTCTATGAGCAGGACTCCTATTTTCCAAACCCAAAGTGATCTCCCTGTTGCAGAAAGGAGAAGTGCCCTGGAAGGTGGAAGAAGGCAGCCCGGGAGGCTCCTGGCCAGGTGAGTGGGCACTGAGGGCCGGGAGCCGCTGCCGGCCAAGGTCTGCTTAGTACGTGGACAGGCAGCTTGGAGAGGTTGGTCGGGAAAGTTCCTCCCGGGGGCTCGGTCCTCAGGAAATGGTAGAGAAGGGGGCGCTAAGTCCGCCCCGACACGAGCTTATTTTTCTCCGGTAGTCACTTCACAGATGAATCTCTCAGGATCTCTCTTGTTCTTTCCTGTTGTTTCAGAGGAGCGCTACATTCTCATATATTCATTCAGTAAACATGGTGTATTTAAGGAATTGCAAATAATGCATTCTGACTGAGGCTCAGGGTATATACATGGGGAAAGAAGGAGACGAGAAAGGAAAGGATTTTAGAAAACTAGGTGAGGGCTATGTTTAAAGTGCTTTGGGGCAGCTCTTAGAGATGTGAACTGTGCGAAGAGTGACTGCAAATAGTTAAAGGATTTTAAGCTGAAAAATTTTATGGTCCTTGATGTTTTAGGACAATTGGCATGAATCAGAAACAGTTTAAACGCCCTTCAGTAGAGGCACAGCTGAAGGAGCTGTGGCCTGCCTCTGCTCTGGCACACGGCTCCACAGTCAGAAGCAGCACTGATGGGCCCAGCTCTCTCCGAGGCACGTTAAGGACTAAAGCAAGTTCCGGAGCATTGTTACGTTGCATCCCTGTTTATGTTTAAAGAAAGTCACGTGCATGTCTGTCTACAGGTACAATATGCGTGTGAGTGCAGAGAGAAAGGTTAGGGGCACAGCTTAGCTGGTAACAGTAGTTATGTTTGGAATGGGATTGAGACTGTGCGGGGTGGCAGGGGACTCTATTTACAGGTAAGCTTTTACTTTTTCACATAGAGAGTCATTCATGACTCCTTAGTTGAATTTAACAAGAATGATAACTTTGGAAGCATTGGGGGATAGATTTAAAGTGAGGCCAAACGATGATAGATGTTGAAGTTTTTGGAGATTACTGTATAATGTAGGCAAGATGTGACTAGGGCCTGGACAAAGGCACGTGCATTGGGGTTCGGGAGGGAAGAGGGGGGCCCCTTTTAAGGGCATAGGGCGAGTTCAGTGTGGGATGGGCTTCACTTGAGAAGTGAGTGAAATACTCGGGTAGAGATTGCTGGGGATAGCTGTATAAGGTCTACGGGGTTGGAACTCAGGGGAGGTCAGGGAGCCATTGGTAGAAGGGTGGCATTTGAAGCATTAGGCTGACCAGGTGAGGGGACAGAGCAAAGGAGAGAATCCCAGGAAACCTCAACATTTACCAGGTGGGTTAAGAAGCGTTGGGAGAGAAACGGGAGAGGCAGCTGTGGTGGGAGTTGGGGACAAAAAGACACGGGTCCTGCCCTGGTGGAGCCCAGTCAGGTGGGGAGGGAGCCAAGTGGTCATGAACGGAGCACACACCAGGATGTGGAGTGACAGGTTCAAAGTGCTGTGAGAACTAGACTGGCAGGGGGGTGTCGGCAGAGGCTCCCCTGAGGAAGGGTAGACTGAGGAAAGGGTGGAGGGGAGTCCAGACTCAGGAAAGGGCGCATGTGACATCCAAGGCAGCCAGCCTGTGTGGACAGGGGTGAGGACAAAGGAGCAGGGACAATCCTGCTGAGCGGGGTGGGGGCCCTGTCACAGGAGTTGGTCTGTGCCTGAGGGGCAGGCACAGCCCCTGAGGAGTTGGAAGTAGCCTGGCCACAGGCCCAGGTTTACATTCTGTAAAGATCAGCCTGCAGCTGGTGCAGAGCCCGTTAGCGTGGCAGTGGGAAGACTTGTCCAAGGCTGTTGTCAGGTCCAGACGAGTCAGTGGTGGCCTCCCATGAGGACGTGGGACAGGCTGTCTCCATCTCCAGAGTCCCTGTGCCCGGGGGAGCTTTCTTCCCACTGTGAGCTGAGATTTTTTTGATGTGGGAACCACACTTGTCTTCCTGTCTTTTTAACTGTCATTTGGGAGAAATACACTCATTTTGTGGAAAGTGGTGGAGGTCACCACACAGTCAATGGAGTGCTGGCGTCAGAGAACCAGTTTTGAGTTAGGGGATGCCATCCCGCGGTCGTTGTGGGCTGAACCTGACCGAAAGATCAGAGGAGAAGACAATCCCTTCCCTGCACCCCAGAGCCTCTGCTGGTCGAGTGAGTGTCTCTTCCCGAGTGACCATGCATTAGCTGGATTAACAGGAGTAGAGGGTATGACTGGAGTCCACAGCTGTCCAGTGCGATGTTGCAGCCCCCTGGTGATGAGCCCTCAGCTCGCACGTCTCGAGTTTGGGAAGACTTGAAGGAACAGTGAGTGGATGTCTGAAGGAAACAAGGCCATCAGAGCGAGCAGTATGTGCGCTTCTCTGGATGGGACGAGCCTCCTCCTCCCTCCAAGAGGAAAGTCAGGTGGCGTGTCCTGGGAGTGCTGACGTGACGTGTGGTTGTGCCCATCCTGCACCCTGGTGAGCCCCCCATCTGCCTAGACTAAAGCGGCCTTAAAACAGCTCCCTTCCTGGGAGCCTGGGGGGAAGGACCTGTGTGTTCTGGGAAGCACCTCAGAGCATTTCCTCTAGACCAGAACCCAAGCCTACCCTTCACACAGCCGGTGACCGACAAGCTTCTGCTCCAGGGTGGCACTCCTAGAACCTCTAGTTGTCTCAAAATGTAGTTTAAAAAATTATTTTTGCTTCGAAACAATTCACAAATAGGAAAAGTAAAAACAAAAAGAAAAACAAGCTGTGTCATCCATGGGTGTGTACATTTTAAATTGAGAGACGGGAGGAGATGGCTCAAAGGATGTGCGTCACATTAGTCTCTTGCTTAAAAAATGTGCCCAAAGTCTAATCCAGAAGAGGTTGTGCTCTTCTGGAATGGTTGTTATAGGAATAATGCGATTAAACCAACTTGTACATCTCATGAGTTTGCTTTACACCCAAATGTGACATCTAAAATGTGAAATCTAAAATTTTAAATCCAGGGATGGCCTAGGTGAACCATCACCTCCAATGAAAAAGTGTTTGCTTATCTTTTTCTCTTTCTGTGTTACTTAATGCAGGAAGCCTTGTGGGGTGGACTGAACATGTGCAGGGTGGTCAGCTTGGGGGGTTGGAGGGCTGCCTTCCACTCACCCAGATTTGCTGGGGCTGCTGTGCAGAGGGCAGGGCGTCATTTTCTAATTTGCACAAATGTGCCATTGGGATGGCAGTCTGGTGAACTTGATGCAGTGGTTTTAATGAGTGAATTCCTAACACAGAAAGTGGAGCCCAAATGCTCTGTAGCTGGGATAATATGTTTGGTAGTCTTGATCTTGTCTTCTGCCCTCCCCAACCAAGATCCCATGTGGGCTCTTCACCCACCCTCCTGCCACAAAACTCCACTCTCCTTGGAGCTGCCAGAATGATCCAATTAAAATGTAAATCAGTTTCTCTCACTCCCAGTGTTGCCAGCACACAGAGCATAGTCCAGTCCCCAATGTGGCCTTCAGAGGCCACCCAGTCCAGCCCTGGCTGCCTCTTCACTGTCATCTCCCTCCGCTCTGCCCTTTACTCGAGGACTTGTCACTCTGGCTGCCTTGCAGTTCATCGGGCAGGCCCAGCAGGCTTCCACCTCAGGTCTATTCTTCTGAACAGACGACCATGAGCCCATGTGACTCACTTCCTCGTGTTGCTGCCCAGATGGTACTTCCTTGAACGCACAGCTCATGTAAACACAGCCCTCCATCCTCCACATTCATCCCCTCACCACGCTTTATTTTCTGTAATAGTATATGTTTATTTGTTATCTATCTCTTCCTCTCAATTGTGAACTCCTTTGTGCTGGGTTGTCTGTGTCATTTGTCCCCATTCCCCCAGTTTTTAAAACAGTGCCTGGTCAGAGCAGACTTCCAGTTAATGAGGCATGAATGACTTGGCTAGATCAGTAACGGGAACCGGTTTCAGAGACATTTGGGAGATAAAAGCAGCAGGACTTGGAGATGGATTAGATATGGAAGATAAAAGAGATGGAATTATCAAGGATGCTTGCTGGGTTTGTGGCTTGCTCTGGAATGGACAGAGCTAGCATTCACTGAGGTATGACACTGGAAGGAGGTCATATTTGGGAAATGGTATAAATTTGGTTTTAGATTAGTTAAATTCAGTTGTCTTTGGCTGACCCCGATATCTAAGTGGAGATGTCAAGTAGCCTCTTAGATTTGGAGTACCGCCCCTCATAATACAGACTAGATATGAAATGTGAATCTGGGAGACCCTGGGCAATAGAGGGTGCTTGAAACGGTGATTGAGTTTGAGTTAACTTATGAGCTCAGAGTACAATGAGAGCAAGAAAAAGCCTCTGCCTCAATTTTGAGGAACTCTGGCATTTTGTGGCCAGGGAGAGAGAAATGAAGCCGTAGGGAAGACAAGTGTTGGTGTACGATGGGGAAAACCCAGGAGAGTCCGGTGTCATTGAAGTCAAGGCCCTCAACACGGTGGCATCAGAAGAAGTGGGGAGAAGATGTTTCTGAACCGTGTTTCGATGGTAGAATGAACAAGTCTTGGTAACTGATTAGCTGAGTGGGCTCAGGGAAAGGTGTAAAAGATGCCTCTTAAAGTTTTGGTTCAGAGGTGGGGTCATTTACAGAAACAAGGGGGTTCAACAGTTTGGAAGGAATAATGAATTCAGTTTTAGGCATGTTGAATTTGAGGGATCTTTGAGACATCTCAGTTGCTATTTTGGGTATGGAGAGTAGAGAAGTCATGCCTAGGGTATATGTTTGCAATTGAAGCTGGCCTGTGGAAGGAGAGCGCAGAGTGAGAAGAATTGGGGGCCTCGTACTAAACCCGAAGGAACCCCAAGGACTAAAGATCAGGCAGAGGGAAATAAGTGCACAAAGGAGACTGAGAAGCCCACTGAGGAGATTGAGGCTGGTGGAAAATGAGAAGAATGTGGAGGAATGTTTGGGGTCACTGTAGCTTAGAAAGTGAGCGTCTGGAGGAAAACGAATGGTTGCTGTCAGATGCTGCTGAGAGGTACATTGGGTGAGAAGCGAAGTGAGCATCTTGCCTTCACTCCCTGGAGGTCAGAGTTGCTGTAGCGAGGGTTGCTGTAGCGAGGGTAGTGGCGAGGACAGAAGCCAGAAGGGAGCCAGTGAGGGGTGAGTGAGTGGGAGGAAATGACCAGGTGTAGGATCCTAGGGAAAATCGGATGTGATGAAGAGGCAGCAGCAGTAGCTGGATGAGCTCGTCTCTGCTCACATAAACAAGTATTTCTCTGTATACTCTTTTTTTCCTTTGTCCACTCCAATTATAGTATACAACACACATTATTTTGCCCCTTTCCATTGGTATTTACTGAAACTCCTTCCATGCCAGCACAGAGAGAGCTTCCTCACTCTGGAGAATAGGGAGCCTTGGGCAGGCTCTCTTCCTGGCTGGGAGAAGAGGTGCTTTGGTTGTATGTGGCTTTCAATAATGTTAGCCCAGCAAGTCCAGTTAGGGCTAGGGTTTTATAAATGGTATTGCTAATTAGCAATATGGGTATTGATTTAAAGCTGTATCTTTATCACATACCTATGTAAAGTCCTGAAGTTTTACAGTTAGAGTTAGCCCAAATGTCCATCAAAGGAACCTGGTTGAATAAACTGAGGTACATTCACTCTGGAATTTTTTGCAACTGTGAAAAGGAATGAGGAAGACCTTAATTTATTATCTATTTCTTCCTCTAAATTGTAAAGTCCCTTATGCTGAGTTGTCTGTGTCATTTGTTCCCATTCCCCCAGCACTTAAAACAGCGTCTGGTCAGAGCAGGCTTCCAGTTGAATTCCACTAGGGGGTGATCTCCAGAATATATCAGTAAGTGGGGAAAGGTGCAGAGTAGTGGGAAGAAAGGAGGAGATAGCAAAAAAGAAAAAGAAAAAAGTGTGTATTTGCTTATATTTAAAAAAAAAAGTGAAAAAAAGGAATAAAAGCAGATCAATAAAAATGATTACCTTATAGAGTGAAGGAAGAAAAAGGATGGAGAGAACAGGGATAAATCTAGAATTTTTATACGGTATCTTGTTTTATAATTTTGACTTGAACTATAAAAATATTTTATAGCATTATAAAAGATTAAATAAAAATGAAAAAGCATTTCATAAATATTGAAAGCAAAATGAAACAAATGATCCTAATTGTGTTTCGGGTTGGTGACTTAGTCACATAGAAAAGAATTATTTCAAATGTCTTTATATCACACCAGTTTGAATAAGCATCCTTAGTGGTTTATATCTGTGATATTGTGATTTGTAATGGGAAATATATCTTTGGTTTCCATCCCCGCTTCTGGCACTGAGCTCCTGAAATCCTTGGAATTGCCCAGAGCTACAAAGGTATCTTTTGTTATGTTAACGGTTGCTTGGACTGGGCTGGTTGCCTGGAGAACCAATCAATCGTGTGACTACATGTGACTACAGGGTTGGAACTTTCAGTCCCACCCTCTGACCTGCCCGAAGGGGACAGGGGCTGGATGTTGAATCAATCAACAGTGACCAGTGATTTCTTCAGTCATGCCTGTGTAATAAAGCCTCCCATAACACCCCAAAGGATTGGGTTCTGAGAGCTTCTGGGTTGGTGAACACGTGGAGATTTGGGGAGAGTGGTGCGCTCAGAGCATGGAAGCTGCGGGCCCTTTCCCCATTCCCTGGCCTATGCATCTCTTCCATCTGGCTCTTCCTTAGTTACATCTTTTTATAATAAACAGGTGATCTAGTAAGTAACATGTTTCTCTGAGTTCTGTGAGCTGCTCTAGCAAATTAATTGAACCCAAGGAGGGGTTGTGGGGACCTTTGATTTATAGCTGGTTGATAAGATGAAAACCTGGACTTTCTACTGGCACCTGAAGGGGGTTGGGCCAGTCTTGTAGGGCTGAGCCCTTTACCTGTGGATCTGTCACAGTCTCTAGATAGACAGTGTCAGAATTGAGTTGAATTGTAGGACACCCAGCTGGTGTCCAAGAATTACTTGGTGTTGGTGTGGGAACTGCTGCCCCTCAACCCCACCACACACACACACACACACACACACACACACACACACACGTACGTTGGAATTGGGTGAAAAACTTTTAATACCCAATGGGCAAAAATAACTTCAAACAATAGTGTTGATTTTGGTGGGTATAATAAGACTATGTGGTTATGTTTACAAATAGAGTTCTTATTTTTTGAGAAATATTTTCTGAAATATTATGGATGAAATGTTATAATATCTGAATTTACTTTAGCGTAGTCTAATGGAAGCGACGTAGGGGTTTGTATTAACATGCTCAGCTTCTGTAATAAAGTCCCACCAACTGTGTGGCTTAAATAGACATTGATTGTCTCCCAGTTCTGGAAGCTGAAAGTCCAAAGTCAAGGTGTTGGCAGGACCATGCTCCCTCTGAGACTCTGGGTAGAATCTTTCCTTGTCCCTTGCCAGCTTCTGGTGGTGGCTGTAGTCCTTCTTCGCTTGCAGCTGTATCACTTCAGTCTCTGCTTTTGTTGTCACTTGGTGTTTTCCTGTGTGTCTTCACGTGGTCTTCTCTCTTTGCATGCCTGTGTGCAAATGTCCCCTTTTTATAAGAACACTGGTCATGTCGGATTAGGACCCACCCTAATGACCTCATCTTAAGTTGATTAAATTTATGTCCAAAAAGGGTCACTTTCTGAGTTACTGGAAGTTAGGACTTCTACATATCCTTTTTGGGTGACAGTTCAACCCATAATAAGGTAATAGATGAAACAGTATTAGTGATTGTTGAAGCTGACTTGCGGATTCATTGTAAAGTTCACTTTACTTTTGTGTACGCTAAACATCCATAATAAAAGCTTAAAAAATTAGAATTACCAACAACAAAATTTCTAAAACAGCATTTATCTTTTCCAGCAACACAAACATCGAGAATGTTTACAAATGTGTAGCCCTACCCCTGTGACAGTGTGCTGTAGAATTCCCAGCAGGTAGCTCCCTTAGGTCTGTGACTCTGGACAATCTTGTGAGACTGCAAATGCATATGGCGTTTTTATAGGAATAATTTTGAATCTGACCAAGTACAGGATAAAGTGGGGAGGGACAGTTTAGAAAACAAGCCTGGAAACCTGGCTTGGGTTCAAAGATTTTGATGCTGCCTTCAGCCCTCACACTACCCCTCCATCTAGCCGATGGCTGATCCTTTAAAATCCCATCTTAGATGTTTCTTCTGACCACTAACCACGTCTGTATCCTTTCCCTGCTTGCACCCTACACTATCTAAGGGTAGTTTGGATGCTATTCTAAGCTCACATTCACATCCATTTCTACCTTGTGTTTTTGTTGTAGAAATTATCACATTGTGATGTGATTGCCTATTTCTTCTTTGTCTCTAGTGCCAAACTATAAACTCCTTGAAGAAATTATCTGTTTCTTCCCATTCCTGGCTCCAGAATGTCTTGCGGATCACTAGTATGCCCAGGATAGAGCCTGGCGCTTTTTAGGTGCTTTCAAAATACTCGATGAATGAATAAGGAACAAGCAGTGCTTTTTGAAGTAGTAAGAGGAGTTCTATGTAAGTAAGAGAAATCCAGTGGGAAATACTACTGGAAAGGTGAGAAACGGGGGTCACAGAATCAAATGGAGGGTCAGCAGCAACAGTCACTATGAAGTAAGGAGGTCCTGAGTTGGGATGTGTTCGTGATGGTTGTTAGATGCCTTAGTGAGTGACAGGGTATAAAGGAAGTTGATGACTTACTAGACCTGGAATACAGAGGAGAGAAGGTTCTGAGGTGAAACTAAGAATTTATGGCAAAGTAACTGAAAAGATTATGTGATTCTGACTTGGGAAACATAGAAAAAAAGGTTTTAAAAGGAATTCACTGGATTCAGATTGGGACAGGTTGAATTTGAAAAGAAAGATGCTCACATGGAAAGTGTGGCAGGCAATTGGAAGTACCTCCACAGTATTCTGAGAAAAGTCAGGATAGTCGTTGCATAGGACGTGTGGGAGTAGATGAGACCATCTCAGGAGAGAAGGTTGAACAGAGACTTGCAGAGTGTCATGAAAGCCGAGGGTATGCACACCTAATAACGAACTAGTCGGGGTGGTTGTCATGAGCAAGATCATCCTGGTTTCTAAACTTCTGACCTAAGTCTTAGCCTTGATCATGAGGTAGCTCCAGCCCAGGCTTGATTCTGGAGCGAAAGTTAAAGTATACTTCAGGAGAGAGAGCTGCAGTTTGTAGAAACTAAGGTGATCATAAGGAACAATTAGGATGTCCTCAACCTAGGACTCATGTCTGCTTCAGTGGGAAATGTCACGTCCTGCGTGGCAAGGGCAAATGGGACACGAGAGGGGCGGCGCAGATTTGAATAAAGAGAGACAGAGACTGAAGTAAGATTTAAGTGCGAGACCAAGGGACTCAGCCTTCAGAGA
>NW_017731592.1:2492440-2494565 GCF_001890085.2 Hipposideros armiger
TCAGGACCAAGGCATAGGCACTTGAGAGTACAGTTGAGATGAGTTTCCAGTATTGGTGTGGACCTCTGTAGCTATAAGCACTCCCATTAAAAAATAAAAACTCCCCATGTCCATTTCTCTGTTCTTTAAACAAAACTTTGCAAAAAGCATTTCTATACTTGGTGTTTCTATTTTCTTATCTCCCATTGTGTCTTCTGTGTATTCCAGTGGGGCTTTCTTCCTTACTATTCCACAAAAAGCACTTATTGAATTCCAGACAGCCTCCATCTTGGCACAATTAGGGTTAAGTTTTTAGTTCTCAGATTATTTGCCAAAGTTGATCACTCACACCTCCCTGAAGTGCTTTTTCCCTTTGTCTTCTGGAACATCCTACTCTTCTGATTTTCTTCCTCTTCTTGACTTCTAATGTTGTAGTGCCTGAGTGATTTCTTTTAGTTCTTCAGCTTTAAATAAAACTTAACTACAGAAGACTCCCAAATACCTAACTGTAGTTAAGACCTCCAAATCTCCAAAATAATATATGCAACTGTTTCAGTATCTTCCTTTAGTATCTAGTAGGCATGTCAGCCATAACAAACATATCTGAAACAGAATACCCCTCATACTCACCTAGTCTTCCTAGTCTTCCCCTTCCCAGTAACTTGTGTCAGCATTCATCATTTTCAGGCTAGAAACCTAGGAGTGACTAGGTTTTTTATTCCCTCTCAGCACCCCATTTAGGTACCTGCGCCCAAATACTCAGGGCTCTTGTAAAGGTGTTGGTCACAAAACTGCAGTCTTTACATACAGGCCTGAGGCAGAGTCTCTAGCTTGACCGTATTACAAGCTAGAATCCAAATTGCAGGCTCTTACTATTTTCTTCCCAGCACATATACTGAATTTTAGCCAAAGTTCAACACACATACTGACTCATATCAACAGGGGGAAAGCACTCATTTTTGTGAATGACTCCTATACTTTTACCCAAATGATATACTAAAATATGATCATTTAATTTATCAAGACTTGGATGGAGAAGGAGCTAGGAAGATGTTGGGGAGAAAGTAAAAAAGTCCTGTTTCTCTTACAATAAATATTGGGTTATCGGAAAAGTCATGACATATTTTTCTATGATTTGCATTGCAAAAATGCGTCATGACTTTTCCGACAACCCAATAGTAAAGATATGGGTGCATATAAAATTAGCTGAGGAAGGTATGTAGAGTAAAAAAAAATCCCAAACCCTAGGGAATACGAACTTTTAAAGAGGGAACAAAAAATGTTATCCATGCAGGAAACTGAGAAGTGAACACTGGTAGAAAAAAAGAAAAGCAGAATACCTTATGTTCACCAAGCAGAGGGAAAATGTACACAGGTGAGAAAGTGAATGTCAGATGAGAGTCTCAGATACAATGAGATGCACAGGAGTCCTTTAATGGTTACTTCTAGCCCAGAAAATGCCAAACTGTGTACAACCATTCCCCTGGCAAAATTTAATATTCATTGAATTGTGTTCTTACCCAATTTTAATATTTCTTTTTCTGTTGTTGTTCTTTTTTATTTATTTTTTGGGTTTTTTTTTAGTTTTTTGTTTACCTTTTTTGTTTTTCTTCTTTTTTGTTTCTTTTTTTAAATTTTAATATTTTTGAATTCAGTTCTGTTCTTTACCATTTTATAATGTTATTCCTTTTTACCTTTTTATATTTATGCCTATCTTATTGTTGAATTTTGACTCTTTTCTACCTGCTTGCATAGCCTCTCATGCTTGATGCATGAGTAAGGCTGGCTTTCTAGCTTGGGACCTTTGACTTGGCTTCATGCCTACCTGTGATCCCTCTGAGATTAATTTAATGATGCCTTCCTGTTTGAACTGGCCGTGAAATCCTCTCATCACCCATGCAATATACTGTTTTGTAAGGCACGTTCTCCCACTGATATTTGAATTGTGTGTGTGTGTGTGAAATTAATATATAAGTAATTAAGAAAGATCAACAAAACATTTCATATATAATTCAGATGCCATCAGGAAGATCTATACGTTAATAGGGCATGCTAATCTGCTTGTAAAGAACACTTATGGGAGAAAAGGAAAGTGAAATTGTGAAATTATATATATATATATATATATATATATATATATATATAT
>NW_017731592.1:2495610-2510290 GCF_001890085.2 Hipposideros armiger
TTTTTTTCCCCCCTCCAGGATGGAAGAGCAGTCATAAAACCACAAAGTCAACTCAAACTCAAGATTCTTCATTTCAGGAGCTGATAGTGAAAAGATCCAAAAGGAATGGACCCTGGGACTTCAAATCAGAAAAACCCTGCATATCTGAAGACAGATTAGAGAAAAAGCAGGAGAAAAAGGAAAGGGTTCAGATAATTTCAGTCCCCCACAAAAAAATCCTTACTATGGAAAGAAAACATAAAAATTCTGAATTTGGCCAAAACTTCAGCCCAGACTCAGTCCTTGTTAGGCAACAAATGGTTCCCAGAGAAAAAACACCACCAAAATGTGAAATACAAAGAAACAGCTTCAAACAGAATTTAAATTTACTTAATCAACCAAAAATCAACACAGCAGAGAAACGCTATAAATGTAGTCTATGTGAGAAAACCTTTATTAACACTTCATCCCTTCGTAAACATGAGAAAAACCATAGTGGAGAGAAATTATTTAAATGTAAAGACTGTTCAAAAGCCTTTAACCAAAGTTCAGCTCTTATTCAACATCAAATAACCCATACTGGAGAGAAACCCTATGTATGTAAAGAATGTGGGAAAGCTTTTACTCTTAGTACATCCCTTTATAAACATCTAAGAACACATACTGTGGAGAAATCCTATAGATGTAAAGAATGTGGTAAGTCTTTCAGTCGAAGGTCAGGACTTTTTATACATCAAAAAATCCATGCTAGAGAAAACCCCTATAAATATAATCCAGGTAGGAAGGCGTCTAGTTGCAACACATCCCTTCCCGGATGTCAGAGAACTCATTCCAGAAAGAAGTCCTATTTATGTAATGAATGTGGCAACACCTTTAAGTCTAGTTCATCCCTTCGTTATCATCAGAGAATTCACACAGGGGAGAAACCTTTTAAATGTAGTGAATGTGGGAGAGCCTTCAGTCAGAGTGCATCTCTTATTCAACATGAAAGAATTCACACTGGAGAAAAGCCCTATAGATGTAATGAATGTGGAAAAGGCTTCACTTCTATTTCACGACTTAATAGACACCGAATAATTCATACTGGTGAGAAGTTTTATAATTGTAATGAATGTGGTAAAGCCTTAAGTTCTCACTCGACACTTATTATTCATGAGAGAATTCATACTGGAGAGAAACCATGTAAATGTAAAGTGTGTGGGAAAGCCTTCAGACAAAGTTCAGCTCTCATTCAACATCAGAGAATGAATACCGGGGAAAGACCCTATAAATGTAATGAGTGTGGGAAAACATTCAGGTGTAACTCGTCCCTTAGTAATCATCAGAGAATTCATACCGGAGAGAAACCATATCGATGTGAGGAATGTGGGATATCTTTTGGCCAAAGTTCAGCTCTTATTCAACATCGGAGGATTCATACAGGAGAGAAACCCTTTAAATGTAATACATGTGGGAAAACTTTTAGACAAAGCTCATCACGTATTGCCCATCAGAGAATTCATACTGGAGAGAAACCTTATGAATGTAATACTTGTGGGAAACTTTTCAATCACAGGTCATCTCTTACTAATCATTATAAAATTCATATTGAAGAGAACCCCTAGAAACTAGATTTGCATGTGTGAAAGCCTTAAACCAAAGCTCATCAGAATACATGAGAATGGTGTAATAAATGTAATGGATACAAAAGACTTTCTATAATTTAGTCATCAGACATTAAATTCCAAGGATAAATCTTGACTATGTAATAGATAATAAGGAAAGTGGGAAGTGTTCATGTCTGTCAGACCCTTTAACCTGAAATTAAGAATTCACAACTGGAGACGCTGACTTTGGGCATTTGTAAAATAAAAGAATTGTTTTATCTCTACAGCAGTGTATACCAGATATCGTGATTGTCATAAACATCTGGGCCAGAGGTGTGTGCACTGCATTTCTCATTCAAAACAAAACTATAAACTGATAATACTTTAAAAAATAACTAACATTTTATTAACATATAAAAGATGTGATCAAAGAAATTATACATTTTTGGAGAAAAGGACCAAATAAAAGATAAAAATGAATTGTAAACTACCTCTCAGTTTCTGGAGTTTGTCCTTTTCCTGACCCAATGTCAAACTGTGCATGGATTTTACTTAAAAATAGAAACAAAAGTCTGTTTTCTTCTTCCTTTGTTCTTCAGCTAACTGCTATTGGGAATTTTCTACCCAATTCCTAATGTTGTCAGAAATTTTTTTTTTTGCTCTGAAGTTATGAGCGTATACGTGAGCTATATATGTAGGCTTTCATCTTAGGCATATTAAATGGAAAAATAAGCCATTTCAAGTTTAAAGCTATTAAATATATATTTAAATTCAATTCACAAAAGAAGTTTGTGAATCTTAAAAGAAGTTTAACAAATCACCGTGCCAAAATACTGAAAGTACATCAATCATTTCATGACATAAAAAGTTTGTTTTTCTTACTTGGTTTTTCTAGTTTCGATTTCAGGAAAACAAAAGGAGTAATTATAAACAACACAGTATTTTTTTAATCCCAGATTTGAGGCAGGCACTATGCTGCACACTGGGAGTTTTAGGAAGAAAAGCCTTCAAACAGCCATGAAGTGGGGGAAAGGAGATGGAGTTGAAGGACTAGCAGATGAATAATCAAATTATATCACAGTGTGTAAATATGGTTGGTGTAACAGGCAAATGGGTTATTTATGGTAGTATGTTGCAAGAATGTTGTATAGATTAGCACAAGATGAGGTAAACGAGATTGAACCTAACCAAGGAATCTTGGAGACATTAAAGATTGCTTTCCAGAGGCCATGATACCTAAGCCAGGTTTCAAAAGAAGAATAGGAAGTCTCCAGAGGGTGAGATAGCTTTCCAAATAAGAGGAAACTGCATGTGTGAAGATACAGGTGGATAATATGGCACCTTTGTGGAAATGTAGAGAACTAATGTCAGAAGAATGACACATTAAAATGTTGAGCAGAAGCCAAATAACAAAAGTCCTATTTGCCATGCTAAAAAGTGTGGATTTTATCCAGAAACTGATGGAATCAATTGAAGATTTTAAGCAACAAAAATTGTTCTGGCAGTAATATGTAGAGGATGAATTTAGACGGTTGAGGACAGCTATGCAGACTGATGCCTAGAAATCTGTGCTGTTGTAATTCAAATGATCGATGAATGAGATTCCAAACTGAAGCAGGGACAGTGGTTCTCGAAGAATTGGAGACATAATGTATTAGGATAAATGAGACATGGTGTTCACAAGCAAATAGACAAGGTTGGTGAGTGAGAGGGCTAAACTGACAGTAGCCTTGCCAGGCATCCTGTACATACAGGACATGTCCCATATTTAATGATTTGGTCCTGCATTGTGTATTGACTTTGTCAGGCTGTCCTTAATGTATTCAGTTGTGGGGTTTTTTCCCCAATAACAAAAACTCAGCAGTTAGACCTATTTTTCTGCTTCAGTAAATTAGCACTTAAAATATTTAAATGGCAACACGACCTGAAAATCCTACCTTCACAAATAAAGATCTGAACAATTCTTTATAGTCTCCTGTGTTTTGGGGCTGAGGGAAGACCAGAAAGGGGAAGTGCGAATTAAAAGTCTCATTTTCCATATTAAAGAGAGGAAAAGACTTTTGCCCAATTCTGAAGTTGTAAACAAATAATTACCATTAGAGATGACTTTGGATCAGCACACATGCTCTGAAACTCAGCAACAGCGGCCATGCTCCTGAACATTAGCAAGTTAATGACAGGCTCCAGCTTCTGAAAGCCCATTAGTGACCGTCCCATGCCTCTAGACAACACAGTCAGCAAATCCTGCGCTCCAGTGACCATACTTCTGGGAGTACACCAGTCAGCAACAGCCTTATTCCAGGGATCACACTAACACAGTTGAAAGTCTTTCGGTCCATAAACACTCCTGCCTCTGAAAATCCACCAATCCAAGGTCCTGTTTTGTTGCAGTATGCGTGGATGACTTCGCTTCTCGGCTCTTCCAAATCTCACAGGAAGACAGCATCTGCCTGTTAAAACTTTTGATCTTGAGGGCTGGCTGAGTGGCGCGTTGGTTAAGAGCTGGCTTGGGACGCCAGCTCTGTGCAGGTAGGGCCCTGGTTCGGATCCCATATGAGGGCCAGTGACACTGCGCCCTCTACAGCTAAGATGGTGAACAACAGCTCGACCTGGAGCTGGGCTGCTGTGAGTCACTGGCGACAGTGTAGGCTGCAGCCCCTGCTGCAGTGGGTTGCCATGGGCTACCGTGTGTAGCCAGCAGCCAGGATGAGCGGCCCTCAAGCCGCCGTGAGTGGCTGTACAGAAGCCAGCAACTGATCTGCCTCGCCCGGGAAGAGCGCAATGATGGTGCCAACTTGGGCCAGTGAAGCAACGTCCTCCATAACTAGACTGAAGAACAAAAGGACAGTAACTTATCTGTTCCCATCCCCCCAATTCCCCAATTTAAAAAAAATAATTAAAAAAATAAATAAAAATAAAAGGCTTGAAATTCACAGAAGTCTTTCTTTTATTCTACAGAATTAACTAACTCTGGATTCTTATCCAAAATTTCATAGTCTCTGAATTTGCAACCTACAGGCTGATAAATTGATAAGACATTTTGTTCCAAACAGTTTCTTTTGAGATAATGATACTGTTTAATTGTTTCATGTTTTATTCCTGCATTATGTCTTCCCAAATTGCTTGTTTAATTCTTTCAGTTCTGAGTGTTCCTTTGCTGTACTCACTATTCTAAGATATGGAGCTTAAAGGAGAAATGCCTGAGAGATCTCCCTTCTCCCCTTTCTTGTTACTCAGATGTGACCAGAATAGGTTTCCAAATCTGTGAGCTTTTCCCTGGTGTGGGACATGACACTGAGGAAAGGTCCCTCTTGGCATCGAGGGACAAAAGGTCACTGAAACCAGAAACACCTGACTCTTGGTCAGCGATGCTTTCAGAGAAGGATCTTGATCAAAAGGAGTAAATGAAAAAATTAATAAACAGAAACCTCATTTAAAATAGTGAGGCCAGAAAGGGGAGCTCTCACCCCCTTTCTCAATTGTGAAGTACAACAGGGAGACTGTAATATTCTTCCCAACTTCCTCTCCCTTCTATACAAGGGCTTTCTTTCCTTTGTTGTCGTGGACTTGCATGTTAAGGATGGCAATTCTTTGTTGTTCCCAAATAAACTCATTTTGCTGGAGAAATATCTGGCTAACTTTTTGTTTAAGGTCAACAATGTCTTTTACCTAAATAAAATAGAAACATGGCAGAGTCTGTGTCTCGAAATTTCTGCACATTTCCAGGAAAAAATATTAACTTGAATTGACTTCTCTGGGCAGATCCCACTTTCACAAGTCTTTCTCTTCATCAACAATTACTGTCATTTACAAACACACACACACACACACACACACACACACACACAAACTTATTTCTCACTTTTCTAAAAATGACTAAAATATGACAAAATGATAAGAACTGCAGTCCTTCCGTCAATATTGTTCTCCCAGAAAGTATATAAATCTTGTGAGAAGTCACTGGTTGCCTGGCCACTAGAGAGCCCTCATTCACTAGGACCCTTATTAGAAAAGAATCTTAAAGGAGGTCTCAACCTCTGGCTTGTGTGCGAATTGTCAGGCAATAGGTGGGGGTCTGTTAGGCCACTGCGACTGTGAACCATCTGAAGACACATCGGTCATCCACACGCATGGCCTCACACACACTTGGCTATGATTTGAGTGTCTCCACCTGGGCTCAGTGGTCTTTTTGCCTAGAGTCAGTCTTTTTGCCTGGAATCTGTCCATTTGCAGCAGGAGCCTTTGTGCACTGAAGCCTGTGCCATGGGGCTCCAGGTACCTGAACATATGTAGTCTTTCTGAGGCTCTTCCCCACACTGTGGACTAAGCAGCCCTAGGTTTACCAAAGACCTGAGGCGGGGCCCTGCTGGGGTTCTCCCCTGTAAACTGGGGGTGTGTGGAATGGGGTCTCATGGCCAAACCATCGGCTGCCCACTCCCGGTTTCCCATCTTGTTACAGGAAAAGAGGGTTCACACAGGAAAGAATTCAAATGTGAGCCAGTATAGAGTTTAAAGTAAAAGTTGGTTTATTTACAGACAGAGTGGTGGTCTCCAACCACCAGTGGAAAAGAGACTCCCTCCAACCCCCGGGCTAGGGTTTATATGTGTTTTCTGTTTCCATGAAAAATTTATTGGTATGGGGGAAAGAGGAATGAAGAACCATGGTAAATTTATCTTTAACTTCTGTAAGATGCAAGAAGCATAGGGGCAGGTTTGTCTTTAACCTTTGTAAAGCACAACCTGTATCTTGTTTGGAGTAGGTTTAAACAAACAAACAAAAACCCACACCCTCACCAGATAGTTCAATCAATCCCCAGCTGAGGAACAGGTATGAAATACTTGGCAGAGAAAACCTTTAGTCCCAAATCCTTGTGTGAACCAAAAGGGATAATGGCCTGGTAGGGTGTGGCTCAACCTTGAAAGCCTGAGGCAAGTCCCTAACTTCAGAGAAGGCCCCAGCGGGAGGGAAAGAAGAACAAAAGTCATGCTGCATTCTCAGAGGTCCAAACTCAGCTCGCTCAAGCAGCCTCTCTGTGGAAAATGAGAAGATGCTACTGCAAAGCTCTCCAGATGGCTGAGAGACCAGTGAGCCAACACTGGGGAAGTTGGCTCAGAAGATGAGGCGAGTAGAACTAAAATCTCAAGAAGGAAAGAGGCAAGTAGAATCTCTCTGGCCCATCTTCAAGATTCATCATCAGAAATCCTAGAACATCTTCCAACTCTTATTTAAATGGAAAGGTATCAGTGGAGAGTTTATAAATACTGCCTGAGAGAAGGCTGTGAAGATCTATACCTATTTGTCAAGTGGAAAAAATAGGGTTATGACCATTTATTTGTGTTGCCTGTGGTGTGTGCAGGCTCAGGATACTAACTTGGCAAACAACAGTGCTTGCCAGATTTTGGAAGGCCAGTGGGAAGTGGTCAGATTCATAGAGTGTGTGCCCATGGCTGCAGGACTGCTCAGGCTGAGGCCACTCTGGCCCCAACTCCCACTCCACCGTAGACTTTGAACTTGGGATACAGCCAGGGCCCCAGTGAGGCTCTTGGCCCTGCACAATTGATCTATGTTGAGTGTATTGCCTTTGGATACCCTTGGTCATTCACAGAATGTGAAGAATTCCCAAGACTCAGAAAAGTAAGAAAGCAAGAAAAGGTTTATTTATGTTAGTCAATGAGGATGCCCATGCGTGTCTATAGAAGACAGCTGCACCAGACTTTAGATTGGCTTTTTCTTATATAGGAAAAGGTAGGTAAATTTCCTTACAGCTGAAGTAGATGTGACATCCAAACTCAAGATATTAATATTTTACATATATACTGAGGTCATTTGATTGACGTATGCTAGTTACATAACTAGTTTCTTTCTGTGTATTCTCTTACCTGTAATGCATACAGAAGAACCCATGGGTGGGGGGAAGCCATAATGCTCATTTTATTCTATTTGTATTATAATGAGGCTGGAGTTCAAGTTATGAGCAGGCTCTAGCAGTCTGTGCAAGTGGTAAAAACTAGATAATTCTGGTTGAGGTCTTATCTCCTCTTTCTAAGGGTGTTTGGACAAAATTTATCTCTGGGGCTGAGCCTGGGTGGTCCCTGAGGAGGGGATTCGGGAAGTGCAAAGTACTGATCAAATCACCTTCCGCTAATCCCCCTCAAGCTCACTTTTAAGTGTTATCACAGTTTAATATATTCATAACCCCTTCCCTTCCCCAAAATGAATGTCATGGAAATAAAATTTGGAATTGAACCAGATGATTCACATCACTTTCTACCTTTTAACTGGGGTTGGAGGTGTTAAAGAGAAAACTACCAGCCCCAAATGGCATCACTTGTGTTAAAGCCCAATACCAAACCTAGATTTAATACCTGACCTGATTGCTCTTCCAACTTCTCCCAGAAATGTAATATTAATCAACCAATCTGGAATCTTCTGGTCTACACCAATGAGGTAATCTGGCACATGGGCCCTCTCCACTCACCCCACTCCCACCCCCATAGAAAATGGGGCAATCTGCATGATAAAAACTTGCTGTCCCCTTCCCCCCCAAAAAGAAGTCCTCACCTAAAAACAATAATTTCTTTTCATTCGTTAATTACCCCCTTGCCCCACCCTTCTTCTTTTAAAAATCTTCCAAGTGACAAACACTCTGAGCGCCCTTCTAGTTGCCAGATGGGATGCTGTGGGTTTCATGAACTGCTTAAGGAAGCCAATCAGATCTTCAGATTTACTCGGTTGAATTTTGTTCTTTAAAAGAGGGGACCCAAAATGAGAGAGGCAGACAGGAGACAAGGGGCAGGGAGGGAACCCAGCTTTCCGGGTGACTTGAGACCCGCTATCATTCTTTCACTGCTCTCTCATTCTTTCTTTGTGCATACAGGCTCATTGACCATCATGGGGTAATTTGTAGATGGAGAGATGACAGGCTTGGAATCCTACCTCTGCAGTATTCCAGCTGGGGCAGCATCATCCTTTGAACATTACTGGGCTCCTGTCCCACCTGGCAGTGTTGTAGCCAACATTTCTTCCTTCACAGTTTTCTTGACCATAATAACTTAGATACATGGCAGCATCTCTGTGTCCCTTACATCACTTTCTGCACATGTTCTAGGAGGTATTCATCAAAAAGAACACACTTCCCCTCAGGGCAGATTCTCACTTTCACAAGTCTTCCTCTTGAACAACTTTTACTGCCATACACCACACACACATCATCCTCATCATCATTTTTCATTTTTATAATATAAGAAATAGGCAAAAATTATGATATTTGTATCCCTTGTACAATGTTATTTTTCAGGGGGGAGATAATGAGTTTGTGAGCACTCACTTGGCTGTGTGGCCAATTTAGGGCTCCATTCACTAGTTCCGAAGGTGAGAAGTCCTTCGAGGAGGTTGAGACCTTCAGGTTTGTTTTAAAAATCCCAGGGAGTGAGTGGGGCTCTGCCAGGCCTCTTGGGTGTATGGCATCCAAGGATACATTGATAGGCCACTTGCAGGCAGGCAGGGTCTCTGGCATGCCAGGCCATGATTGTAACACTCCAACCTGGGCTCAGTGCCCCTTCTTCTGAGGACTCATTCTCAGTGCTGAAGGGGATCATTGTGCCCTGAAGAAGATGCCCATGGGCTCCAGGTCCCCCAAATATGCCAAGTCCTTCTGTGGCTCCCCTTCAGAAGACAGAAGGAGCAGACCCACGCTCACCAAAGTCTCTCAGAGCTGCCACTGGAGTTATCATCTATGGCCAGGGGGCTTCCTGAAATGGAATAAACTACTTGATCCCTATTCCCCATCTGTCACAGGACCCCAGAGAAAATTCCACACTATGCAATGACATGGAGACTTCCAGGAGTCTCAGCGAAATGTCACGGTGCTCTGTTTGCATGATGACCCAGAAATCAAGGGCACTTCTTATTCCACCTTCCCCCAGAAACCAGTTGGGGCAGTCAAGACATCTCAGGTTTTAGGACATGTCTCAGGAGCACCTGGCTTACGCTCATATCACCTTATGCTCATAATTTCACTTCCTGCATTACTGTCTTTTATATTTAGTTGATTTTTTGTAGTGAATTGTTTTAATTCCTTTCTCATTTCTTTGGTGTATATAACATAGCTATTTTTTGTGTGTGGTTACCATGGGATTGCATTAAACAACCTAAAGTTGCAATACTGTAATTTGAATTGATACTATCTTAACTTCAACAATATATAATATAAGAACTCTTAACCTTGACAGCTGTCTCCACCCCTTTCAGTTACTGATGTAATAAAATTACATCTTTATACATCATCTATCCAAAAACATAATTAATAACTGCTTTTTAAATGCATTAGTCTCATAAAGTGTGGAGTTATAAGCCAAAGTTACGATAATACTAGCTTTTATAATTGTCCACATATTTGCTTTTACTGAGATCTTTATTTCTTCAAGCAGTTTCAAATTACTGTCTAGTGCCCCATCATTTCAGTTTCCTGGACTTCATTTAGTTTTTCTTACAGAGCAGGTCTGATGGTAAAAACTTCTTTAACTTTTGTTTATCTGGAAATTTTTAAATTTCTCCCTCACTTTTATTTATTTATTTATTTATTAGCTGAGCCATCCTGCCACCTGTTGGCAGCTCAGCGACAGCTCAGCGACAGCTCAGCGACAGCTCAGCTCGGGCCGGACTTGAACCGCTGTTGCTCAGAGCTCAAACTCTTGAGTGAGCTCTTAACCAACTGAGCCACTCAGCCGGCCCTCCCTCACTTTTAAAGGATAGTTTTGGCAGATATAGGTTTCTTTGTTGACAGTTTTTTCTTTTACCATTTTAACTATATCAGCCCACTGCCTTATTTCCAAAATTTCTGATGAAAAATCTGCTGATAATGTTGAGAAACCCATTCTACATGACAAGTCATTATTTTCTTGCTGCTTTCAAGATTCTGTCTTTGCCTTTGGCTTTAGACAGTTTCATTATAACGATTTCAGTGTGGATTTCTTTGAATGCATTAAATTTCGTGGATATTCCTATTCATATCTTTTATCAGTTTGGGGGAAATTTTGGCCATTATTTCTTCAAATATTATCATTGTCCCTTTCTCTCTCTCTCCTCCTTCTGGAACTCTCACAGTGCATACATAGGTCTACCTGATGGTTGGGTCTGTTACTGGGGTTCCATGTGAGAGCCCTTCATCTTGGGAAATAGGTGTGGCCAGAAAGAAGGTCAGTACCTCATCCATCACACCACGCACATTGGTGAGGAACCTGGTGCTAAACCATTCTGTACATGACCTGCTTCTTGATCTAGGTTTATATATAGTAGAGCAGCTGAGGTCTACTTTGCCATGTATTGAAAGTTAGCCCTCAACATGATGGTATGTCCACCAGAGCAGCAGCTCTCATCATCCATTCCTTCCATCCTCCCTTGCAGGTGTTGTCCTCAGTCGCATGACGTATCTGCACTGGTCTGGAAGTGACTGTTCAGTCCCCTGGGGTTTTGGCAAAGAAGTGAGGTGCACTGGAGGAAGGAGGAAGGCATCCTTCCTCTTCCCTGCCCCATGGGGGTTCACTCCAGCTTGTCAGGGGATTGGGAAGTGGTGGAGGAAATTTGAGAAGCATATCTGGGGGGCACCCCCAGGCTCCTCTCCCAAGGGTGCCTGGAGTTGACAGCATGGGGCATACACCATCTATACCGCGGCCCTCACCTGTGTGGGGGAGGGCAGGACCAGACGCTGCACTTGAGGTCTTCCTTCTGAGGTCCAGGTGGATCAGCAGTCTGCCAGTCTTGTCCTCTTGTCTCAGTAGCTGTGGTCAATCAGCAGGACATGAAGGCTCGAAGATACATTGCCCTTGGGCCTACCTGAGGCCAGAGTTCTCTGTTGGGTGGAATTAGTGGACTTAGTCTATGTTTCTGAGAAGCCTCATCAACCAGATTTCGGTGGTGGTGGTAGGGGAGCGGGGACATAGACTTCTCCTTTGGTGCCAGGATGCCTGGGTCACCAGTTATCTTTTTAGCATGTCCAGAGGAAGGCTACTTTGACATCAGCTCAAAAGGCTAACAACGTATGGGGACAGGTGTGGAGGGGTGGAACCTGTGGCAAGGTGACAGAGGCTGAATGGGCAAGTGGGAAGATAAAGCTGAGATTCATTAGTCTTGTGGGAATGGGATGAGGTGAGGTGGAGTCCTGAGGTTTATGCAATAATAACAGTAATTATAATAGTTATTATCAATTTATCTATACATTATAATATTTATATAATGTTAAATATAAATGATAGAATATCATAAATTATGTCTAAAAAGTAAACAAACATGTAAACAATTATAATTATTGTCATTGTTATTCATCATCATTATTACTGTTATTTGCTGTTGTAGCAGAAGCAGCAACAAAAACCCTAAGTAAACTTTCTCTACCCAGAAAGGGTGTCAAACTGAAAATGATGCAGAAGGGAAGGATTTTGGTGTGTAAAAATTTCTAAATCCATCAGAGAACCTCTCTAGCCAGCTATAGGGCTCTTGAGGGCACCTCTAGTGAAATTTCCAGGTCTTCCTTGGGGTAGCAACTGGCCCAACCTGACCTGAGAGGCCAATGGTGGGAGTCTGTCCTCCACTCAGTAGATGTCCCTGGCCCAGGGCTCTGATGGAAAAAAAATTTCAGAGACTCTGTCACCTGCCTGGGGTGGCCCTATTCTGGCCCTTGTCCATCAGACAGCTGCAAGGCAGAAGCTAGGAGAGGAACTTTCCTCTTCAGCCTGCTTCCAGCTTCCCCATGCCAACAACATCCCATCGGGACAGACCTTCCACTTTTCCCTCCATAAAGCTTTTCCACCCCTTCACAAGACTTTGAATCTCTGCCAAAAGCAAGTGGTCATAGCAGCTGACTCTCTTACTATATATAACAGTCATAGTAGTACTTATTCGCGTCTGGGTAATTTTCATTTATCTCCACAGAAGTTAGTATTGCTGGGAGTAATATTCCATTGGATATACGAGTATGTACCACAACTTGTTTATCCAATCATCTTTTGATTGGAGCATTTAATCCATTTACATTTAAAGTAATTATTGATAGGTATGTAGTTATTACCATTTCACTAATAGTTTTCTGATTGTTTTTGTTATTCTTCTCTGTTCCTTCCTTATTCTCTTGCTCTCTTCACTTGTATGTTGATGGCTTTGTGTAGTGTTATGTTTGGATTCCTTTCTCTTTATTTCTTGTAACTATACATGGTGTCAAGTGGTACAGTACTTATGAAGGGGATCACTTTGTAATTTATATAAATGTCTAACCACTATGCTGTACACCTGAAACTAATATAATGTTGAATGTCAACTGTAATTGAAAAACAAAAAAAATTTTTATAATACTGTAATTTTTGTGTTTTTGTATGCCTTATAATTTTTTGTTGAAAGGCAGACATGGTAAGCTGGGTTAAGGGAACAGAGGTAAATGGGTCTTTATTGTGAGTTTTATATTGCACTGGCTAGAAGCTAGGCCGTTTTTACTGCTAGGTAGACAGAGTGAGATCTGATTGTCTCGGTTAAGTAACAGGATGAGCTGAGTCAGTTCAGTTGCAGTTTTGGTGAAATTCCATCTATTTCAGCTTTATCCCATTGTTTGCATTTCACTCTCCTGTGCTTTAGTTGAGAGGCTGGTGCACTTTTATCTCCTTGGGCCTAAGGAACTACAGGAACTTTTCCCTGACTTTAAAGAGAATTTCGGGAGGAGGAGGGAAAATGGCGGCAGTGGGGAGGACTCCCTGAGATCCCCCTGGAAATCACCGCAATTTGAACAACTGGAGCACAGCAAACAAAACTCTACCGAGCACGTTGAGCAGCAAAGGGACTCCCATGCCGAGTACTTAAAAGTGGTCAGACCAGGCAAGTGGGGGAAGAGGGAGGCGAGATGCATGGAGGCACAGCCCGCACCCGCGACTGCTGAGACTCAGGGTCTCAGAGAGCAGATCGGAGAGTGCTCCCTCAGCTTGCTCCCTGCACCTCCAGCCTGCGCCAAGGCAGAATCCTTGGACTGGGTGAATAAGAGAACAGAGAGAGGAGTGCATGAACAGAGGCACAGTCCCTCCATGCCCACAGCTGCGGAGCTGTAGGAAGCCAGGACACTGCGGAGTTGTTTGCAGCATCAGGGCAAGCTCAGCCTCTGGGCTGACCGTCCTGCCGTGGGTGCGACAGGAGTCCCAGGGTGCATGGACTCTGAGGCAGAAATCTCAAACCTGCTGAGCAGGAGAAGAGGGAAGCTGTTGCCACGCAGCTGTTCAGCTGTCTGTGTCCCCTCCCCCCCGCACTTAACCCTAAACTGACCCTTTTGAGGACACTGCTCATACACCTTGCATCTCCCTGTTTGGCCCCAAAGGATGGCCGATTAGTCAATGATGGGTAAGATTCCTCGAGGGAGGAACAACCTAAGCCAGGCACGGTGACATGGAAGCCATCAGGAGAAATCTCGGGGCTGATGGAGGTGGGCATGGGCCCTCACCCGACCCCCCAAAGAGACTGGAGGTTTTCTACTTCTGTAGCTACATTCCTTCTCTCAACTGTTTGGGAAGTGACCTGATTATCTGCCCTCAGCATAATATTCTTATCTTCCTGGGGTCTTATGAGTATAGGGTGTGTGAAGGCAGAGCATCTGTTTTATCCCTGCGGGTGGACTCTCAGTAATAGCAGCTTGCAGGCATGGGTAATCTGGCTTGAGCAAGTTCTCAAGAAAGAGACTCACAGACTGTGGAGAGAACAATGCTACTTCCGGGTAGGTGGAGAAATAAAAGCGGTGTGTTGGCCCAATTCGGGCTCTTAGTCCACGAGGCTGGAGACCCTTGGCCCCACACTCATTTAACTCTTGGCTGCTGTTTCTTTTATTTCTTAACCCTTCACCACCCCCTCTTGTTCTTCCACTGCCCATGTCATGTGGGACATGACAGGAAGCCAGAAGCGTGGAGATGCAGCCCATACCCCAAAGCTTTAGAGTCACGAGCTGCAGTGCCAGGAGGGCAGCAGGGGCTCTGCAGGAGCGTCAGGGTTCACAGCGGTGAGGGCGCTTTTCTTTCTTTCTTTCTTTCTTTCTTTCTTTCTTTCTTTCTTTCTTTCTTTCTTTCTTTCTTTCTTTCTTTCTTTCTTTCTT
>NW_017731592.1:2513595-2516239 GCF_001890085.2 Hipposideros armiger
GAAACAGAAAATCTGAATAGACTGATTACCACCAAGGAAATTGAATCAGTAATCAACAAGCTCCCAACAAACAAAAGCCCTGGACCAGATGGCTTCACAAGTGAATTTTATCAAACATTCAAAAAAGAATTATCACCTATTCTTCTCAAACTATTCAAAAAAATCCAGAAGGAGGGAAGGCTTCCAAACTCTTTCTATGAAGCCATGATCACCCTGATTCTAAAAACAGACAAAGACAGTACAAAAAAGGAAAACTACAGGCCAATATCTTTGATGAACATAGATGCAAAAATCTTCAACAAAATCTTAGCAAACAGAATTCAGCAATATATTAAGAATGTCATACATCATGACCAGGTGGGTTTCATCCCTAATATGCAAGTTTGGTTCAACATCTGCAAATCAATTAATGTGATACACAACATCAACAAAAATAAAAATAAAAATCATATGGTCATACCAATAGATGCAGAAAAAGCATTTGACAAAATATAGCAGCCATTTATGATAAAAACTCTTAGCAAAGTGGGAATAGGGGGATCATATCTCAACATAATAACGGCCATATGTGATAAACCCACAGCTAACATCATACTCAATGGGAAAAAGCTAAAACCATTCCCTTTAAGATCAGGAACAAGACAAGGCTGTCCACTTTCTCCATTTTATTCAACATAGCTCTGGAAGTTCTAGCCACAGCAATCAGACAAGAAAAAGAAATAAAAGGCATCCATATCAGTAAGGAGGATGTAAAATTGTCATTATATGCAGATGACATGATACTATATATAGAGGACCCCAAAGACTCCATCAAAAAATTATTGGAACTAATAGACAAATTCAGTAAGGTAGCAGGATACAAAATCAATACTCTGAAATCAGTTGCATTTGTATATACCAATAATAAACTATCAGAAGGAGAAATTAAGGAAATAACTCCGTTTACAATCACTTCAAGAACTATTAAATACTTAGGAATAAATTTAACCAAAGAAGTAAAACACCTGTACGCTGAAATCTATAAGACACTGAAGAAATAAATAAAAGAAGATACAAACAAATGGAAAAACATTCCATGCTCATGGATAGGAAGAATTAATATAGTTAAAACGTCCATACTGCCTAAAGCAATATATAGATTCAATGCAATTCCTATCAAACTACCTAGGGCATTTTTCACAGAAATAGAAAATATAATCCTAAAATTTACATGGAACCAAAAAAGACCCCGAATAGCCATGGCAGTCCTGAGAAATAAGAACAAAGTCGGGGGATCATGCTTCCAGACATTAAAACGTACTACAAGGCTACAGTAATCAAAACAGTATGGTACTGGCATGAAAACAGGCACATAGATCAATGGAACAGAATAGAGAGCCAGAATTAAATCCAGGCATATATGGGCAGTTAGTCTATGACAATGAAAGCAAGAATTTACACTGGAATAAAGACAGTCTATTTAATAAATGATGCTGGGAAAACTGGACTGACACATGCAAAAAAATGAAAATGGACCACCTACTTACACCATATAGGAGAACAAATTCAAAGTAGGTTAAACAGTTAAATGTAAGACCTGAAACCATAAAACTCCTAGAAGAAAACATAGGAAGTAAATTTGCAAACATTACTCTCAGTGATATTTTTACTGATATATTCCCTCGGGCAAGGGAAATAAAAGAAAAAAATAAACATATGGGATTACATCAAACTTAAAAGTTTTTTCACAGTAAAGGAAATCATCAATAAAACAAAAAGGCAGCCTACTGAATGGGAGAAGATATTTGCCAACAATATATCTGATAAGGGATTAATATCCAAAATTTATAAAACACTCATTCAACTCAATGCCAAAAAACCAAACAACCCAATTAAAAAATGGGCAGAAGATATGAAGAGGTATTTCTCTAAAGGGGACAGACAGATGGCCAACAGGCATATGAAAAAATGTTCAACCTCACTAAGCATTAGAGAAATGCAAATAAAAACCACAGTGAAATACCACCTCACTCTGGTCAGAATGGTTATCATTAATAAACCAACAAACAACAAATGGTTATCATCAATAAATCAACAAACAACAATCAACAAACACAACGAGGTTGTGGAGAAAAGGGAACCCTGGTGCACTGTTGGTGGGACTGCATATTGGTGCAGTCATTATGGAAATCAGTATGGAGGTATCTCAAAAAACTGAAAATGGAACTACCTTATGACCCAGCAATTCCACTGTTGGTTATCTATCCAGAGAAACCCAAGACGCTAATTCAAAAAAATATATGCACCCCTATGTTTATTGCAGCACTATTTACATAGCCAAGACTTGGAAACAACTGAAATGTCCATTGATAGACAACTGGATTAAGAAACTGTGGTACATTTATACAATGGAGTATTACTTTGCTATGAAGAAGAATGAAATCATACCATTTGCAATGATATGGATGGACCTAGAGACCATTATGTTAAGTAAAATAAGTCAGTCAGAGAAATACAAATACCATATGATCTCACTTATATATGGAATCTAAAAAACTGAATGAATGAGCAAAGTAAACAGAAACAGTCTCAGAGGTATAGAGGGAAAACTGATGGTTGCTAGTTGGGAGGGGAGTGGGGATGAGGGAGAAGGGGAAGGGATTAG
>NW_017731592.1:2516484-2535371 GCF_001890085.2 Hipposideros armiger
AGTGACGGGATGTGGAATGTAGTGTGAGAGTGGAGTCAATGGAATTGTAATAGATATATATGATATCGGGGGGACAGAGGAGTGGGGCGGTGGATTGGGGGAGGGGGTTTGTCACTTTGAGGGGTAAAAAGTATAACTATTGTACTGTGTTTACAGCTGAAATTAATTTAAAAATGTTTATTTCACAACAAAAAAATTGATCTCAAAAAAAGAAACAACAACCCAGAAACTATTAACAAAATTGCAAAATGTACATACCTGTCAATAATTACTTTAAATGTAAATGGATGAAATTCTTTAATTAAAAGACAAAGGTGGCTGAATGGGTAAAAAACACAAGCCCCATGTATATGCTACATACAGGAGATTCATTTAGATTCAAAGACACACACTGACTGAATGTGAATGGATGGAAAAATATATTCCATGAAAATGGAAAGAAAAGGAAATATAGAGTAGTAATAATTTTATCAGACAAAATAGACTTTAAACCACAAGCTGTAAGAACAGACAAAAAAGAAATTACATAATGATAAAAGGATCACTCCAATAAGAGGTTATAACACTTGTAAATATCCATGCACACAACATAGGATAACTTAAATAAACATTAACAGACATAAAGAGAAAAACAGACATTCATGCATTGGTGTAGAGTTAACCTCTGGTCATTCACAGAATGTGAAAAGAATTCACGAGACTCTACAAAGTAGGAGAGCGAGAAAGCTTAATAGAAAGTCAGGCAGAGACAGAGAGAGAGTTCTGACAAAAGGAAGTCTTGCCAGGGCAGAGCCTGATAGGGACAGCTGCCCCAATGAGGAGTGCTCAGGTTTTATATTTTTCTAACCAAGATGCAGGATGCTTGTCAGCTTGCAGAGAGGCTGCCATTACAATTGTCTTCTCATGGGAGCTGTTCTGTTCCCATCTGTGATGGATGTCAGCTTGCAGGGGGTTGCTGTTGCATTTGGGGACTGTTCTGTTCCCACATATGATGGGTGTAAGGTGCTTGTCAGCCTGCAGGTGCCATGCTAACCAGGGGAGTCAGAGCCAAGCTGTTCATGTTTAAGCTTGCTCCTGCAAGCTTTCAAGGCTGCTTCTGTTAATTTTTACCTGTCCCATCCTGCCAGCTCACAAGTCCACTCCTGTTAACTTTTTACTTATCAATTCATACAATAATAGTAGGTGGCATTAACACCCCCACTTACATAGATGGATAGATAGATCATCCAAACAGAATATCAATAAAGAAAAAATGACCTTGGGAAGTGAGTCTAAGATGGCAGTGTATGTGAATGCTAAACTCTACTCCTCACAAGAATACATCAAATATACACCTATATTTAGAGCAAATCCTCCTGAGACAAGTGTGAGCCAATTGTAAGGCTTTTGCACAATAAACAAGAGAGCGAATGACAGCATAGAAAAGGTTGGGGAAACACAAGAGCTCTCCCAGAGCTGAAGGAACAACCCAGTACTCCAGGAAAGGGTGAGTGCCATTGTTTATGTCTCCCCTGAACCTTCATAGCAGGTGGGAACTCCACCCAGGCTCTCTGGCTGACCTGCAGAGCTCTGTAGCATGCTCCAGCCACCCTACTGGAGCTAGACCCAACAGAAACAGGAGAGCACTGTAGCATGCATACAAGGGGCCTTGTCACCCGGAGATTGATCCAGCACATGAAGCAGGGTGTCGCTTCATGTTCCCACTGGGCTGCACACACAAGGGGCACCCCTGTCTGAAAAGTTGAGGAGCCAGCAAAACACTACAGTACCTGCCTGCAGGGCTCCCCTATCCAGAGAAAGTGTGGAGATAGTGAGGTGCTACTGTGTGCTCGTGTGGGGCTCTCCCTCCTAGAAAGAGTGGGGAGCAAACAAAATGCTGCAATACCACACTCAGGACTGCCTGATCCAGAGAAAATGCGGAAATAGCAAGGCACTGCTGCATGCACAAGTGGGGCTGCCCAGCCAGAAGAAAGTACAGAGTTAGAAAAACATTGCGGTACCCACACACCAGACTGCCCCTAATGGAGTGAGTACGATGCTGCTGCCCCATGCACTCATGCAGGAGCTCCTACCCCCACCTGGAGAGGGTTCAGAACTACCAAAGTACAACTGTGCACTTAAGCCTGTCCCACCAGGAGAAAGAGTGGAGCTGGGCAGGCACTCAGAGCAGCCCCGCCCAGACCCTGCTACAACTGCAGACAATTAAAGCAACGGAAAACACAGACAGAGCTGCCTGTGGAATGAGAGTGATGTGGCTGAGCACACAAGGAGCTGTACTGCCTGGAAAAGGAGCAGAACCTGCAAAGTGCTGAAGTACCTGCATGCAGGCCTGTCACAACAGAAGAGAGAATGGGGCTGATGGGGCCTTGACACACGAGCTCACAAAGCAACACCTCTGAGATCCAACTTGGATCACAGACAGTTAAAGCAACAGGGGAGGAGAAAAGTGCTCTGAGCAGCCCCATTATATCAGGCAACCCCACCCGGATTAGAAAAGGAAGGAAGCAAGCACACACCATGCTACTCCACCTGGAACCCATCCCTTCAGGCCAGGTAGCACACCAGGCACTGCATGCACCTACCACAACTACAAATAGCCTGCCAAAACTACTCAATACAATGTCTACTCTGAAATCACTCTTTCAAGACTGGGAGAGATAACTATTCTATCCAACTCATAGGAACAATCACAGAAAGTCAAGCAAAATGGGGAGACAGAAGAATATATCCCAAATGAAGGAACAAAGACAAACTCCAGAGAAAAACCCCAATGAGACAGAAATTAGTAATTTGTTAAATAAAGAATTCAAAACAATAGTCATAAGGATGCTTCACAAACTTGAGAATACAATAGAGGAACTCAGAGACTACTTCAACAAAAAGAAAGAAAATGTAAAAAAGAACCAGAGATGAAGACTAAAATAGCTGAAATGAAAAATACATTAGAATGAATCAACAGTGGATTAATTAATACAGAAGAACCGATTACCAACCTGGAGGACAGAATAGTGGACATCACCCAATCAGAACAGAAAAATGAAAAAGGAATTTCAAAAAATGAGGATAGTATAAGCGATTTCTGAGATAACATCAAGTGTCCTAACATTTGCATTATGGGAATTTGAGAAAGAGAAGAGCATGAGAAAGGGGCAGAAAGAATAGTTGAAGAAATAATATCTGAAAACTTTCATAAACTAGGGAAGGAAACAAACATTGAGATCTATGAAGCTCAGAGAGTTACAAACAAGATGAACCCAAAGAGACCCCTAGCAAGACATATTCTAATTAAAAAAGCAAAAGTTAAGGGTAAAGAGTCAGTCTTAAAGGCCACAAGAATGAAAACACAAGTTCATACAAGGGAAACCCCATAAGGCTATCAGCTGATTTCTCAGAAGAACTTTACAGGCCAAAAGGAAGTGGCAGGAGATATTTAAAGTGCTGAAAGAAAGGAATCTACAACCTAGAATATTTTATCCAGCAAGGTTATCATTTAGAATTGAGGAGAGAAAAAGAGTTTCCCAGACAAGCAAAAACTAAAGGCATTCACCACCACTAAACCAGCCTTACAGGAAATGTTAATGGATCATCCTTATGCAGAAAAGAAAAGGCCATAACCAGAAATAAGAAAATATAAGAAAGGGAAAAAAAATCTCATTGGTAAAGGGAAATGCACAATAACCACAGTGAATCAATGACTTAAAAAGTTAATAGGAAAGTTAAAAGACAATAATTGCAAAAATAACTGTAACTACAATAAATAATCAGGAGATATAAAAAACAAAAAAATATAAAACATGACATCAAAAACAGAGTGGAGGGGGAAGTAAAAATGAGCACCTTTTCCCCCACTTTTGGGGCTGTTTTATTAGTTTCAGGTGTACAAAGCAACATAATGATTAGACATTTATACCCCTCACAAAGTGATAACCCCACCGAATCTACTACCCATCTGACATTGTACATAGCTATTTCAATACCATTGACTATATAAAAATGAACGCTTTCAGAATGTGGTTGAACTTAAATGCCTATCAGCTTAAAATAGACTATAGGGCCGGCCAAGTGATGCGTTGGTTAAGAGTTGGCTTGGGACACCAGCTCTGAGCAGCACGGCCCTGGTTCAGATCCCACATGAGGGCCAATGACGCCATCTACAGCTAAGATGGTGAACAACAGCTCTACCTGGAGCTGTGCTGCCGTGAGTCGCCGGTGACAGCATAGCCTGCAGTGGGGTTGGCCAGCAGCAGATGTGAGCTTTCATGAGCTTTCATGAGCTGCCGTGAGCAGCTGTCCAATGACTGGTGAGCGACTGCCTTACCTGGGAAGAGTGCAATGATAATACCAACATGGGCCAGTGAAGCGATGTCCTCCACAACTAGACTGAAGAACAAAAGGACAGCAACTTATCTGTTTCCCTCCCCCGATTCCTTAATGCTGCTCCCCTCCCTCAATTCCCCAATAAAATCTTTAAAAAAAAAAAAGAGGTCAGTCTTTAAAAAGAAAAAATAGACTGCTATAGATATAGATGGATATATATGAACCTCATGGTAACCATAAACCAAAACTATATGAAAAATACACAAAAAAAATGAAGAGAAAGGAATCCAGTCAAAAAACCAACAAATCAAAAGGAAAGAGATCAGGAAAACAAGTAAGAAACAGCAAAGAACAACAAAAACAACCAAAAAACAATTAACAAAATGGCAATAAGCACATACCTATCAATAATTACCTTAAATGTAAATGGATTAAATGCTCCAATCAAACAACATAGGATGGCAGAATGGATTTTAAAAACATAATCCATCAATATGCTGCTTATAAGAGACTCACTTTAGATTGAAAGAAACACACAGACTGAAAGTGAAGGGATGGAGAAAGATATTCCATGCAAATAGAAATTGAAATAAAGCTGAGGTAGCAATACTCATATCAGATAAAATAGACTTCAAAACAAAGAATTTAAAAAGAGACAAGGAAGGACATTACATAACTTTAAAGGGGTCAATCCAAGAAGAGGATATAACAATTGTAAATATTTACACACCCAACATAGAAGCACCTAAGTATGTAAAGCAAATGTTAATGCACAAAAAGGCAGAAATTAACAGTAATGCTATAATAGTTGGGGGCTCTAATACTCCACTTACTTCACTGGATAGATCATCCAAACAGAAAATTAATAAGGAAATAATAGCCTTAAATGCCACATTAGACCAGTTAGACTTGATAGAGACATTTATAGAACATTTCATCCCCAAACTTTAGGTTACACATTTTTCTAAAGTGCACATAGAATACTTTTCAGGATAGATTATTTACTAGGCCACAAAACAATCCTCAGTAGATCCAAGAAGACTGAAATGATATCAAGCATATTTTTTTTACTACAATGGCATGAAACTAGAAATCAACTATAGGGGGAAAAAACCCCACAAATACATGGAGATTAAAAAACATGTCTCTAAACAGCCAATGGGTCAAATAGGAACTCAAAGAGAAAATAAAACACTACCTTGAGACAAATGAAAATAAAAACACAACCTCACAAAATCTGTGGGATACAGCAAAAGCAGTTATAAGAGGAAAGTTTATAGCTACAGGCCTACCTCAAGAAGCAGTAAAAATCCCAAATAAACAATCTAAATTTACACCTAAAGAAACTAGAAAAAGAGGAACAAACAAAACTCAAAGTAAGTAGAAGGAAGGATATAATAAAGGTCAAGAGTGAAAGTAAATGAAATTTAAAAATAGAAAACCAACAGAAAAGATTAATGAAACTAAGATGGTTCTTTGAAAGGATAAATAAGGGGAGATCCAAGATGGCCGAGTAGATAAACAGTGTGCAAGCTTCCTTCCGTGAACACATTAAAATTACAACTAAATTATAGAACAGTTAACCTGGAGAAATATCTGAAGTCTAGCTGAACAGAAGTTTTATAACTAAGGATATAAAGAAAAAGCCACTTTGAGACTGGTAGGAGGGGTGGATACATGAAATGGGCTGATTCTAAACCTCTGTGTGGCAGATGAAATTTGGGAGGGATATCTTGTGCACAGAGGTTTTCCACAGAGGAGCAAGGGACCCCAGCCCCACACCAGCCTCCCCAGCCCAGAGTACTGATGCCAGGAAGAAGAGCCCCCACAATATCTGACTGGAAAACAGTGGGGATTCCGACTGTCCGGGTGAGATTGAAAGCTGCAGAAAACCCAGACATCCTCTTAAAGAGCCCAAACAGAGACTCACCCTGGGCTCCAGAGGAGGGACGGTGACTCTGGGGGCATTGGAGACATATGGGGAGAGACTGAGTTGTGTAACTTTGGGGCGAGGACTGAAGGGACAGTTCCTATTTTCGCTGCGTGGCCCTTATCCCATGTAGCCAGCAGGCAGGCATCATGTTTCCTGCATTGAGCCTGCCTCCACAGGCCAAATCTGAATCTGATTGGCCTGTGAGCTCCTCTGCTCTACTCTGCTGACTCACTGAGACTCTGCCTCACCCAACTTATATACAGCTGGGGATTTATTAGCAGCTGAACCTTATGGGAGCCAGCAAGTTGCAGCAGGTCTTGGAGTGTCCTGGATTTTTGAGGAACTACCCCAGACCCAATACTGGTGGTAGTAGTCCTCAGTTCACAATGTGGCCTTTCCCACACACCCCCAGGTACAGCACAGGCAGCAACCAACCATGGATTGTTTTGTAGTTCCTACCAGGTACTCCTCCACCAGTCATAGGTAGTGGGTGACCTGGCCCTGCACTGGAGCCTCTACCAAGAGGCCCCAGAACCAACATACTTGGAGGTTACCATCAGACTATAGCAGAACACCACCCAATTAGCCTCATAAGTGGCATACACAAAAAGTGGTCTCAACAAGCACCAAAGCCTACTAGGGTGAATCCCACTCAGTGGGATAAGCACCCCACACAGCAGCCTGTAAGCTTGGACATAGCCAAACCCCACAGCCCATCAGCCTGAGGGTCAATCCCACCCACTCACGTGCCAGTAGCAATCAAGGTTCAACTATAACAGGAGGGCACACACAACCCACACAGGGGACACTCCTAGAGCATGTGAAACAGGTGACCAGGGAGGCTGTGTGAGGGTCCCACAGAGCACCTACTACATAAGGCCTTCCGGCCAAGATTGGGAGACATAGCAGATCTACCTAATACATAGAAACAAACAGACAGGCAGTCAAAATGAGGAAACAAAGAAATATGTCCAAATGAAAGAAAAGGAGAAAACTCCAGAAAAAAACCCTAAATGAAATGGGGGCAAACAATCTACCAGAGATAGAGTTCAAAACAATGGTTATAAGGATGCTCAAGGAACTTAGTGAGAACTTCAACAGGGAGATAGAAAGCATAAAAAGAACCAGTCAGAATGGAAGAATACAATAACTGAAATGAAGAATGCACTAGAAGAAATCACCAGAAGACTAAATGAAGCAGATGATCGAATCAGTGATTTGGAAGACAAAGTAGCAGAGAATGCCCCATCAGATCAGAAAAAAAAAAATGAGGATAGCTTAAGAGATCTCTGGGACAACACAAAGAATAACAACATTCACATCATAGGAGTACCAGAAGGAGAAGAGAGAAAGGGATTGAAACCCTTTTGAAGAAATGACTGAAAACTTTCCTAACCTGGCAAATGAAATAGACATACAAGTCCAGAAAGTGCAAAGAGTCCCAAACAAGATGAACCCAAACAGACCCACACCAAGACATATTATAATTAGAATGGCAAAGGTTAAGACAAAGAGAAAATCCTAAAAGCAGCAAGAGCAAGGCAACTAGTAACTTATAGGGGAGCTCGCAATAGATTGCCAGATGATTTCTCAACAGAAACTTTGCAGGCCAGAAGGGATTGGCATAAAATATTTAATATGATGAAAAGCAAGAAACTACAACCAAGATTACTCTGCCCAGCAAAGCTATCATTTAAAATCGAACAGATAAGGAGCCTCCCAGACAAGAAAAAACTAAAGGTGTTCATCACCACCAAGCCAGTATTAGAAGGAATGTTAGGGGGATTTTTGTTTGTTTGTTTGTTTAGAAGGATTTCTTTAAGATGGAAAAATAAAATAAAATTATGAATAATAAAATGGCAATAGCTACATATCTATCAATAATTACTTTCAATGTAAATGAGTTCAATGCTCCACTCAAAAGACATAGGAGGGCCAAATGGGTAAGAAAACAAAACCCTTACATATGCTGCCTACAAGAGAATCACTTCAAATTGAAAAACAGATAGAAAGTAAAGGGATGGAAAAAGACACCAGAGTGCCAAAAAAATGTATACTCATTTTAAGAGATGTTGTCTATGCTCAAGCAGTAGTTTGCCATAATTGGAAGCGTCTGGATACTGATAGTAACCATTTTGAGCACTACTTGTATTTGCAGAAATCAAACATGACATGTGTTCACCTTTTGTTATCTATTCTGAGGTCTGACAATTAAGTTTGCTAACTTACTGCAATTATGTCACTAACTTTTTTGATATCAAAGAGATTATTCATTATGAATTTGTACAAACTGGACAAATAGTTAACCAAGTTTACTGTTTGGAAGTGCTGAAGAGGCTGCATGAAAAAGTTAGACGACCTGAACTTTTCGCCAACAATTCATGGCTTTGCATCGCGATAATGCACCAGCTCACACGGCACTGTCTGTGAGGGAGTTTTTAGCCAGTAAACAAATAACTAGGCATTGGCATCGGTGCATAGCTTCCACAAGGTGAGTACTTTGAAAGTGACTGTAGTGATATTCAACAATGAGGTATGTAGCACTTTTTCTAGAATGAGTTCACAAACTTAATTGTCTGACCTCGCATATTAAGTATTACAATTAATCGTTTTTTCTTTTCTTAAAATGTGTATACAGTTTTTGGAACCCTCTGTATTTCATGAAAATGGAAACAAACCAAAAAAATACAACAACAAAACAAAGCTGGAGTAGCAATACTTATACCAGACAAGATAGACTTTAAAACAAAGGCTCTAACAGGAGACAAAGAAGGACATTGTAATCCCACTTCTGGGTATTTATCTGAAGAAAACCAAATGCTACTTCGAGGGGACATGTGCATCCATATGTTCATTGCAGCATTGTTTACAATGACCAACAGGTGGAGGCAGCCTGAGTGTCTGTCGATGGAAGAATGGATAAAAAAGATGTGGTATATATGTACAATGGAATGTTGCTCAGCCAGGGAAGGGAATGGGTTCGTACCATCTGGGGCAGCGTGGATGGTCCTGGTGGGTACTGTGTGCTGTGTGGAGTGTAAGACAAAGAAAGACAAATGCAATGTGATTCAACTTATCTGGGGAATCTGAAGAACAAATAAACAAACAAAACAGAAACAAAGTCATAGATACAGAGTACATATTAATGGTTGCCTGATAGGAGGGGCTTGAGGGTGAGTGAAAAAGGGGAGGGGATTAAGAGTACAAATTGTTTGTTGCACAGTAATGATGGGGATGCATAAGGAATACAGTCAATAATATTGTAATAAGTATGTATGGTGTCATATTGGTACTAGATTTGTTGGGGTGGTAGATGGAAGGGGGCTGGGGGACAGGGTGAAAAAGGTGAAGAAATTAAGAAGTACAAACTGGTAGTTACAAAATAGTAATGAGGATGTAAAGTAAAGCATAGGGAATATAGTCAATAATATGGTAATTACTATGTATAGTGCCAGGTGAGTACTAGACTAGTCAGGGGGGCCATTTCTTAAATTATACAAATGTCTAACCACTGTGCTGTACACCTGAAATTAATATAAAATAATAATGAATGTCAACTGTAATTGAAAAGTTAAGAAACGTGGTAAGGTGAAGGCAAACAAGAGGTCCAAATCCAGGTATAAAACAAATAAGTCATGGGAATGTTATGTACAGCATAGGGAATATAGTCAATAATATTGTGATAGCGTGGTACGGTGTCAGATGGTTGGTGGACTTACCATGGTGATCACTTCTTTAGGTATATAAATTTTGAACGACTATAGTGTACACCTGAACCTAATATAATATTGTATGTTAGCTACATTTTAATGAAAATATTTTTTTAAAAAAGGATAAATAAAATGGACAAGCCTCTAGTAAGACTTATGAAACAGAAATTGAGATAACACAAAAGAATAAAATCAGAAATGAAAGAGAATCAATTACAACCAACACCACAGAAATACAAGGGATCATTAAAGAATACAACAAACAATTATATGCTAACAAATTTGACAATCTAGAAGAAATGGATAAATATTTAGAAACAAAGAACCTTCTAAGATTAAACCAGGAAGAAACAGAGAATCTGAACAGATCAATTAGTATCAGTGAAATTGAAGCAGTAACCAAAAAACTCCCCAAAAAACAAAACTTCTGGACCAGATGGCTTCACAGGTGAATTTTACCAAACATTGAAAGAAGAATTAACACCTATCCTTCTGAAACTATTCCCAAAAATTCAAGAGGAGGGAAGGCTCCCAAGCTCATTTTACGAGGCCCAGCATTATCCTGATTCCAAAACAAGACAAAGACATTACCAAAAAAAAAAAAAAAAGAAAAGAAAGAAAAGAAAAAAAAAGGAAAATTATAGGTCAATATCCTTGATAAACATCAAGGATGGATGTAGAAATCTTCAATAAAATATTAGCAAACCAAATTCAGAAATACGTTGAAAAGATCATGCACCATGATCAAGTGGGATTTATTCCTGGGATGCAAGATTGGTTCAATATCTGCAAATCAATTAACATAATATATCATATGAACAAAATGAAGGATAAAAGTCATATTATCATACAATAAATACAGAAAAAGTGTTTGACAAAATCCAACATCCATTTATGATTTAAAAAAAACCCTCAACAAAGTGAGAGTAGAGGGAACTTATCTCAAAATAATAAAAGCCATATATGACAAACCCACAGCTAACATCATACTCAACAGGGAAAAGCTAAAAGTGTTTTCTTTAAGATCAGGAACGATAAAAAGATGTTCACTTTCACCACTTTTATTCAACATAGTATTGGAAGTCCTGGCTACAGCAACCAGACAAGAAAAAGAAAGAAAAGGCATTTAAATTGGAAAGGAAGAAGTAAAACTGTCATTATTTGCAGATGACGTGACACTATAAAGAGAGAACCCTAAAAATACCACCAAAAAATTATTAGATCTGATAAATAAATTCAGTAAAGTAGCAGAATACAAAATTAATATTCAGAAATCAGTTGCATTTTATACACTAATAAAGAACTATCAGAGGGGCCGGCCGAGTGGCCCAGTTGGTTAACAGTTGGCTTAAGAGCACAAGCTCTGAGCAACAGGGCAGCCAGTTTGATTCCCACATGGGCCAGTGATGCTGCGCCCGAGCTGAGCTGCTGCTGAGCTGCCAACAGGTGGCAGGTTGGCTCAGCTGGTGAGAGCACATGCTCCTAGCAACAAGACTGCCTGTTCGATGGTGGCCTACACCTGCCTGCAGCTAAGACTGAACTTGGCCCCTTGAGCTGAGCTGCCACCGGATGGCTCAGTGGATAGAGCACGCACTCTTAGAAACAAGGCTGCCAGGTTTGACTCCCACATGGGATGGTGGCTATGCTCACCCGCAACTAAGACTAAATTTGGCACCTTGAGCTGAGCTGCCGCCCAGATGGCTCAGTGGATAGAGCGCGTGCTCTTAACAACAAGGCTGCTGGTTTGACTCCCGCATAGGATGGTGGCTATGCCAACCTGCAACTAAGATTGTAACACAACGCCTTGAGCTTAGATGCCATGAGCTGCCAAAGGGCAGCCACATGGTGACTGGCACCCTCCACAACTAAGATTGAAGAATAACAACTTGGCTGGTCCCCTTCTCCAGTTCCCCAACACTGTTCCCCTCCTCCAGTTCCCCAATTAAAAAGAAAGAACTATCAGAAAGAGAAATTAAGAAAACAATCCCATTTACAATTGCATCAAAAAATAAAATATTAGAAATAATGCAATAAATTTAACCAAGGATGTAAAAGACCTATACTTAGAAAATTATAAGACATTGAAGAAAGATATTGAAGAAGATACATAATAGATGAAAACATATATCATGCTCATGGATAGGAATAATTAACATCATTAAAGTGTCCATACTACCCAAAGCAATCTATAGATTTAGTGCAATCCTTATTTAAATACCAAAGGCATTTTTTCACAGAACTCAAATAAATAATCCTAAAGTTTATATAGAACAAAAAAAGACCCTGAATAGCCACAGCAATCTTGAGAAAGAAGGACAAAGTTGGAGGTGTCATGCTACCTGATATTAAAAAAAACCATACTACAAAGCTATAGTAATCAAAACAGCATGGTACTGGCATAAAAGCAGACACATAGATCAATCAAACAGAATAGAGAGCCAAGAAATAAACCCAAGACTATATGGCCAATTAAACTATGACAAAGGAGGCAGGAATATACAATGAGGTAAAGACAGTCGCTTCAACAGTGGTGTTGGTAAAACTGGACAGATTCATGCAAAATAAAATGAAATTAGACCACCTTCTTACAACATATGCAAGAATAAACTCAAAATGGATTAAAGACTTAAATGTAAGACCAGAAACCATAAAACTCCTAGACGAAAACATAGGCAGTAAACTCTCTGATGTTATACACACACACACACACACACACACACACACACACACACACACACACACACTATATCTCCTCGGGCAAGGGAAATGAAAGAAAAAATGAACAAATGGTACCACATAAAACTAAAAAGTTTTTGCACAACAAAGAAAGCCATCAACAAAATGAAAGGACAACATACCAACTGGGAAAAGATATGTATTTGCCAATGATACATCTGGGGGGTTGACATACAAAATTTATAAAGAACTCATGCAACTTAACATCAATAAAACAAACAATCCAATTAAAAAAGTGGGCAGAGCATCGGTAGATGACTGGATTAAGAAACTTTGGTACATTTACACAATGGAGTATTATTCAGCTATAAAGAAGAAGGAAATAGTACCCTTTGCAACAATATGGATGGAACTAGAGAACATTATGCTAAGTGAAATAAGTCAGTCAGAGAAAGACAAATATCATATGATCTCACTTATACGTGGATTCTAAGGAACGGAATGGATGGGAGAAGTGGATGGAGATAGTCTCAGAGACACAGAGGAAGAACTGAGGGTTGTTAGTTGGGAGGGGGTGGGGATGAAGGAGAGGGGAAGGGATGAGACAATACAAATTGGTAATTGCAATATGGCCTCAGGGATAGAAAAAGACAGTCCGGGGAATATAATCAATAATGTTGTAAATATTTCTTAGGGGGCCAAAAGGACCCATGTCCTGTTGGGGAGTTCACTTCATAGTCGATGTAGAGGCCTGACCACTGCATTGTATTTCTGAAGCTGATGTTGAATAATGTAGTATGTCAACTATAATTATATATACATATAGTCTCGGGACATGGAGTAGAAAGCGGGAACAGATTCAATGGAATTGTAATAGATAAGCATGATATCGGGGGTGGGAGGGCAATAGATGGGGGGAGGGGGGTTGTTACTTTGTGAGGGTGAAAAGGGTAACTATTGCATTGTTCTGTACACCTGAAACTAACAATAAAAAATTAAATTAAATTAAATTAAATTAATTTTAAAAAGTGGGCAGAGGACCAGAATAGATATTTCTCCAAACAAAACATACAGATGGCCAGTAGACATATGAAAAAATGCTCAACATCACTAATCATCAGAGAAATTCAAATCAAAACTACAATGAGATATCACCTCACACCTGTCAGAATGGCTATTATCAGTAAATCAACAAACAACAAGTGTTGGCAAGGATGTGTGTTGCATCCTGCGTGGCAAGGGCAGTGAAGAGAGAGAGGGGCGGCACAGGGTTAAAGAAACACAAGAGCCAAGTATAAAGTTAAAGTGGGGCCAAGGGGCTACAGCCTCTCTAGGACTGAGCCCCGAATGGGGCCAACGCGTAACTTTTATTGAGAAATTTTTCAAGGAAGTGAAACTGGTTTATTCTAAAGTCTGTGTGCTATGTGCCTTATGGCTGTTTTCCATTAACCTACCCCATTGTATTCCAACATGTGTTGTGCCTTCATACTCTCACACACAACCCTCAGGATGGCATTGCTGTACCGCGACCATCTACATAAGGGAGATGACCGATATCACTCCATTGGGTCTTGGCATTCCAAAACACCCCCTTGAGGAAGCTTTACCGATATCATTCCACCGGGTCTCAGCATTCTGAGACACTTCCTTGTGACCTCATTAGGTCAGGGGTTGGTGTAGGGGGGAAGTCGAGGACGTAGCTGTAAGGAGAAAAGGGAACTCTCATGCACTGTTGGTAGGATTGCAAATTGGTGCAGTCACTATAGAAGACAGTATGGAGGTTCCTCAAAAATTAAAAAATAGAGGGCTGGCTGAGTGGCTTGTTGGTTAAGAGTTGGCTTGGGAGCGCGAGCTCTGAGCAGCAGGGCCGCTGGTTTGGATCCCACATGGGCCAGTGACGCTGCGCCCTCCACAGCTAAGATGGTGAACAACAGCTCAACCTGGAGCTGGGCTGCTGTGAGTCGCTGGCGATGGCGTAGGCTGCAGTGGGGCTGCAGTGGGCTGCCGTGAGCTACTGTGAGTGGCTGTCCAATGGCCGGTGAACGATTGCTTCAGCCGGGAAGAGCGCAATGATCACAATACCAACATGGGCCAGTGAAGCAGTGTCCTCCACAACAAGACTGAAGAACAAAAAGGACAGCAAGTTGTCTGTTCCCCTTCCCCAATTCTCCAATAAAATCTTTTTTTTTAATTAAAAATAGAACTACCTTATGACCCAGCAATTTCATCTCTGGGTATTTATCCTAAGAAATGCAAAAGACTAATTCATAAAGATACATGCACCCCTATGTTCACTGCAGCACCATTTACAATAGCCAAGATATGGAAGCAACCTAAGTGCCCATGAATAAACAATTGGATAAAGAAAAGGTGGTACATATATACACTGGGATATTACTCAGCCATAAAAAATAATGAAACTTTACCATTTGGGACAACATCGATGGACCTAAAGGTTATTATGCTAAGTGAAATAAGTCAGAGAAAGACAAATACCATATGATCTCACATATATGTGGAATCTAAAGAACAGAATGAATGAACAAACAAAATAGAAACAGACAGACTCATAGATACAGAGAATATACTGATGGTTGCCAGACTGGAGGGGGATCGGGAGGCTGGGTAAAAAAGTGAAAGGATTAAGAAGCACAAATTGGTAGTTAGGAAATAGTCACGGGGATGTAAAGTACAGCATAAGAAATATAATTAGTAGTATTGTAATAACTATGCATAGTGACAGGTGGCACTAGACTTATTGGGGGACCGCTTTGTAAATTAAATAAATGTCTAACCGCTATGCGTACACCTGAAACTAACATAAAATAATACTGAATGTCAACTGTAATTGAAAAACAAAAAATAAAATAAGTTAAAATAATGAAAATAAATAAAAATTATGGTGAGTCCAAACCAGTAGTTTTGGGCTAGCAACATAATATGCCTGAAGTTTAGAGCAAATAAAAGATGGCCTGATTTGAAAGTATTGTAGCTTTGGCAATACACCGAGTACCTCTGTGTGGTTCACACATGAAAGGTTAGTCTAAAAAAACAGACTTATTAGGAGACAGAGTTCATCAGTTATACAAAACCAGCTTTCAATATTCATGTGACAAAAGGTCAATTCCCAGAACAAAGTCATCTGCTGAAGACCAATTGTGAGAAATAAAGTCCACATAAAGCTTAGCTTCTGCCCTCAAGCAGGAAGAGACAAGGTACTACCTACATTGAGAGCTGTAACAATCGTTACAAGGTTGCAACATGCAGGCAATGGCAGGAAGGGCTTCCTCAGCTCATGAGCCCTCCTGGAAGGCTCCCTGGCGGGTGTAGCCTTGGAGCAGACCCTTGAAGTACAAGTTTGGAGGTTATTCCACGAAACTTGAAAATACTAATAGCCATGTCACGGAGCAGTTCTTGCTCCCTCTGGGGAGAAGGTGTCTGGGGAAATGTGCTAGAAAGAGGAGTGAGGTTCTATTTCAACATTCACTGAGCTAAGTGAAACTTTTCTCCTCAAGTTGTTTTAATTGGCTTGCAAAGAGCTGGTCCTTAGTGGCTAATTAGTACTAGATGAGAGTCGCCTATGGGGGAGAGTGGGTAGCACGTCCTGGGAGTCCCTGCTGCACAGAAGAGGCGCCTGGCACAGACCCGTTCTCTGCTAACTTGGGCCGTGGAGGGTGAATCATCAGACACAATACTGATTTCCTGGATGCTCCCAGGGAGGACTCTGCCAACCTGTCACTGCACCTGCTTGTAGGAGGAGAGACACTAGAGGGCCTGCATGATGCTGAGCTTTCATTTATAACCAGTTCATGTCCTGTGGGTGCCTCAGGAAGCCACAGCAAAGGCTGATTCTACATGAGTCCCTGGAGTAAACTCCTTTCCCTGGTTTCCCTATAGTCCCCTATGTAGTGGGCCCATGGGAAGTAAGGCAGGGAGCCAGCAAAAATGCATTAGAAGGTGGACCCCAGTAGTAGGAGGATTAGAGACCTGAGGCTCCTGGTGAATTAACCGGTGGGTAAGCTCTCACACCATGGCCAGTCCAAGTGAGGCAGAAGCGTCTCCTCTTTCTGCTCACACCATACTGCTGACCTTTTAGAGACTCCTTTTCCCCTTTCAGGCAGGACTTCCTGTATGGCGCGTGATGACTTCTCCCCTGAGATGACTTGGTAGGTACCATGTCTATAAGAGAGTGATTTTTTTCCTTTGACTCTGCACTGTCTACTAAGCTTACCAACTTCCCTCTATCCTTGTCCCCTTTCTCACACACAACTTTTGACTGAGAGTTAAAGGAGAGAGGGACTGAGCAATAAAACGATACCCCAAACCAGGGCTCTTTCCATTCAACCCTGCTGCCTTTTTAGGTCCCAGAATTTAGTGAAATCTCTCCACATTCTGGAGTAACCTTGTCAAAACTCTAGTTCTCTAGATTTAAATTTTTACTACTCTGATATTTTTGTGTCTAGGAATGTTCACTTCCCTGTTTCCCATTAGACTTGCTTACCACATCCTCAATGGATTTTCAATACATGATTATTTGAGATGAACAAAATCTCTTCTGAGCATTGTGGAGGATATGCCCATGCATCATCTATGATTCTTTTTCAAAATGAGCATGTAATGTAATAATGGGATGAGACACGTTTGCGGCTATGTGTAGGTAATGCAAGGAAGAATATGATGAGGTCTAAGCGAGTAACCTTAAATTAGTCCACATTATCATATCTCAAACATTTGCACTAAACTTCTTCTAAAATAAAATTCACAGTTCAGAATACATCAAGTTTATCACATGTAGTCAGTTTCCCACTGGCTCCAACATACATTTGGGGGTTCATGTACTACAGTCCGAGAAGCACTATGTTGTGTGCTCAATATATGTCTGTGGGATGTGATTAATAAATGAATTAAGGGAAATGCACAATTACTAGAGTCTTAAAAAAACACGGGAGTCATTCAGCAGAGAATGGATGAAGGAAAAAGGATGAGAATCAGGAGAGACAAGTCATGGAACAGATAAATATGTAAGTTGATGACCAGTAAAAGTATACCTTGAGGCCAAATCATGTTAGGCATTGTATTTGAAGGTAATATTTGGATTTATCCTGGCCTCTTCAATATTTCCTATAAGGATTGGCTGACAGGATACAATCAGTGCTTTAGGAGAATTAAACTAATTCTGTGTTCAGGATAACTATGTATAGGGAAAGGCAGGAGGCAGTCAGATCCAACATGAGGCTGTGGTCAAGGTAAGAGCTTGTCAGTGTCGGGACCAAGTCAGAAAGGAATCTACCATGAGGACAATGAGTACTGGTTAGCCATGAGAATGGAAGAGACTGAGAGAGAGAAGCAAGAGGAAAGAAGGTCAGTGAGACTGACCGCTGGAGAACTAGGTGAGTGCTCTCTGAACACCAAGATAGAGAAGGTGAGAACTGACCTTGTGGGCTTTTAGCCCTCAGGTGTAGAATACAAGAGGCTTGGGCTGCTGGATGCTTGACCCCAGCAAGTGGAACAGAGTCTGGACTTGGAATCAGAAGTCCTAGGTTCCAATCCAAATCTTGTAATTAACTCATGTTTTTATGTCTCTAAGGTACTATAGTAATTCTAGACACTTCAGCTTTAAAGGAAACTGCTTCTCCTAGCCCATCTAAACTTGAAGGGATACCAAGAATTCTATGAGGAAATCTAGCTACTGTCTGAAGCTTTCTGATACCCACCCCTAATACTCATGCTGAGCAGCAAAGCACCAAAAAGTTAGATTGGTGGTGAGGAGAGAGGAGTGGTGTGGGGATAGGATTCTGAGCTGTGAGAGGTGGAGGAGGTTGACTTGAGCCTAGGACAGAAAAAATTACCTAACTCAGTAATGACTAAAGGTCATGAGAGTAGACAGGAACATTCTGTAACCAACAATTAATAGCTGTACAGCCCTGGGTAGATTGATCTTTCTGTGACTCAGTAAATTGAAGATAATCTTGGCATCTCCTAATGTGAGGCCATAGAGGGCAGCTCACTCTCAGAAGATCCAGTTCTAAAGTCCTCTGAAATTCCCAGACCATTGTGGTGGCCCTGTCTTATAGAGTTGCCAGACTCATCCCCCAAAATATATCCAAATATGTCTTGTCCTTAGTTTTAATTGACTCTAAAATGAATGTTTTAAAATTAGCACTTTTGATAGATAACAAATTAATGGTTTTAGGACTTATATACACCTGCCATCCTCATATTTAGAAGAATGGTCATAATCACATATCTTT
>NW_017731592.1:2535856-2538597 GCF_001890085.2 Hipposideros armiger
TAGATAAAGGGATTGACCAGGGGAGTCACCACTGTGAAGATGATAGTGGCCACTTTGTCCTGGACTGAGTAGGAGGATGAAGGGTGCATGTAGACACCCAGGATTGCCCCATAGAAGAGGGAGACCACAGTGAGGTGAGATCCACATGTGGACAGGGCTTTCCTTATTCCATGGGCAGATGGCAACTTCAGTACATTAGAGAAGATATAAGCATATGAAACAATAATACATGAAAATGGGGTCAGACATATCAAGCCACCCACAATGAATACTATCAGGTCATTGATAAAGGTGTCAGAACAAGACAGCTTTAGAATAGGGTAAGGGTCACAGAAGAAGTGATGCACAACATTGTTGGAACAAAATGTGAGTTGAACCATGAGAAGAGTATGAAGGAAAGCATGCAGGTTTGTAATGACCCAAGATACAACCACGAGAAGGACACAGAATTTGGGCCTCATGATCATGGTGTAATGGAGTGGGCAGCAGATGGCAGTGTAACGGTCATAGGCCATTACACTCAGAAGGAATCCATCCATGTTGATGAAAGTGATGAAGAAGTAGATCTGAGTCATGCATTCCACATAAGAGATAGACTTACTTCCCAGTATGTGATTCACCAGCATCTTGGGGATTGTGACTGATGAAAAGCAGATGTCAACACAGGAGAGGTTGGCCAAGAAGAAGTACATGGGTGTATGGAGATGACTGTCACAGCAGATGGTCAAAATGATGAGAAAGTTCCCGATGATGGTGACCAGATATATCCACAAGAACAGCCCAAAAAGAATCTCTTCCTGCTCTGACTGCCCAGAGAGTCCCAGAAGAAGGAATTCTGTGACTCTAGTCTGGTTGTCTCTGTCCATGTCTGCAAGGGAGAAAATATGGTGAAAAGTAAAAGGAAAAATTTAATTACATTGGACTTGTAATTTTTTTAATGATAGCAGATCGAAAGTTTATTTCTTAATATTACTTCAAATATACAATTAGACTAGACTGGTAATAATATGTCATCATCTGAGCTATATTTTTTGTGATACTGTTTTTATCATTCTTTAAGAATTAACTCACATTAGATGATTCTATGGACTTAGTTTTACTGAAATAAATAACCAGTTAATTTCTATAGTTTTAATTTATGTTCAGTTATCTTTGATTAATCCAGCTTAAGTCATACTTCACTAACAATAAGTGAATATCTGACATGTACAAAGTGTTATCACATACATTATTTCTTTTTATCCTATGAATGATGAGTTGTATTGTTCATAGATGAGGACAGTGAGAAGAGGAATCAGAAATAAGGAAACAGACTCAGAGAGATTAGGTGGTGACAGATGAGATTGACAGAGCCCATAACATTTACAGTTCTAAAACAGCTAAAATGCAGTTTTCTTTAAATTCCTCCTCAGTATTACCTCCATATTTTGATTAGCTACTACTTATTGAAAACATAGCCAAGTGTCAGGCACTGTACTCCTGCTTTACATGCATTTTCCCATTTTATCCTTCTTAAAATCTGTAAATTTTAGAAATAACAAGCTTCATTAAGCAGAAGGAAAAAAATGAAGTGAGGAGATTTAGCTATTTGTGCAAGGCCATAAATTCTTTTACCTGAATAAAATGCTACTTTATACAACTCACTCCAATTCATTCTGGGTGCCTCTTCCATTTTCCCAGGATTATACAATTTTAGGCTTTGAAGGATCTGCCCAGTGGTTAGTCCTCAACCTTGTGGCATCAAAATGTCCTTGTAGTAGGACATTTACAACTGTTGGCATGGATGAGCTAAGCATGCTGGTGAGATTGTTGTTTCAGGATTCTGCAAAGAGACTTCTTTTCTCCCTGTGCTTGTCAAAATATGACCACTTAAATGTAGTGCTTGGTATTATTCTTGAAGAGGAAGAAGAGATTCACAGAGAAAGTAAAATTATGGGATATATCTGAGTGATAATCCCGACATTAAGAAATCAATATAGGCAGGAAAAGTCAGATAAAGCATTGTGGGTGTGATAGTATTTGGAAAGTAGAGAGGAGGGGAGATGGCATTTCTGGTAAGGACTAAGGCCTGGGGCAAACAGAAGGAGGAAGGGGAGGAGACTGACAGTTTAAGTGGCTTGACTCGCTGGAGCTGAGGATGTTACAGGCAATACTTTAAGGTGACTGGTTGTAGGATGTACGTAATATGGCAACAGGGAAGTGTCCTAGCATTTTGAGTGTTGAAAGTGGAGGCTCGGGTTGCATCAAAGAAAACTCAAAGAAATATTTGTGCAGCCCTTTTCATTGTGCCCCTAACAACAGATGTGAATATTCTGGTCTTAATGGCAGGTTCTTTCCTATAATGGAAATGGTAATAAAAGGTGAAAGAGGTATAGCAGAATGGCAGTGGGTTTTTTCCTTATTATCTGGGAACTGTGGATAAAGCCAAAAACAGGTCGATAGGTTCTAAATAACTCAAACTCTGCTTTGAGAGAGCTGCCAGCATTAAGGTTAGCTGCATTCTGTCAATGTTTGCTGGGACGGCCCTACCAGGAACATAATCAACACTATCTCCAATCCCAAGTCACTATGGTAAGTGGGCTGAGACGTGAAAGAGCAGTGATCCTGAAGAAAGGCTGTGCCCTCTCATCATACCCCTTTGTGACAAAGGAGTGGGCCTCCTAGTTCCCAAATCTGAAGGAAGAGAGCACCAAGAAAATCACTCCAACAAAACTGAGATGCTTGCATGATGGGGGGACCAT
>NW_017731592.1:2539437-2549624 GCF_001890085.2 Hipposideros armiger
TACTATCATTTCATGGTTTAAACCCCAACAAGTTGAGTTTCCATAGTGAATAGGTCACATACTAAATTCCTTTTATTCTGATTGGATAATCACCAAACACCTCTAAATTTTAATTTAACTTCCCAAGTATCTTCCTTCTAGGGAGAGAATGCTCCTACCAGTCCCCTTGGCAATAACATTATTCTATATAACTTAAATATGCTGACGTCTGATTTCATGCTTTAGTCTCTGTGAGTCTTGTTGGTGTGTGACTGTCTCTGACATATCTGCAGTATTGAGCATTTGTGTTCCTGGACATTAAAACTGAGGCTGCTTGATGCCTGGACCCCAGGCCCAGCCAACTGCCCTCAGTGGGGCTCCCTGTGGCATGCATGTAGTCTCCTTTGAAACATCTTTATTATGTGGTCACAGATCACAGTGGATGAACATATGAAGCAACTGGCAAAAAGGTAGAGATGAGAGACAGAATGGAAGGCTCTTGAATGTTTGACCAAAGAGTTTCTTTTGTGGGAAGGCAGGGTGGCTCTATGCTCTGTGTTTCTGGGCAGGATTTTTAGGAGCCTGACGCCGCTGATCCTAGCACCACTAACCTTACTTATCGCCTTTCTTTCCCACTGCTTACTTTTCTGTTTCATCTCAGAAATGTGCTTGCTCTGTTCTGCAATGGATACCACATCCTGACAGGAAAAAAGCTTGTATCTGGCAAACCAAGAGATGTTCCCCTTTTGAACTTGGTTAGACATAAAGGGATTTAGTGTACTTGTTTTTCCAAATGTAAATCTATGTGTGTGTGTCCATGTGACTCTGTATATTGTTGGAGGTAACCATGCCATTCCCTGCTTTTTCAGTTCTTCTTACCTGACTGCTCTCTGCTGCTGTCAGATGCTCTCGTGGAACCCCCCTCTCCACTGGCTCCTTGCTTGACCCTCGATGATGGGAACGTCTCAGCTAAGGCTGAAGATTGAGAAACCTTTTCTCACTGGAGGAGAACATTTAGAGTTAGATACTGTGGCTCTCCTGGGTCTTGCTTGGTTGATTGGGAGGAAATAAGTATCTCTTCCATCTCTGGAGATTGGGACTCTCATGGGGATCAGAGCAGCAATAGCTGCCAAGTCTGAGCATCCCTAGGGTTGATCCCCCACAGCTTCTCATTAGAGGCTCATGTACTAACTATTTTTTATTCCTATTCTCTCTGGACACAGATATCTCAGTGTGAGGGGAACTCAACTTCGTGCTCAGACTAGTTGCTCCCCACTCCCCACTGTGACATGCTCATGTCACAGACAGAACATGCCTGATCCCCTGCTCTGTGGCCTGAATTGACCTGAAGAAAAATTGTGAAGCCAGTGAAATTGGCTCACAGAGATTCATAGCAGCTTCATTCTGTATACTTTGTTCCTGCACTGACTCCCTTTTGTATAAACCTTAAGTCTTCAGGACCCTGCATTCTTTTCTTCTTTCAAATACAAGGTGTGAAGTTAGTTTATACTAAGAAAGGAATGACTAAAAGCTGAACCTCAACTCTGTGTTTTAATTTCTGTAATAGTTACCATGTCCCTGACATGGGAACCCAGAAGCACCACCTAGAGATGACGGCCTATGGACAGTGCTAGGGAAATACTGGGTTTGGGGTGTGTATGTGGTCATCTAAATACTTCGTATCTGTGGCTGGCTGTTGGAAGTTGGGTGCGTATTTATAAGTGCCTATTTTTGTGTCATATACAAAACAAAATTGTTAAAAGGTGAATTTTAAAAACCCACATTTTAAGAAAAGTAAAAAAACCACAAATATGAAATTGGGCAAAGATGTACTAAGTAAAGGCAAAAATTAGAGAGCAAGGGTAGCACTACTAATTACAAATAAAGCCGTAATTAAGCTAAACATAAGCATAAATCCCAAAAGGGGAATATTTTATGATAATAAAGGAAAAGTTCATAGAACTTAATAACAGTTATTAAACATCAAACAAAACAATGTAACAATAGTTTGCATAAGGCTCATAAAAATTTTTAAAGAAGTTAATTATATCAATATCTTAATGGTATACTTTAATACACACTTCCCATAATTTGATAGATAAAGAAGTTCATTAAAATATGTAGCAGAGTGCCGGCCGAGTGACGCGATAGTTAAGAACTGGCTTGGGACGCCAGAGGGCCCCGGTTCGGATCCCACGTATGAGGGCCAGTGAAACAAGAAAAACCTCAAATAAACAATCTAACATTATACCTCAAAGAACTAGAAAAAAGAACACACAAAACCCAAAGTCAGTAGAAAGAAAGAAATAATAAGAATTAGAATGGAAATAAATAAAATAGAGAACAAAAGACAATAGAAAAAATAATGGAACAAAGAGATGGTTTCTTGAAAAGGTGAATAAAATGGACAAACCTCTGGCTAGACTCACTAAGGAAAAAAGAGAAGAGATTCAAATAAATAAAATCAGAAATGAAAGAGGAGACGTTACAATGGACACTACAGAAATACAAAAGATTACACAAGAATACTATGAAAGGCTATATGCCGCCAAATTCAATAACCTAGAAGAAATGGACACATTCTTAGAAATATATAATCTTTCTAGACTGAACCATGAAGAACTGGAAGACCTAAATAGACTGATCTATAGTAAGGAAATTGAAACAGTCATCAAAACCCTCCCCACTGCCTCCTCCTCAAAAAAAGTCCAAGACCAGAATGCTTCACTGGTGAGTTCTACTAAACATTCAAAGACTTAATACCAACCTTTAAATTCTTCAAGAGGAGGGAATATTTCCTAACTCATTTTATGAGGCCTAGATATCCTGATACAAATACAAGGCAGTGTCAACATACAAAAAGAAAATTACAGGCCAATATGTCTGGTGAACATAGATGCAAAAATCCTAAACAAAATACTAGCAAATCAAATACAACAACATATGAAAAAGATAATAAATACATCATAAGCAAGTGGCATTTACTCTAGGGACACAAGGTTGATTCAACATACATGAATTAATCAATGTGATACACCACATTAACAAAAGGAAAGATAAAAATCTCAATCATTACAACTGCATCAGATAGGTAGAGTCAATCCTCATTATTTATGGGTTCCATATTTGCGAATTCAGATACTCAAATGTATTTGTAACCCTAATTCCATGCAATACTCTTTGGCGCATCCGTGAATATCTGCAGCCATGCGCATACACAGAGGCATGAAACACTTGAGTTGCTGCATTCCTAGCTGAGGTCAAACAAGGCAACTGCTCTGCCTTCTTGTTTCAACTCTCATATTGTATACAGGGGTCTTTTTGCATTCTACTTAGTGCCACTAGTTTGCACACTTTTGTGCTTTTGTGGAGGTGGGTAATTTTGCTGTTTGAAATGCATAAACACTGAAGTGCTGTCTGGTGTTCCTATGACTTTATGCAACATAACTAACCACCTCAAATAAACAGAATCAACTGTATTAATTTCCCCAGGTGATAAAGCTGAGGCACAGAGATATTAAGTAATAAGCTCAGGATCACATAACTAGTATGTGGAATAGCTGGGATTTGAACCCCTGGTAGTATAGCTCCAGAACCTATGCTCTTCTCTACCACACTATTCTACTTCTTACAGAATGAGGGATTCCTGGGTGTCAGGCTTCCTTGAAGGTTGGGGTTGGGGTGGGAATCAGGCTGCTCTGGAAGAACAAATGCCTCTAAATTTCCCAGCATCCCAAGGGATCATGGTATTCTGCGATGTCAAGTCAAAGTTATAGTATTTCAATGTCCTCAGGGAGCAGGGTAGTGAGTCAGAGTTTCTTTGTAATATTGGGTTGTCGGATAAGTCATGACGTATTTTTTTCTATGTTTTTTGCTGCAAAAATGCGTCATGACTTTTCCGACAACCCAATATATCAAAGTGTCCTAGGAAATTAGACTGTCCTGGATGGCTGGTCAGAGTTCCCTTGTAGGGTTAGGGTATCTTGAGGTAGCAGGGTGTACTGGAACTCAATGTTTGCTTGTGGGTCCAAGTTGACTACATGTTACTGGGTCTTGGGAAGTCATAGCTGTCATGAGGCTCAGGTTGCTCTAGGACAGCGATTCTCAACCTGTGGGTCGTGACTCCTTTGGGGGTTGAACGACCCTTTCACAGGGGTCTCCTAAGACCATTGGAAAACAAAAAGATATTTACATTACAATTCATAACAGTAGCAAAATTACAGTTATAGAGTAGCAACGAAAATAATTTTATGGTTGGGGGTCACCACAACATGAGGAACTGTATTAAGGGCATTAGGAAGGTTGACAACCGCTGCTCTAGGAGGTCCCAGTATATTTGGGGTAAGGGAGAGGCACTGGTGTCTTGGATCAGTGCTTCTCATCTTTAATGTTGTTATGGACTGAATGTGTCTTCTCCCAGTTCCTAAGTGGAAACCCAAACCCCAATGTGATAGCATTTCCTGGTGGGGCCTTTGGGAGGTGACTAGGGTTAGATGAGATCATGTGGGGGGGGGGCTAGCGTGTGGAAAAGTAAGGGACACCAGAGCTGGATCACTGTCTGCCTTGTGAAGACATAGAAGATGGCTGTTGGCAGCCCAGGAAAAGAGCTCTCACCAGGAACTGAATCAGTTGGCACCTTGCTCTTTGACTTCCCAGCCTCCAGAACTGTGAGAAATAAGTGTCTATTGTTTAAGCAACTCAGACTTTGGGATTTTTTATGGCAGCCTGAGCTGCCAAAGACAAGTGTACATTCAGTTCTCCTGGGGATCCTGCTGCAATGCAGATTTCGATTCAGTAGGACTGAGGTAGGGCCAAGATCCTGCATTTCTGACAAGCTCTAATATGTTGCTGATGCTTTTGATCCAGGGACTGTATTGGAAGTGTCAAGACCCTAAAGGATTATAATGATTTTCTGTTTTGAATTGTCAGGGTGCTTTTAAAGTAAATGTGTGAAAGGTTAGCATGACCTTGGGGATCAGGCTGTTCTATGGGTACCATGTGTTCCAAGGGGTTTGGGGTGTCCTCATTGGGTCAGTGTGCCCTGAGAGCTTAGAATTTCATGGTGGGGGCAGGAGGATTTTCTAGTACAGGTGGAATGTTCTGGGTTTCAGTGGGTCCTGGAGGATCTGAGTCCTGGGATATCAGGTGGTCTCTAAAGTATCAGAATGTTCTAGGAATGTCAGAATATACTTCCTGGGTCTAGGTAAGAAGCAGGGTGATGTGGGTGTAAGGGTGTCCTGACTGCTCAGGGATTCTGGTGTGTCAGGGTTTCCTTGAATATTCAGAATGTCAGGATGTCATGGGATTCTCAGTCTCCTGCAGAGTCCTGAGGTTCATGGGGGTCAAGATGCACCTGGAATTCAGATGCTCTTGAGGGTCAGCGTTTTCTGAAGGTCTGGGCAACCTTGGAAGGTCATGGAGTCCTGGGGGTTCTGGTGAATGAGGAGGTGACATTTGGGGGGAAAAATCAGTGAGTATTTGAACCATAGTGTCCTGGAAACTCATCCTACAGTTCAGGTTGATCTGAGAAGGAATCTAGTGTACTGTGAAAATCAGGGTATCCAGGAGGGGCCAGAATATGCTTGTGTCTTTCAGTTTTTTTAGTTTTTGGCAATAGGCAAAACACCTGTGAGTGTAACCCACAGGCTGAGATGCCAGGCAGGCCCTGCTCCTGGCCCCATTTGCACCCCCCACCCCCTTGGTGGGGTTCTGAGGAGGGGGTCTTAGGAGGAATGCATTTTATCCTCCTTCCCCTGCCTGCTCCCAGGAGGGGATTTAACAGGACAAAAGAATTTGGTCCTCTGGGAATATGAGCTCTTGGCCCCAGTCCCCGGACCCTCCAACAGGGCACCTTCCCTCATCCGGCTTGTGATCCTCCCCTGACGATGGGGCTCTGGTGACCAGGCAGTGATTGGATGGGTCCACAGGGCTAGGAGGAGGTCACTCCTTCAAGACTCAGGGAGAAAGGTGGTGTGGGATTGCAAGCTGGGAAAGTAGGCAGCTGAGAGCAAAGGAGCGAGCACGGCATACCGGAGCGAAGGGCAGGGAAAGGAAAGTAGAGACAAAAACAGAGAAACAGGGTGAGGGCAAGACAGAGAGAAAGAGATGATACTCAATGAAGAAACAAGGAATTAGAAAAAAGGAGAGAGTAAAAAAGACAAAGATATCTATATCTATTTCTACACAGACAGAGAGACTCGGAGAGGTATAAACAGAGGGAGAAGGAGCGAGATAGCAGGCATATACGGGAACAGCAGGAAAAGATAACTGACCCAGAATTAGAGACTCAGGGGCACGGGAGACTGGACTGTGTTTGTTGTTAGACATGGAAGCAGAGGGGAGGGCTGAGCAGGGTCAGCAAAAAAAGGGGCTAGTTTGCAGCAGCCTCTGGCCCGAGAGCTGCCCAGCCGCTGGGACTCAGACCTCCACGGCGGGTGAGTGCATCTCTGGGGTGATCCTAAGGAGGCAGCAGGTGTGGGGGCTCCATGCCTAGGCTCCATGTGGGGCACTGGGTGCCAGAAGGAAGGTGAAGATGAGAAATAAAAACCAGAATTCTAGGATGTTAAAACCATGGGAACCTTAGAAAGCCTGAGGCAACTCCTTCACTTTACAGACTGGGGGACTGAGAGGCCCTGGCATGGATGAGCTGCTGAACAGCTTCATCGTGGTGGGGCAGAGGCAAAGCTGAAATCAGCTCCTCACTCCTGACCTCTGAGTTTGCCCACTGCACTGCCTTCTTTGAGGAGGGAGCTGGAGGGGCCACTCTGAGGAAAACAGGGGACCAGTGGTTCAACGCATCTGTGTTCCCAAGGTAGACAGTGAGCACTGGGTGGGGCCACACCCCGGGTCCCCATGGGGATGGGGGCCTCAGCTCCAGACATCTCCTTTTCTCAGTGTGTGCCTTCCAGGTGTTTCTTTTTGCTCCCTGTTCTCTCTTCCCCAGCTGGCTCTCAGACTAATTAGTGTGGGGCCTTAGTGAGCCTGTGGGAAGGACAGACAAGCCTTTCCCACGAGCTCAGGTTCCTGCAGCCTACTGGCCGGGCTGGGCTGGAATAAGGGAGAAAATGACATGTAAGTGAGGGTAGGGTGTGTCTGAGCGGAAGAGGGGGAAATGTTTCATCCTCCCAGGTGAGAGGTGCAGGAGGATGGGAGCAGTATAAAGAAGGTTTAAGGTGAATGTGAGTCTGAGAGGGGGAAGGAATCTTAGTCAGAGACCTAGACAGTTTGGTAGGGTGTCAGAGGAAATGGGAGATCCACAGGGTGAGACCCAGGAGGGTAGCATGTGTGCTCAGAGAGGCGAAAGGCACATAGAGGGGCGTGTTACATGGGGATGTGGCTGGGGGAGTGGAAGAGGGGTGGGCATGCACTGGGCAGGTGAGGCTGACAGAGCGTGAGTGCCCACGAGGTGAGGTGAGTCTGAGAGGTGTAGCCTGTGTGGAGAGCGCAGCCTGGGTTAGGAGACTCAGAGGGGAAGCAGCACTGTCTTCAGCTAGTTCTGAAGGCTGAAGGATTTCTGGTCAGGGCAAAGTGTATGAGCAGCACAGGGGGCAACCAGCATATGTGGCCAGGGGGTGGATGGGTGGGTCCGCTCGGTAGCAACCTCTCCCTTCGCCTCCATCCTCAGACATGAGCACTCAGCCCTACAGGAACCTCTCCGGTGTAGGAGTGGGGAGACCAAGGCTTTCCCCTCAAGGAGGACAGAGGGGTCACCCACATTCCCGGCGCCGCCACCGCACCACCTTCAGTCCAGCACAGCTGGAACAGCTGGAGTCAGCCTTTGGGAGAAACCAGTATCCTGACATTTGGGCCCGAGAGGGCCTTGCCCAGGACACAGGTCTCAGCGAGGCCAGAATCCAGGTGATGCCCCAGGATCCCCCCTTCCTCTGGGAAGAAGGGCGGTTTGGGGGCTCAGGAACTAATGGGACACAAATTCTCACAGGTATTATAACCCCAACCTGACATTCACCGGAACATAGCCTCATCTGTCAGTCAACATAACCCCATCCACCCTGGGAATGTCATTTGAGTTTAACCCTAGCTCTAACCTAATCTAACTTAAATTTCAACACCTACCCCAACCTTAGTAGTGATGTGAATTCCAACACCCAAGTTGAGGGTGTTGGTATGGATCTCGCTTTGTCAGTAGGCCTGGCTCAGACATGCATTCTGGAGAGCTTTACTTCCTCTGATGATGTGGGAGAGACTTATGCCTTGTACCTGTACCTTCTGTCATTGGAGTAGAGGGGCCACATGTGACAGTGCCCCCTATTTAAGAGAGGGGATCTGATGTGGCTATTCTCTTTACTCCTCAGGTCTGGTTCCAAAACCGCAGAGCTAAGCAGAGGAAGCAAGAGCGGTCACTGCTCCAGCCACTGACCCATCTATCTCCTGCCACCTTCTCTGGTTTCGTGCCCGAGTCCCCTGCTTGTCCCTACTCCTACTCAACACCATCTCCACCAGTGACCTGTTTTCCTCACCCCTACAATCATGCCCTTCCCACTCAGCCCTCTACAGGTGGTTCTTTTGCTCGACCCCATCAGTCTGAAGACTGGTACCCCACCTTGCACCCAAACCCCGCTGGTCATCTGTCCTGTCCCCCACCCCCATCCATGCTTCCCCTCAGCCTTGAGCCACCAAAGTCCTGGAACTAAGGTCAAATAAGTGCTGATAAGGTAATTCCCCAGACTGCCGCCCTCGTGAAACACAGAGAAAACTAGGCGACTTCCTTTCCTTTTAAGGCTAAAGTAGAAATATGTCGAGGGGCAGCTCTGAGGTTGGGAACTGAACAACGGGAGATCATGATGAAGACTCACTGGGGTGATTAACTGCGAGAATTTAGGGAGGTGAACCTACTGGAAGATACACGTACATCTCCATGGAGGTGACTGGAGGGAGGGTGGTACTGATGGAAGCAATTGTTGCTGCTGGTGGATGAAGATGGTTGAAGGAGAGAACTTACCGGGCTTCATTCATTGAGATCATGATTAAAGGTCTTCATCCCAGCTGTGTCTAGCTGATTTCAAGAACAAAAGTCATTAACTTTTGTTCATTCTGTCCTAGAACTATCTCTTGAATTTATTCTTCTCATTTCCACTCCAGTAGACACTTTGCTTTTTCTGGCCCCATATTTTCTAATTATGTTCATTGATTCCCTTAGCTCCAGTCTTTCCCACTTCCTACAGACCTTGCAAATCCAATCATCAAAGAATGTCTCTCCAATGTCTTATAAAAAATAAATAAGTTCTGATTCACTTGGCCTGTAAGAGTCTTCAACATTCTTTCAACCTAACTTTTAAGTCAACTGCATGTTTTGACATATGTGGTTTCTGATAGAGAAGTTTCATTTGGGCAAACTTTCCCAAGAGCAAACTATGAGTCTTGAGGCTCTTAAGAGGTCCTTCCCAGGAGAGAACCTGCTGTGAATGGCCTTAGTCTGAGCACTCCCAACAGAAACATGGTGTGGCCTAGTGGGTGGCACCGTTTATATACCATATTGCTCATAATGTACTTGTTTTACTTATTACTTATTTACAGATAGGCCTGCCTTGCTATTGGCAGGTCCGTTGAAGAATTCTGAGTATACAAGCCTCTAGGGATGAATATACATGTTGTTTGTAGTTTCTTATATATACTCGTATTATTATAAAATTCCGGAATCAAAACTTCTGTATTACACATTTTCAGTCTCATGTGATTATGGCCTTGGACCAGATTGTCTTCCAGAAAGATTATACGTACCAGTTTGTATGCCTCTAAAAGTACCTAAGTGTTGGTTTCAGCACATCCTTGTCAACCTTTATTCTTTTTGACAATTTGTTAACTGAGAATGATGTCGCCTTGTTGCTTATTTTTAAGTTTTCATTTAATCAGTTGCTAGGGAGAGTTAAAATAGTTTCATGTTTATTGGCAATTTCCATATTTTCTTTCCTGCATTGCTTCTGTGAGTTATTTGTGTATTGATATAATTATCTTTTATTAGTGTTTGAGAGCTCTTTGTGTATTAGGGATATAAATGCCTATTCACATATGTTGCAACTATTTTTCACCTTTTGCTATTTGTGTCTTAGCCTTTTTAAAAATGGGTTTCCTGAGAGAATTAAGACCAAATGCTGTAGGTACCTATTGTATGTAAGGAATTAATTTCTGTTTTTAGCATCTAGAATGGTACCAGTTATGGAATTGATAGAATTGAGAAATAGTCAAGCAAT
>NW_017731592.1:2551983-2555789 GCF_001890085.2 Hipposideros armiger
GAATGAGGACAGCAATCCTGGGAAAGCTTGATTGTTGTCTGAGTGTTCTCTCGATGTTCTTTGATTTTAGCATCTTTGACCCCAATAATTCCTCCTGCCAGACTGATCAATCAACAGCCTCAACTGTTTTGACTCAAGCAAAAGTCAAAGTTGTTTCCTTTATAGAGTTGGTCATTTAAGCCTTCCACATCAGATTCTAGCAGGAGCTGGCTGGTTGCAGTGGATGACTGCAACTGCAGGCCCTCTTCCAAGGTAGGGATGATTGTATTCAGAATTTCTCCAATTGTTTCAAAATCAGCACTGACGGTCAATATGTGCTCGGGTCACTGCTGTCTAAGGCTGAAACCCTGTCCCTGTCCTCTGTACGCAGAGCCTGAATATTCCTGCCTCCTTTTCCAATCACTGCCCAGCATTCCTGCTCTGAAGCAGAATGCATAATTCAACCAGCCTATCAGTGTTTGGAGATCTTCTAAAAGCTTCTCCTTCCATATCTTCTGCAGGGCATTTACCAAATTCACCACTGGTTTTGGTGTTGGAGAAGGTTTCTGCAGGCTGTTCAGTTTCCATTTCCTTGGATTAAATGGACACAGCAATCTATAGGCCGTAAACAACTGGGACGTAGGCAAGACGTCGAGGTTGGTGCCACCAAGAAACAGAGGATAATCCTGAAAGTCTTTTTTTAAGACAGGGTTTATTAGGCCATTGCTGACCAAAAAAGGGGGGGTGGAGGGGTTGGGGGGGGCTCTGATATGGCTATTCCCCCACTCCCTGAGCCAGGTCTTGGGGCCTGGAGTCTAAACCACCAGCAGCATGGCTACGTTGGACGACAACATGTCTGTTGTCCCTGAGTTTTGCAAGCGTTTTTATACATCAAGTAGGGGGAGAAAGATGTAAGCCATTCTAATTTACTTTAGCTATAGACATGGAATTGGCTAGTTCAGGGATAGGCGCAGCAGAGTCTGCAAGGGAGAAGTGTCCTGTGGATTTCCTGTGGATTAGCTGTGGGCAGCAGGTTGGAAAGTTCATGTGTAAATAAGACAGAGGTTCCTGGGGTTCAGTAGAGCCTGACTATTCTCTCTTTAGATAATCACAGAAATAGCCACCTGGAAATTATCCTAATTCCAACATATACATGAGATGTGAGCAGTCTTTTCTCAGAGCTGCTCCACAGCTATTAACAGGCTAACTTCTGTCTCCCTTACTCTCTGGCTGCTGTAATTTTAATTTAGAACAGTGCTCAATTTTATTTTATTTTTTATATATATTCGTTTCAGGTGTACAAAACAATGTAATAGTTAGACATTTATACCACTCACAACGTGATGACCCCCCCCAATCTACTACCCCTCTGACATTGAATATAGCTACCGTTACAATACCGTTGACTATATTCCTTATGTTGTACTCCACCTCCCGTAAATATATATATATATATATATATATATATATAAAATAATAGTTGACATTCAATATTATTCAACCTCAGCTTCAGACATATAGCACAGTAGTCAGGCATCTACACAGTCGATGAAGTGTTCTTCCTAATAAGTCCAGTGCCCATCTGGCACCCTACATGTTTACAGCATTATTGATTATATTCCTTAAACTATATTTTATATCCCCGTGGCTATATTGTGACTACTAATTTGTACTTTCTAATCCTTTTACCTTCTCCCCTATCCCCATCCCTCTCCCATCTAGCAACCATCGGTTTTTTCCCCCTATATCTCTGAGTCTATTTCTGTTTTGTTTGTTTGTTTATTTTGTTCTTTAGGTTTCACATATAAGTGAGATCTTTATCTTTCCCCGTCTGACTTATTTCACTTAGCATAATATTCTCTAAGTCCATCCATGTCATTGCAAACGGTAAGATTTCATTCTTCCTTATGGCCGAGTAATACTTTGTTGAATAAATATACCACAGTTTCTTTATCCAATCGTCTATTGATGGGCATTTCAGTTGTTTCCATGTCTTGGTTATTGTGAATAGTGCTGCAATAAACATAGGGGTGCATGTATTTTTTCAAATTAGTGTTTTGGATTTCTTTGGTTAGATACCCAGGAGTGGAATTGCTGGGTCATAAGGTAGTTCCATTTTCAATTTTTTGATGTACCTCCATACTGTCTTCCATAGTGGCTGCACCAATGTGCAATCCCACCAACACTAACAGTGCACAAGGGTTCCCTTTTCTCCACATCCTCATCAGCACTTATTGTTTGTTGATTTATGATGATGGCCATTCTCACTGAGGTGAGGTGCTATGTCATTGTGGTTTTTATTTGCCTTTCTCTAATGATTAGTAACGTTGAGCATTTTTTCTGTCTGTTGGCCATCTGTATGTCCTCTTTAGAGAAATGTCTCTTCATTTTCTCTGCCCATTTTTTAATTGGAGTATTTCTTTTTTGTATGAATTTAAAAAATTTTTTTCATGGTAGCCCCTCATCAGATGTATCATTGGCAAATATCTTCTCCCATTCAGTAGGATGCCTTTTTTTGTTTTATTGGATGTTTCTTTTGCTGTGAAAAACCTTTTTAGTTTGATGTAATCCCACATGTTTATTTTTTCTTTTGCTTTCCTTTCCTGAGGGATACATCAGTAAAAATATTACTAAGGGTAATGTCTGCAAATTTACTTCCTATGTTTTCTTCTAGAAGTTTTATGGTTTCTGGTCTTACGTTTAAGTCTTTAATCTGATTTGAATTTGTTCTTGTACATGGCATAATGAGTTGGCCAACTTCATATTTTCGCATGTGTCTGTCCTGTTTTCCCAGCACCATTTATTAAATAGACTGTCTTTTGAAAATTCTTGCTTCCATTGTCAAAGATTAAATGACCATATAGGGATGGATTTATTTCTGGGCTTTCTATTCTGTTCCATTGAACTAAGTAAGTGTTTGTTTTTATGCCAATACTGTGCTGTTTTGACTATTATAGCCTTGTAATATGATTTGTATACCATATCAAATATGATATGATTTGTATACCATATCAAATATGATATGATTTGATACCAGGTAGCATGATACCTTCCACTTTGTTCTTATTTCTCAAGATTGCTGTGGCTATTTGGGGTGTTTCATGGTTCCATATAAATTTTAGGATTATATGTTCTGGTTCTGTGAAAAATGTCACTGGTAATTTAATAGGGATTGCATTGAATATGTATATTGCCTTTGGTAGCATGGACATTTTAGCTATATTAATTATTTCTATCCATGAGGATGGTATATGTTTTCATTTATTTGTATCTTCTTCAATTTCTCTTTTCAATGTTTTATAATTTTCTGAGTGCAGGTCTTTTACTTCTTTGGTTAAGTTTATTCCTCAGTATTTTATTGGTTTTGAAGAAATTGTAAATGGGATTGTTTTCAATTTCTCCTTCTGAAAGTTTGTTATTGATGTAAACAAATGCAGCTGATCTCTGAATATTAATTTTGTATTCTGCTACTTTACTAAATTCTTTTATCAGTTCTAGTAGTTTTTTGGTGGAGTCTTTGGGATTTGGGATTTATCATGTCATCTGCATATGATGATAATTTAACTTCCTCCATTCTATTAGGATGCCTTTTTTTCTTGTCTGATTGTTGTGCCAGAACTTCCAGAACTACGCTGAATAAAAGTAGTGAAAGTGGGCTACCTTGTCTTGTTCCTGGTCTTAAGGGGAATGCTTTTTGCTTTTCCCCATTGAGTATGATGTTAGCTGTGGGTTTATCATATATGGCCTTTATTATATTGAGATATGATCCCTCTCCTCCCACTTTGCTCAGTGATTTTATTATAAATGGAGGCTGGATTTTGTCAAAC
>NW_017731592.1:2557327-2558361 GCF_001890085.2 Hipposideros armiger
ATCCTTTTACCTTGGTTGACCTTGGCTCAGTACTGCTTAGTAGCCACAAGTCCTAAACCAGGCAGAAGTGTGGGGTAGCTGTAAATGGCCTTTGCCTCCCTCACTTCCTCTTTCATATCACTTGTCTCTTTCTGGGGGTGGGAGACTGAGACAGATTCAGAGCTCCACCTCCCATTCCCCTGGGTACAGGGTATCTTGAGGAGTAGGCAGTGATGCCATGAAAGGATAAAAGTAGTCCTTGAGGAGAGATTGGACCTACTCCTTTTACCTAGTGGCTGGGAAGCACCTCACTGGGCCTGGAGAGGGGACTTAGTCCCAGTCAGGTCACCCCTCCTATTCTTGGAGGCAGCTGCCTGTGGGAAGGGATTTACTTCCTGTGCTCAGATATCAGGAACCCTTCCTTGCTTCTAGACTGGGGATGGGGGCAGAAGGGAGGGACTGCAGGCAACCTGAGGTGTGTCTACCCCATAACTTGTTGGGTGGGGTGGGTCACATGAAAGCAACCCAAGTACCCGCCTCACCTTTTCCACTCCATCCCAATTGGCTGGCCTTCTTGGAGGCTGTAAGTGTTACTCACTGCTTGACATCCTCAGTGGGTCATGACCACCACCGGGCCACCTGTCCTGAGAGTGGCACTGGACATCACGTGGCTATTCCTTGCTGCCTAGTCCCCAGTGGGACATGGTGAGGACCAGTCTCGGGGCTGTAGCCTTATCCCACTCTTCTCTCCAGAAGTGTAGGGAGCTGGTTGCTGGGCCTTGAGGCAGTGTGGTGAAGCGCCAAAGTGCCAGGATCCCCTGCAGCTACCAACTCCTGGTGGAGCCCTGGACCCCGCACCCCTCTCTCACAGTCCTAGACCCCTATGCCCCAGACTGGGCTTCCCCTCTCCTCCAGCCTTGGGAGACCAATGTTAGTGACCTCAGGTACCAGGTGCTGAGGAGGAGGGGTGCTGAAGAGGCCCCTCCTGCTGGAAGGTGGGGCCCAGTGAGCTAAGGGCCCCCTAACCGGGGCTCCAGACTGTATCTCCTCTTTGG
>NW_017731592.1:2560926-2566439 GCF_001890085.2 Hipposideros armiger
AATATCTTCTCCCATTCAGTATATGGTTGTTTCCTTTTGTTGATGGTTTCCTTTGCTGTGCAGAAGCTTTTCAGTTTGATCAAGTCCCATTCATTTATTTTTGCTTTTGCTTCCCTTGCTCAAGGAGACATATCCAAAAAGACATTACTCAGACTGATGTCAAATAGTTTACTACCATGTTTTCTTCTAGGAGTTTTATGGATTTAGGTCTTACATTTAAGTCTTTAATCCATTGTGAGTTTATTTTTCTCTATGGTGTAAGAGAGTGGTCCAGTTTCATTGGTTTGCATGTATCTGTCCTGTTTTCCCAACACCATTTATTGAAGAGACTGTCATTTCTCCATTGTATGTTCTTGCCTCTTTTATCATAGGTTAATTGACCATTTGTTGAGGTTTGTTTTGTGGCCTAATAGGTGGTCTATCCTGGAAAGTGTTTCATATGCACTGGAGAAAAATGTATACTCTGCACTTTGGGGATGAAATTTTCTAAAACTTCTACTAAGTTAATCAGGTCTAATGTGACATTTAAGGCTGATATTTCCTTATTACTTTTCTGTCTTTGCAGTAAGTGAGGTACTTAAAATCCCCAACTATTGGGGTCAGCCAGGTGGCTCAGGTGGTTAGAGCATGAGTTCTGAGCAACAGGGTCACCAGTTCGATTCCCACATGGGCCAGTGAACTGCGCCCAAACTGAGTTGCCACCAAGCTGCCATGGGCGGCCAGATGACCCAGCTGGTGAATGCGCGTGCTCTTAACAACAAGGTTCCCATTTCGACTCCCCATGGGACGGTAGGCTGCATTTCCCCACAACTCTAACCCCCGGCAACCAGATTGGAAGCAGTGACTGGACTTGGAGCTGAGCTTGCACCCTCCCCAACTAAGATTGAAGGACAACAACTTGACTTGGAACTGATGGGTCCTGGAAAAACACAGTGTTCCCCTTCCCCAATTCCTCAATAAAAATTTTAATAAAAATTTTTTTTTAAATCTCCAACTATTAGTGTGTTACTGTAAATTTCTGCCTTTATGTCCATTAATATTTGCTTTACATACTTGGGTGCTGTTATGTTCTGTTTCTAGATATTTATAATTGTTATGCCCTCTTCTTGGATTGACCCTTTTACAATTATGTAATTTAGTTATAATTTCTGAGAATTCAAAGATCCGAGGTGCAGAAGAGTCTTTTTACCAGCAGTAGAGGCCACCAAGGTGAGGTAGGTGGGGGGCATCCCCGCCTCACAGAGAGACGGTGCTAGCCTAAGTGAGTCACTAGGTGCTCTGAGTTCCCACAGCAGAAGTCTTGGGGTCCAAGTATTCCCTGGTCAGAGTTAGCCACCAGAAGGCTGGAGGGGGACAGAGCAGGAGATGGACCCTTTCGCCCTGCAAGGGATCAAAGGCCTAATAGAAGCCGGGTACCCCATGCTGTTCCCCCTGCTCCAGGGTGTGGATGGAAAGGCCCTTTGGCGGGAAGCTCCAGCACACCTCATCCCACCTGTAGTTCCCTCTTCCCCTCCCCCAGCGCCCCCTCCGTGTGGGTGACCTGCTGGGAGCATCCCATGGCGTGACCATGCTTCCACCCCGGGACACTCAGTGACCTGGCTCTGCACGACAGCATGTGGGAGCTTCACATGGTGGGGTCTCCTGTGGGCGACAGCACCTCCCAACAGTGTGTAGCGGTGGAGGTGCCCCCTCGACACGAACCAGGATACACATGCAGGTGGAACACCAGGGGCTGAATGTCCCCTCACCCTGCTCTGGGGTGAGGAACCAATGGGGAGGGAGGACTCTCAGCTTTGACATATGCAGGGGATCTTTGGGGGTCCAACGTGAGGTCAGAGGGGACCCCTTCCCAGACTGGTTGGATAAGTCTCCATAAGGACAGGAGGACTTCCAGAAGGACTCCAGGTTGTCCCAGAGCCACACATCCAGCCTCTGCCTGATTCTACCCTCTGGGTAAAGACTTGGTTCTGGAGATTATCCCTGGCCTGGTCCTTCTGCCTTTAGAGGAGTCTCATCCTCCTCTCTTCCTATCCTCCTGTCTTCATCCTCCTCTCCTCCTCTCTCCCTGTCTTCATCCTTCTCTTCTGTTATCCTCCAGTCTTCATCCTCCTCTCCTTCTGGCCTGCCCTCATCCTCCTGTTGCACCAGGGAAGGATGGGGTCCACAGTCAGTGGGTCCTTTCCACCCAGTCCCCTGTGATCACCCCCCAACAAGAGCAAGAAACAGCTCCTCCCTCTTCCTTCCTCTCGCCTCTCAGTGCCCACCATGTCCCATCACTGTGGGAAGCTGGTTTAGGCTGCATCGTGGGGGCAGCCAAGTAGAGTCACTGTTTGGGGTCACTTGAGGAGTAATTTTCCTGGGTTGGGGACACTTGAGGAGGGATGCTCACAGATTCAGAGTCCTCTGTCCCTCCTGTCTTGTGCAGTCCTCACCACAGAATCAGAGAGAAGTGCCAGCTGAAGACACAAATGTGGAGGGGCAGCACTGTGGGTAGAGGTAGAGAGATGATGACCCCCTCCAGCCAGGGAGCCCTGACCTCACACTTGTCCTTCAACAAGGAGCCGGCCCTTCTGAGAGGCCTTCGAGCTTTGAAAGAGTATCTGTCCCACCAGGGTTGCCGGGTCACAGCCATATCCCTTGCTATCTGGGGATAGGTTTGCTGCCATAAAGCAGGTTTCTCAGCATGAGGTGCCAGGACCACGATCACTGTCGCGTTGAATCCTCACTGACCAACAACCCTTGTCCACTTGCCCTCCCCTCTCTCCTTCCACCCCACCCATCCCCCAGCCTCCCTCCTGACTATGGACCTGGACAACCTTTAGTATTTCTTCCCTTGCCTCATCCTTCTCTGAAGGTGGACTAAGCAGACCCGTGTAGGTGCAGGTGGGGACACTGGACAAGGCTCCAGAGCACTGCGGTTCCCTGCTGCTCGTGGGCAATGGCAGTCAGCGCTTCGCACAGGAGGACATCGCACTTGCTGGAGTCAGCTGACAACACTGAGGACAAAGTTCTCCTGTTTGCCCTCTTATCTGCTTCCTCCTCCTTGAAAAGGCCTCAGGCCAGAGCAGAGAAAACCTTGACCCAGGAGCTTGTTATTGGCAGGTGACACCTCAGCCAAAGGTTGTCAAGGGTGAAAATAGCTCCCACAGGCCTGTTACTACATAAACATGGTAACAAGAAACCACAGGACCTGTTTTCAACCTGTGTGATCATCAATCAGTGACAATTCCCCCCAGTGACCACACTTCAGAAAGTCAGCTCATCACCAACCCCAGCACATCAGCCACCACTCTCAAGCTAAATGTAAACACTCTGGACTCTGAAAACCCCACAGTGCCTGGGCACTGTGCCCCCCAAAGCCCTCCATCAGGTCACAAGCGAGGCTCAAAGAGACTGTCTTACAGACTCTCTGGTGCTTAAGCACATAATGAATGCAGCTTTCCATCTCAACTTTTGAGTGCTCCTTTCTTCCTCAACAAGGGGCTTTGACAATCAAATGAGGTCCCCTGAGAGTCTGGGTTTCCCAGGTTCTCTAGGCAAAGACTGTCACCCTTTCTAGTAACCAGCAGAAATCCTGGTTCAGCTCTCTCTGTAGAAGTAACTAATGTTGCCCGTGTGCTAATATTGCTAATTTCAGAATTGTTGGTGACCTTATTAACTGACTTGTCTTTAGCTTACTGCTTGAGCTATAAGGTAATTCATTGTAATGATTTGACTTTGATGGTGAGCCTCCCACCCTGCTGGGAGTGGGCCTAGGATTCTGCTTCAGCACCTTGTCCTCAGCCCTGAGAGGTAAGCTATCCCAGTAGGAAGGACCTGGGGATCTGAGCGTCTCAGATGCCCTACAGGACGATTCAGTCTTCAGCTCCCATGGGAAGCACTTCAGGAGAATGGCCGAGGATATCTGGGCAGAACATCGGGAAGAGTGGAGCCAGGGATGGGGAGAGTTTGGCCAATGACCCTGGAACTGGGACCACAGGGAAGTGGGCCTCTGTGTCTCTGTATCAAAACTGTGTAACCCAACAAGCAGGAAGGGACCAGGGACAGTTCCACAGACACTGCCTATCCCTGGGAAGCAGTGAGTGCCCAGCCAGATGCCTGGGTGGGTCCCTAGGCCTCTCAAAAGCCCTTCTCATGGAGGGGCTGGGTGAGGCTGGCCTCCTGGGGTCTTTCTCTTCCTGTCTCACAAAGCTGGTCTCTAGCTTTCTACTTTGATACTGGCCCGAAGACAGCAGCCAGGACACCCTTTGCAAATCCCCACTAGACACTGGCCACCCCTCCCAGTGCTGTAGCTCCCTTAAGTTCACAAATAGAATGGTTAAGAGCATGGTGTTCACAGCCAGACTGCCTGTGTTCAAATCCCAGCCCAGCCTCTTAGCAGCTGCCTGACTTGGAGCAGGTTGCTTAACCTCAATCTGCCTCCCTCGCCCCATTTGTAAAACAGAGATATTGATGGTCCTGCCTCAGAGGGCTATTGAGCAGATTGATGACAGCTGTAAGTGAAGGGTTTCGAACAGGGCCTGTGCAGCCCATCCTTGGTTCTCTTAAATGTTGGTGTTGGCTGTTGTTATTAGGGTAGTTAATATAAATGTACCTCCTTCCAGACTGTGGGCTTTCTACTGGCAGGGACCTGGTCTCCACCTATCCCAAGTACCTGATGTTTTGTCTGGTGCAGGGCAGACACCCCTGCTGGTTGAATGGATCAGGCTGCCTACACCTTTCAGTGACCCTACGGAGCCTTGAGGCTGGCATCCGAATTCCTTAAGTGGGCAGTCAAGGCCCTGTGTGCTTAAGGTCTAACAGCCTGCACAGCTGCGTGGCCTTCCCTTCCCCTAGCCACTCCATCTGCTTCCCACATACCTCTCAGCCTGCCGTGAGGTATACCTGTACTTAATTGCCCAGAATTGCTTTTCCTCTACACCTTCATCTTTCTTACCCTCTCTGTCAAGACTCGGGTCACCTGTCACCACCTGGGGAGGCTCTGCCTGGTCCCTCTTCCTGCTCAGGGCCCTTGTTTCAGCTGTGATAAGTGGTAGGTGCTTGTCAAGCCGCATCAGAAAAGCTCTCCTTACTACAAAATTTTTGTAACATCCTTTCCAGGAAAAGGAAATCAACTTAATCTACATATCCAGAGAACTAAAAATTAAAATTTAAAATTAGGGCCGGCCAAGTGGCATGTTGGTTAAGAGCCGGCCTGGGACACCAGAGGGCCCCAGTTCGGATCCCACATATCAGGGCCAGTGATACTGCCCTCTACAGCTAAGATGCTGAACAACAGCTCGACCTGGAGCTGGGCTTCTGTGAGTAGCCAGCGACGGTGTAGGCTGCAGCCCCTGCTGCAGTGGGTTGCCATGGGCTGCCATGTGTAGCCAGCAGCCAGCGTGAGAGGTCAGCAGCTGCTGTGAGCCGTCGTCCAGAAGCCAGCGACTGATCTGCATTGCCTGGAAAGAGCACAATGATGGTGCCAACTTGGGCCAGTGAAGCAATGTCCTCCACAACTAGACTGAAGAACA
>NW_017731592.1:2566844-2568150 GCF_001890085.2 Hipposideros armiger
CACAACACAAAGTACCAGCGCCCTTCCATCTGCAGTGTATACTGTACAAGCAAAAATGACATTTGCCTACTTCCTTCTGACTAGGCCCATTGTGTCCCACAGCCAGCTGTCTTAGTTTGCCAGCGACTGAGGGGGCTCTCAGGATACGGAGTTTTTAGTGTGAAAACCGAAACCAGCTGGTCGCCATACTTTACACCTTGAAACAAACCTAAACGAACTGAGTCGCTCCATTTGATTTTGCCCCCAATATAAACCTGGATGCCTTGAAAAATAACTCTGATTTTTGCAATGCTAATGCCTGCAGACATGTCACAATCCTCTCTATGTATTCCTTTGACAGTATTAAAATTCGACAAATGTTGTGTTCTAGACTGAGATCTTTACAATCCGGCTTCTCCCCTCGTAGAGACCTGACAGGACACCATCTACAAGGTGACTTGGATTCAAGGAAGGGCTGACCTTCTGGCATTCCTGGCTCCGCCCTCTGACGTGTAAGGAGCTGCACCCACACGCCCCAGTAAGGTCTACCAGACCCCTCCTTATGAAGTTTCAAATATTAGAAAGTGCCCAGCTGAAAACTATTGTCCTGACATTGGGGTCTACGGTCAGAATTCCGGGGGACTGTGAACTTGGATGGGAAAAAATAACCTAGATTTTCACTAAGCTCTAGCTGAAATTGAGCCATCCTTCCCATGATGAATGGAGGTAGCGAAGCGCAGTAGCAATTGTAGGACCGGTGCCTGGGTCCGCAACAAAAACCACGCACAGGTGTTTTGAGTTACATGACAGTTATGGCAGACACCTGTCCTACTTTCCAAATGACACTAACGTTCTTTAGCTCCACCGCCAGGTCTTGTTTCATGCGGTATCGAAGAATCAATATAAGCTATATTTCATAATTATCAACACGATTGGTTTTATTTCATATTTTTCTTGGTTTTCTCCTTCCGAAGACGAGCAAAGGGCCCTGCGGACCGAGAGCTGATTCGGGAGGGGAAGGGGCGGGGGGAGGGGCGGGGCTCACACCAGCCGCGCCTCTCCGAGCTTAACTTCCTTTGACCCCACAAAAGAATACTCGTATTTGTGACCGCGGCGGAGGCGCAAGACCTTCACCGCCTGCTCTGCACCCTGGGGCTGATGTCGAGATGGAGGCAGGAGGCCTGCGGAGCCTTCGGTATGCGCCGCCGATGCTCCTCCTGCTGCTGTTGGAAATGATGCCAGAGAGCGCGGCAGGTGAGTGGGAGCGGAGGGGCGGGAGTCGAGCGGCGGACACCTACCTTAGTCGTGCTCCACCAGAGTGCAGGTG